>NW_023397252.1:370752-970752 GCF_011125445.2 Fundulus heteroclitus | reverse complement strand
GTACAAATTTTATTTTTCATATAAGTTTATAGAAATAAACATTTCAATACAATCGCTTAATAAATTGGTTATCACAGTAGTTGAACTTCAAATTTAAAGTAGTTATTATTAGCTAAAGCAAAAGTTAAAGTTATGCAGCTTTTTTTAAAGGGCAGTCAAGAAAACCTGAGACAGAGCCAAGAGGAAGAACAGCACATTCTTAAAATGGGTTAGTAGAAACCAGATACAACCTGATACAAAAAGAACAATAGAAGCTACATACCCTGTTGGACAACTTTGATAAAAGTTTTGTTACATAATGTAGTTTGGAGAATCAACCAAAAATTACAGAAACTAGAATCTTTACCTTTTATCTCTATTACCCCCACCCCCCATCAATGCATCTATGATGCTCTTGTTACTGGTGTTACTTTATCATCGCGTTATACATTGAGACAACGTAGCCCTTTTAAAAAAGGAGGTAATTATTTACAGGAAACTATTTCTCTGGTTTAATACAGAGCTGCGTTTTTTAAATCGCAACATCAAGAAGTTAGAGAGAAATGGGGCTCTACACATCTAAAGGATCCTCCCTAATCTGGAAAAACAGTCTACTGTTGCATAAAAAGACCCTTCACAGAGTTAGAACAGCATTATTAGAGGATAATAAAATAATCCTAGGTTTCGTTTTAGTCCAATTGCCAAATTTAGAATCATAGTTCTCCAGTCCCTTAGCTCTTAGCAGTAATGACTTTATGGGATTCTGTATAAATAAAATTTATTCTATGACAAATAAATCATTAGCATCCTCCAAAACATGATTACCTCTTCTTCAGTAAGTGAGGCACCGTTGGGGGAATCTTTAGAACCTCACTGGTGTTTGAGCTGTTTAGATCCAGTAGAGATCTCCAAGTTATCTAAAACAGGAGCTTTCCTTCATTTTTTTTTTTTTTTTTGCTGCAAAGAATCATTTTTATATGCAGTTATTTGTAAAATAATTTCTATTATAATCAATACAAAATTTGGTCTAAAGTCTAGCCACAGAATAAGTGGCTTTAGCACTGAACCTTCAGTTTTTATTCTGCTGTATAAATTTTCCTTTACATTAGGGTTTTTTGTTCCATCACAGGTTTTCCATCATCGAATTGGAGTTCCTGATATTTTCTTGTTAGGTTTTATAGAAAGGATTTCCTGCAGCATTGTTAGCTATGGTGATTTTAGCTTCATTCTGAACAGGTTTTACTGACTATAATTGTTATACAATTGCAACGTGAGAAATGTGTCTTAGAGCTAATACTTGAAAGAGATAAAGCCTCAGATGTATCAAAACCTATAAAAACATAAAAATCATTGATTATCTTATAACACCTTTACATCAGTTTAGTTTTAAGGGGAATTAAAGTTGTGTCTTCCATGTCTCGCAAGAAGTTTTGCAATGTTCCCATAATCTTGCATTGTAAGGTGATGAGCCTTTTTATCTTTGTTGTAGATGGTTTCTACTCAGCTATTCAGATGGAGGCATTATACACTGCCTGGCACAAAAAGGTCAAAAAGGCTTGTACCTATTTAACTAAGCAAATAGGTACAAGCCTCCCATTGAATAATTACTGCATGGGTGATAATATTTCAGCTGGCGACTAGTATTTAACCCCAACTAGTGCAAAGAGTTGCTTCTCATTTCTTAAACAAACATGTTGAACGGGACCTCCTGTGGTCATGGAAAATATGTTGGTCTGTTTCAGAATGGTCAAATGATTGGCATGCATCAAGCAGAGAAAACATCTAAGGAGTTTGCAAAAATGACCTAACCTGGCTCTCGCCAGATTGATGTCGTTCAGCAGAGCTCGACACATCTGGAAATGCTGCCATTCGGAGGGATTTCCATCACATAAACATGGACGACCCAATCCGGATTACCGAGTGCGATTTTCATAAATGTGACGCATTAGAGAAGCGACTGTTTGAATTCAGACAAAAATGCCGGCTTGCATCAAGAAATCAAGCGGTTACAATAGCCCCTTTTCCATTGCCACTTAAAAGCCTGGGACTTTGCAAATCACAGGTAGCGTTTCCATACACCCGGCTAATTTAATTTCCCTGCGCTTCACTTTTCCGGGGTTTTGGTCCCTCCACCGACCTAGTACTTCTCTGCTTTCCTTGGGCTTGTTGAGGGGGTGGGGTTTGGTGCAGCAAGAAAAACTGTCCACCTCAAGGGTGAAGTAAGGAGATGAGGGGTTTACAAACCTTTCAATGTTATTGTCATGATGCAGCCTGAAGGCTGCATACTGAACATTTCTCGCTCCGTCTCCAGTGAAGTCCTGATTAGGAACACCTGTCAGGCTGCAATCACCATGGACTCATTCCACCCGCTCACTCCACCATATAAACTCACCTCAGTTTGTCCATGGTCACCGGTTCGTCTCCAGTCCTCTGAACATCATGCCTGTCCTGTTCCTGTCTGTTCCTGTCTGTTCCCGTCTGCCAGTTCCTGCATCCCTGCAACCTCCGTCTGGTAAATGACTCTGGCTTTCATCATCCACTTCTTGCTGCTTCAATAAACTCTGGAAACCAGCTCTGCGTGTGTGTGTGCTGTGTTCTGGGTTCATCCAAAACTAATCATGACAGTTATAATCTTAATTTATTACCAAAAGTAGTTTTAAGCTGATTTTAGGTGAGAAAGTACATCTCCAAACTTCATCTGTGCAGTCAGTTCTTCAGGATTATGAGCCAATTTTAATTGAGGAATATGGGTAATTCTTTAAAAGAACACAGACATCGGCCATTTACCGACATCAAGCTATATCTGCTTTGGTTTTCCCTTTCGCTCTCGTCAGCATCACGGGTTGGTTTCGATGTGAGTGGTTGACGTAGCACGTTAGTAAAGATGACGGACAAGTGGTTTATCCAACTATATGCATGGATTTTTGATAAGGCTTCTCCTTCTGAAATACATCTCCAATGGAGTGATCCCAAGTTGATGTGTTGAGCTGTGCGAAACGAAATCCATCTGGCGAGAGTAAGGTTAGAAACTACAAAATTGGGTTATAAATTGTCCAACGCATTATTAAAAAACTGGAAGGATATAGAGGACCTATTGTTTTCGAGAACAAACATGTGGCATAACTGATAGACCTATCATGCCGAGTCCCTACTGTTTGTGGGGGCAGTGCTATGATCTGGGCTTGCCACAGTTGGTCAGGTCCAGGTTCAGCAACAGCATGTGCTCAAACAATGAGGTCATCTAACTACCTGAATATACTGAATGACCATGTTATTTCATCAATCGAATTTTTCTTCCCTGATGACACTGGCGTATTCCAAGATGACAATGCCAGAATACAGGCTTGAAATGTAAAAGAGTGGTTCAGGCAGCACAAGACATCATTTTCACACATGGATTGCCCACCACTGAAACTAGACCTTAACCCTATTGAGAATCTTGGGGATGTGCTGGAGAAGGCTATGCACAGCAGGCAGACTCTACCATAATCAATGCAAGATCTTGGTGAAAAATTAACGTAACACTCTGAAGTAAAGTCTGAAGTAAAAGTATCATTATTTTCTAAAAACATTAAGTTTCATGTTAACGCATCATTCTCTTTGCCAAGGCAGTTTATAACAACTGTTCCAGGACACCTTGATGTACCTCCAAATAATCATATAAGAGATGTTCAAACAAGATTTTTATAACATTTTATAAAGATGTTAATTTCTGAGGCTTTAAATCATTTTTACTTCTTGCTTTTATATTGTGATGAAATATGTTTTGTTTTGCAACAAAAATGTATACAATAAACTTTATTAACATATATAAATGCATTTTGGGTGTTTTTTAAATTATTTTATTAGCTTGGAAGCTTAGGATATTGTTTATATTATTTTTGCCTTTTATTGCATTCCTATTGTGTGCATTTTTTATTTGAATCCAAATTAACAAAATATCTTTACATAAAAACCTGTATTCATTGTGCTTAAAATATTTCTGTCTGCAGACAAATAGAAAGCAGTTCCTAAGTAGGCTTGCATCAGCAAAAGAATCAGGAAATGAGCCAGGTTAGAAAACCATTGTAGTACAAACTCTGACAATCAAACATGTAATTTCACTGGTATTGTGTCAACACTTGAAATGTGCATTTAGCTTTTAGACACACATCTGACCAGCTGATATAGATGGGGTAGAAACAAGTCTTAACCTGATTGAGATTTGTGGTTTAAGACAAACAGGTTTTAGAGAAGATAAATATCTGTTTTCACTTACTCAGTATCGGTGTATGTTAACCCCTTACTACAGGATGTAATTATCAACAACAACAACAACAAAAAACAGTATTCACGGTACTTCACATGAATAAAAACAGTGAATTCTCACATCAAGCAATGGATTGTTCTTCAGATCCCGCCGTCTCACTGAGTTCAATGCAATTCTCATGAGCTGAAAGGTCAGAAAGAGCCAGAGTTATTAAAGAGCAAACATCTCTAAAATAATGCAAAGCAAAAAAGGAAGGTAAAGTATTGAAGAAGTTAAAGTGAAGTTCCCTTATCTTTAAACAAAAAATCTTGCCTTATATGCAGTAAACAAATTGCAAACATTTTCAGGCTAACTTGTTTTAAATTGCTAAAATCAGGCTAAAATAAGAGTCAGATAGACTTATGTTAGCCTGATTGCGATCCTAAGGCCACCAGAATGGTGGTGCGCCTAGAAATTATGTCCATAAAACATATGAACAGAATTGGCAAGTCCAATTTACTACCTGCAATGTGGACCAAGCTCTGACACCGGTTATACAGAGACTTAGAGGGCCCCGTACTCCATATTCCCGGAGTAACCCCCACAGGACCCCCCGAGGGACATGGTCGAGTGCCTTCTTCACATCCAAAAAGCACATGTAGACTGGTTGGGCAAACTCCCACGCACCCTCCAGGATCCTGCTGAGGGTGTAGAGCTAATCCATTGTTTCACAGCCAGGACGAAAACCACCCTCCTTTACAGAACCCTGGAATAGGACTTACTAGGGAGGTTTAAGAATGTGATTCCTCTGTAGTTGGAACACACCTTTCAGTCCCCTTTTTTTAATAGAGGGACCACCACACCAGTCTGCCAATCCAGGGGAAGTGCCCCCCAATGTCCTCACAATATTGGAAAGTTGTGTTAACCAACACAGCCCCACAACATCCAGAACCTTAAGGTACTCAGGTGAATCTCCTCCACCCCCGGTGCCATGTCACCAAGGACCTTTTTAACCACCTACCCATGGAGCCCCGGCCGGGCTCCATGGGTAAAGGCCCAACCACCAGGCGCTCACCAGCATGCCCCACCTCCAGGCCTGGCTCCAGAGTGGGGCCCCGGTGACCCACATCCGGGCCAGGGAACATTTTGTCCATTTATGCATCATAAGGGGTCTTTGGGCTGCTCTTTGTCTGGTCCCTCAACTAGGACCTGTCTGCCTTGGGTAATCCTACTAGGGACATGAACCCCCTGACACCATGGCTCCTACAGTCATTGGGACACTCAAACCCCTCCACCACGATAACGCGCCAGCCCAGCGGACGGCTGCTGTATTTAGTAAACCAAATGAAAAACATTTTCCGTGATTTTTATATTGCTTCTGCTCTTAATACTCTGTCCCTTGAATAACTACCACACAATCACATTCTCCATAATATTTGGCTCTGCGGCCTAAAACTATTTAAAGATTTAGAAAATGGTTGAAGGCACCAAAAATATATCATACTAAACACAAAATCCAAGTCGCTCACCTGTTTTCTTTTGGTAGGTCACATATCCAGTAGCAGCAGCGATGAAAACAAGAATCAAAGGTATCATAGTAGCTATGATAGGGAAGAATATGTTGCTGGGACTCTCTGGTGAAAGACAGAACAAAATAAAAACAAATTATAAACTAAGGCACGGTACATCCTGGACAGGTCGCCTTTTTATCACTGTTATTTCAAGGTGAATAACTTGAGTAACACTAAACACTAAAACTGCTTTCCCTGTCTCTCCACATTACCTGAAAATATCCCTATAGATTTAAAGAAATAAATGTGACAGAACGCATTGTTAGAGATTATACAGATTACAGAGCCTGGACTGCAAAATAGGTTAACATGGAAATTACAGACAGACAGACACTGGAGGCACAGAGTCTGACATAACTAAATTGGACATAATGACTAATTGAGGAAAACATGTCAGCTAGGACACGTCTGCATTATAGATCTTCTCCACCAATGTGATGAATGGAACAGTGATATCATACTGTGCACGCCCCTGATCATTGTGTACAGACAGACAGACAGACACAGACTTCTTCATCAGCTCTACACCTTGCCACCTTAGATTAGAGCTTGTATTATTGTTTTATTGTATTATTGTTTGCTTACTATTAATTGTGTGTACCTCTGTGTTTGAATTTCCCTATTGTTTGAAAATAAACAAATTTTTCTCTTTTCTTCAGAAGCTCTCTGATGACCCTGCCATAGTTTGTCTCATCACAGTTGAGGACCAGTCAGAGTACAGACATTGAATCCAGAGCTTTGTAGACTGGTGCCAGCAAAACCATCTCATGTTTAATGCAGGGAAGAGTAGGAGCATATTGTCATAATTTTTTAGTTTTTTGACCCACGTGCAGAGCACACACACAGGAGACAGGAGAACAACTTAACAGATTTATTCAGGTTTAGGGGGCTGTGGGAACACAACAGGGCCGGAGCTTAAGCACGGGGAGGCACCGGCACCATGGAGGTCGGGTTTTGGTGCACTTTCTGTGGTAGAGATGAGAAAATTAGTGTGGGACAAGGAGAGAGAAGATATGCAGCTGATCGCGGTCTTACCGTCCTCAACCAGGGGAGCAGACTCAGGGGGTTCTCCAAGAGGTGGAGTTCCCAAGTACGGTGGCTAAGTTAAGGAAGAACTGACTAATGGGAGGGTGAGCAAAGGTGTGATGGCATGCAGTGGCAGCTGGCTGACAGCTGGAGGGATCCGGGTGATCCGATGGGGTCCTTAGGAGAGAGAACTTGAGCACAAAGGAGCGTGTGGAGCAGAATCCAGGGATGATGCGAGCCAGAGGGCTTGACTTGACTGGGTTCCGCTCTGGGCCAGGTCAGGTATCACAGAACCTGAGACCCAAGACCGCGGCCCTCCCAGTCGAGGAGGTACTGCCAGCCTCTACCCTGTCGTCGGGAGTCCACGATTGGTCGGACCGGGAGGACTGGGCACCTCTGGTGGTCCTGGGTGGGAGGAGGGGGCTCGGCTGGTGGGTGCAGTGTGCTTGTTACGACCGGTTTCATTTGTGAAACGTGAAATGTGGGGTGGGCCCATCAGTGTGAAGTGAGGTGAAGGTGGACGGCTGTGGGGCTGATGATGGAATCAATGTTGTATGGACTGGTGAAGCGCGGGGCTAATTTACGTGAGGAATTCTGGAGGGAACGTCGCGGATGGACAGCCAGACTCGCTGACCGGTGAGGTAACGGGGAGCAGGAGTTCGCTTCTGGTCAGTGAACCAGTGGTTACGCTTGGTTGTCTGGTGCAGAGCCTGCATGGTTCTCGACCAGAACCACCGGCAGCAATGGATGTGGTGCTCAACAGAAGTGACCAGGATCTGCCTCTCTTCCGAGGGAAAAAGAGGAGGTGGATATCCCAAAGAAAACTCAAAAGTCTAGTAGCTTGTGGCAGTGGAAGTGAGTGAGTTGTGTGCGTATTCAACCCAAGGGAGAGCTTATTCCAATCCGATGGGTAGAATAACGAGAGGCAGCGGTGGGCCGACTCGAGCTCTTGGTTAAGACGCTCTGTCTGACCGTTGGTCTGCGGGTGGTAACCGGAGAAAAGAGTGTACCTGGCTCCCAAGGCAGTGGCAATCTCCCTCCAGACCCATGAGGTAAATTGGTCAGACAGGATGTCTTGCGGGCTGCCGTGCAAACAGAAAACGTGCTTAACCAAGAGCTGAATGGTTTGGAGAGCTAATGGCAGTTTATGTAGTGGGATTAGAATCAGAATCAGATATACTTTAATAATGCCAGAGGGAAATTACTGTTTCAGTACAGGTGACAGGCTTTAGAAAAGCGATTTAAAACTGTGAGGATAATGGTCATGCCTTGAGTCAAAAGGTAGATGTGACCATGGACGTTTGGGGATAGGCAGTGGCTGCAGGAGGCCCATGGGGGCTCGGGTTGTGGGCTTGTTCTGTGCGCAAATTGGATAGGCCAACACATATTCCCGAACGTCCCTGGACATGGACGGCCACCAGAATCTTCGAGAGAAGAGTGATAGGATTCCTTAATGTGCCCGGATGGGCGGAGAGTTTGGTTGAGTGGGACCAATGGATCACTTGGGAACATGCAGAGCTGGGGACATAAGTCCGATTCAGGGGGCCGGTTCCAGGATCAGGCTCGAAGCACTGCGCCTGGGAGATAATGTCCTCAATTTGCCAGCGCAGTGCGCTGAAGTTGCAGAAGGGAGGGCAGAAAGCCCAAAAAATCAGAGACCTGAATAACTCAAAATAATTCAGATTAGCACAAGTACTAAGGAAAATAATAGAGTGGATTGAGTTCTTGAAAACATTCTGATTTACACAAAGAACGTCGCCAAACATCAGCGCCACTTTCACCTAGCCCTCCAGCACCTTGTAGAGAAAACAGTATTTGTCAAGGCGGAAAAATGTGAATTCCACAACCTGTCAGTGACCTTACTTGGTCTGATCTTTGAGGGTGAGCGGTTCCGATCAGACCTGGATAAGATCAGGGCGGTCCTCGGTTGGCCTGTGCCAGACCTGCGGAAACAGCTCCAGCACTTCCTCGGCTTCGCCAATTTCTACCTTTAATTCATACAGAGCTATAGCCTGATCACCGCTCTTCTGTACGCCCTCACGTCCACTAAGTCCACATTCATCTGGAACCAGTGGTGGCTGGTGAAAAAAATCTTGGTGGGGCTGGCCAATAGATTTCCCTGCCTAACCCAGTACATGCATTTAAATTAAAAGTCGAAAAATTACTACGATTCCACAATAAGCATTTAATTAATAAAAAAAAACATTGTTCACAAAGGATCATTTTGGTGTTTTTGTCTTATTAACCCAGACTCATGCCAGAGGGTTTGCATACATTGTACATGCATGTATATTATTACGAAACAAACGTTTACGTCTTGACTTAAACCGGTTATGAAGCATCCGTCAGTTTTACTTAGCCTTACGTATATATATATAGCAAAATATGAACAAATAAATATACCACAGATTTTTTTTTTTTTTCACATTTAAGAGAAAATTGGAAAAGATTCTGATCACTTTTCAAGTGCCCTCCAACCCGGAACTCGTGATGTCAGAACGTTCATCTCAACCCAGACGTTTCAGATAAAGAGAAGGCAGCGGAGGAACAACAGCCTTCCGAGTCGGACAAGGAGTGGAGATTGCACGTCGGAAGATTAGATGAATGGTAGGACACGTTTTTTCTTTTAACTACGCAGTTCAAATATTTTCTCGTATGTTGACATAATTTTCTTTTAGGCACCATAGATATTTAAAGCCTAACTCTTGGACTGAATGTATTTTAATGCAGATGCATTTAAATAGTCACCAGAGTAAAGAAATGTATATTATATGTGAATTATGTGCGCTGTTTGGAAGTAATTTCGATAAAACTTGCTGTATAAGCGAAAGAGCCCAAACATTTCTCAATCCGGCTGCTCCGGAATGTGACGTCACAAACAGAACTAGTACCGTGCATCCGGCTGCTAACACTACGACTTTCGCTACCAATTTATTAAATTTAATTAATAACTCTTACTTTATGTACAAAAAAATAATGAAAAAAATGTCTGATACATCTACAAACTCCACCTCAAGCATCGGCGACTCCGATACTGAATATATATACGAAGAAACGGAGTTTGAACAAGGTGAACCTGAGGAGACTATATCTAACGCTGCCCAACACATAGAGCCCATGCTCCATTGTAAGTACCCCTCAAAATCCTCGAACGTGAAGTGCGAATTACATAACACTTTTGTCACTGCCGGCAATCCAGTCCTTTCGCGTTTCTTTTACGAATTTATCCTATTTCTTTCGGACCTTTGGATCCTTCGGCCAAGTATGTAGCGATACTTTCTGGTCTGCACTAGACCGCGGTGAAGTTGGTTTGACATTGGACATTCAAGCTCCACGGAGTCAGCGGACCGTCAACAAATCTGATTTGATTTTTGTTTGTCAAGAGTGCTCCGCTGACTCCGCGGAGCTTGAATGTCCAATGTCAAACCAACTTCACCGCGGTCTGCACTACAGCCACCAACTACGCACCTAGAAGGCATTTTATTGTGGACTTAGTTCGGCGATTTTTTTAAAAGCGCTTGCTCAAAGTAGACGTGGATCAGCAGATTTGATGTGTGGAATAAGATACTGGAAAAAAAACATATATCCTTGTTCGCTGTACCAGTTGTACAATGTAAACAATGTGTGTTTCTATGCAAGTTCGCTTCGCGCATTCTTGGTGTTCTTGAACTGACGTCACACGTCGGAAATGGCCGATCGTAAACGGAGGCAGCACTCAAACGCGGAATACCATAATCGGTGTAAAAATGCCCAATAATTCATATTTAAACTTAATTTGAACACATTTTATACATGAATATTCAAAGTTTACCTTGTTCTGGAAGTTATTCAACAGTTTTCAGGATTTTTTTTTCAGTCCAAGAGTTAGACTTTAATGGCTAAAAATGCCTGTGTTGTGCGAAATTCAGTTCCCCTGTGAAAATCTGTCCCCCCCTTTGTCGGGAGCGAGCATTGCTGCCATTTTCACGGCGCTTATAATAGATTTTTCGGTAAAACAATGCATATAATCATATCAAGGTTGTAACATTTAGTTTTTTCGGCAGCTGTTTACAAAATTTTAAAATAAAATAAATATATTTAAAACTCAAAAATCATTTGAGTTTTCTTCAGCTGTACACCATAATCAGCGATATTAAAACAATAAAAGGCTTGCGATATTTCAGTTGATTTGTAATGAATACAGAATGTATGACATTTCATGTTTTTTAATTGCATTACAGAAAATAAAGAACTTTATCACAATATTCTAATTTTCTGAGACAGTACTGTATATATATGTACAAGGGTTGGACAATGAAACTGAAACACCTCTCATTTTAGTGTGGGCGGTTTCATAGCTAAATTGGACCAGCCTGGTGGCCAATCTTCATTAATTGCACATTGAACCAATAAGAGCAGAGTAAAAAGGTCCAATTAGCAGGGTAAGAGCACAGTTTTGCTCAAAATATTGCAATGCACACAACATTATGGGTGACATACCAGAGGTCAAAAGAGGACAAATTGTTGGTGCACGTCTTGCTGGCGCATCTATGACCAAGACAGCAAGTCTTTGTGATGTATCAAGAGCCACGGTATCCAGGGTAATGTCAGCATACCACCAAGAAGGACGAACCACATCCAACAGGATTAACTGCGTATTCAAGAGGAAGCTGTCTGAAAGGGATGTTCGGGTGCTAACCCGATTGTATCCAAAAAACATTAAACCACGGCTGCCCAAATCATGGCGGAATTAAATGTGCACCTCAATTCTCCTGTTTCCACCAAAACTGTCCGTCGGGAGCTCCACAGGGTCAATATACACGGCCGGGCTGCTATAGCCAAACCTTTGGTCACTCGTGCCAATGCCAAACGTCGGTTTCAATGGTGCAAGGAGCGCAAATCTTGGGCTGTGGACAATTTGAAACATGTATTGTTCTCTGATGAGTCCACCTTTACTGTTTTCCCCACATCCGGGAGAGTTACGGTGTGGAGAAGCCCCAAAGAAGCGTACCACCCAGACTGTTGCATTCCCAGAGTGAAGCATGGGGGTGGATCAGTGATGGTTTGGGCTGCCATATCATGGCATTCCCTTGGCCCCATACTTGTGCTAGATGGGCGTGTCACTGCCAAGGACTACCGAACCATTCTGGAGGACCATGTGCATCCAATGGTTCAAACATTGTATCCTGAAGGAGGTGCCGTGTATCAGGATGACAATGCACCAATACACACAGCAAGACTGGTGAAAGATTGGTTTGATGAACATGAAAGTGAAGTTGAACATCTCCCATGGCCTGCACAGTCACCAGATCTAAATATTATTGAACCACTTTGGGAAACATTTTCCTCCACCAGCATCACGTCGTGACCTGGCCACTATCCTGCAAGAAGAATGGCTTAAAATCCCTCTGACCACTGTGCAGGACTTGTATATGTCATTCCTACGACGAATTGATGCTGTATTGGCCGCAAAATACTAATAAATTATTGTGGTCTAAAACCAGGTGTTTCAGTTTCATTGTCCAACCCCTGTATATATATATATATATATATATATATATATATATATATATATATATATATATATATATATATACCAGAATTTCAAATATACATGTCTAAACGGCTTCTAGATAATTTATAGGTTTTCACGGTAGAGATGGTTGCAGTCAGATAAGGTGGTGCGCCAAGGCACTAACTGAAAATATTCAGTCAAGTTTGTTTAGATTGCACAGGGTGGGTATGGATATACAGAGTTGTGTTGGGTGCCAGGAGGTTAGGGGGGTAAACAGTGGTGGATACAGGCGTCGCCGCGGGGGCTGTGCTCACCCCCTTTTCAGAGACCAAAATAATTTTTTTAGAGCCCGAAACTTTAAACATCCTTCATAGAATTAAGATTGATAGCCAGTATCTGTCATCTAGAACGCACTGACACTGGCGCGGTGGTCGAGACTCCAGATATCCGAGCATGAATTTGAATTGCTAACAGCTCAGGTCTCGCGCTATTACAATGTGACGCGATTAGTCAGTGATACCACAATATGGGATCGAAGCAATCCTGAGGAGATGGTGAAACAGTGATGTTTCTTAACGGAGACGCACTGCGCTCTACAAGCTAATTCAATATGAACTGTTGTACACAGCTGCGATCAACAACAATTATTTCGGATTTCGAGAGGACCTCACCATTGAAATCCGCAAGAGCTATTGTTGAAGCAACAATGCCCACGTGCATGGTAGTTGGATGTTGCAATACATCGGGTAAAAGTTAAAACATTAGTTTCAGTAATGAGGCGGAGGGATATTTCAGCTGGTGTCTGTAGTGTGGCAGTGTCACTTAGTTTAGAGCCCAAACAAGCTACTTCACTTTCAGAAACAAGCCCAAAAACCTGCAACCGACAACTCATAAAATTTACAAGTGACTTTAGAAAAAAGGGACACTGATATATTTCATCGGCAAGAAGAACAAACTGAGAAGAATAACACAAAAATAAGGAGATGGCTGCCGCAGCAGATTATATGATTTTAAATCATATAAATTTGCCTATATCGCATGCATAATATTATTTGCCCAGAAGTATCCCAGAGGGTTGGCATTTGTAAACACATTATCATCGTCATCATAAAGTTGAAGGTGTTGTAGAAGAGAACAATATTCTTTGTCAAGTCTTACAGTTCTATTATAGGCTTATGGCTTAACTTCACCATACATGTTCATTGGTTTAACTTACTTTAAAGTTTTTTTTTAGTTTATCTTGTTAAAATACATTAAAAACTCCTTTATCACTTGAACCATACCAAAATGTTCTAAGGCCTTGGATCTTTTTTTTTTTTTTGGATTTTTTTTGGCTCTAGTGGCTTGCTTTTTCTGAAAGTAGGCTGACAGGAAGGGGGGTGGAGACATGCGGCAAAGGACTGCGGGTCGGATTCGAACCCGGGTCGACTGCGTCAAGGACTAAGGCCTCTGTATATGGTTGCGCTACCCGCTGCGCCACATACACGCCCACTCCTTGGATCTTTTTAAGTCGTTTTTCTAAATAAATATCATTTCTGGAAATAAAGAAAATCTTAGTTTGATTAATTGTTGATAAGGATAATTTTTTCTTCAAACTACTTTTTAACCTTGTGCATGCTCGAAAAAACAGAGATTTTGGCTTAAAACCCCTTTTTCAATTACAATAATGTAATCATGCTAATTCCACTTTTGTTCACTCATTAAAATGTTTATCAATTCAAAAACCCTTAGATGAATAATTAGGGTAGTGTGAAAGAGTAAAGATGGCATTCTTTGGTCATTTAGCTTCCCGTTGTCTTGGCTTGACCCTAAGGTGCGCACCCCCCTTTGAAAAATACTGGATCCGCCCCTGGCAAAAGGAATTGAAATGACAGATAAACTGGCTAAAAAGGCATTAGGGAAGGAATTAGCATTACATATTCCATTTGGGAAAGTTGAGGGTAAAGCAACAATCAAAATAAAAGAATTAGACATATGGCAGAAAACATGGAATGAAGACAAGAAAGGGAGAGATTTATATAAAATAGTCAGTAGTAATAAAGTGATAATGATGAGATTCCGGATTACTAAAATACATCCTTGAACATAATTAAGGAAATATGTAGAATATTTAGCTGAAAGGAGGAAATATAGGAAAGGGTGCAAAAGGCAGGACTAGAATTGAGTCTGAAAGGAATATTAGGCACAGAAGGGGATAAAGAATGTATTTATAGTTTAAGGAAAGCATTACTCATTAACTCACATAATACCAAACTGAAAAATAGAATTTAGTTTGCGGAGGTTGTGAAGTTACATACTCCTGTTCAGTAGGCAACGGAATACACCTTGAAGCTTTTTGCAATCCGCCAATAAAGAAGAAGAAGAAAAAGATCTGTCGGTCTGCTTCCTGTGTCCAATGTTTAAATTAGCTTGAGTTCAATCCAAACATTTCACAAACACCATTAAATCAACATTAATCGTCCCTGTTAATGCTGTAATAAAGCTCATAGCATCATCGAACAATGGCGATACAAAACAAGCATACATTATACATTTCTATTGATTCTACTGATTGGCACTTTATTCAGATTGATTATGTCCATATAAATTGCTAATTGCAAGACGCAATATGCACCTCCCTTTCAGTGATGAGCAAGCATAGATAGTGAATAGTGATAGTGATGAATGCATGAATTGATTTGATTTAAATGAGACAGTTATTCAAACTTTACTTTTTGTCATGTGGCAGAACAAATGTGTAAATGGGAAACATTATTAACATAAAACTAAACAAAAAAAATACATAAAACACATCAGGCACATATTTAGGCTTACCTCTGTCGGCTCCTATATTTGCTATATCCAGATTGATGATTTTTTCCTCGTTATCAATAAGCTGAAACACACAGTCGTACCTCCTCCAGTCTTCAGGACTGATTGAGGAAATGTCCAGGTAAATCCTCATCTGGAAGGTGTCATCATTGTTTGGAAGGATTTCTCCAAGATCCACATTCTCATGAATCTCTTCCCCATCCTTCCTCCAGAACATCAGGGCTCTGCTGGGATAGAAACCTGTAGCGTGGCAGCTGACAGGAGAGGAAGGAGACTTCTGCAGCAGAGACAATGAGGGGTTCTCTGGCAGGAAATAGATTCAAAAAGGGATGATATAGAAACAACAGATCAGGAAAACCAGTTGTTAGAAAAATTAGGAATGAGGTTGAAGATAAATAAAAAAAATACAAATTGTAGCAATCACATACAGGACTGTCTCAGAAAATTAGAATATTGTGATAAAGTTTTATTTTCTGTAATGCAATTAAAAAACACGAAATGTCATACATTCTGGATTCATTACAAATCAACTGAAATATCGCAAGCCTTTTATTGTTTTAATATCGCTGATTATAGCGTACAGCTGAAGAAAACTCAAAAATCCTATCTCAAAATATTAGAATATTTCCTCAGATCAAGTAAAAAAAAATTATAACAGCAAAACAAAATCAAACATTTGAAAATGTCCATTAATGCACTCAGTACTTGGTTGGGAATCCTTTTGCACAGATTACTGCATCAATGCGGCGTGGCATGGAGGCAATCAGCCTGTGGCATTGCTGAGGTGTTATGGATGCCCAGGATGCTTCAATAGCGGCCTTTAGCTCATTTGCATTGTTGGCTCTGGTGTCTTTCAGCTTCTTCACAATACCCCACAAATTCTCTATGGGGTTCAGGTCAGGGGAATTGGCAGGCCAATCAAGGACAGTAATGCCATGGTCAGTACACCAGTTACTGTGAGAATCTTATGTCGTCTCTTAACCACTACCATACTTGTGATTTAGTTTACTGAACCAAGCTGAGTGTTTTCAAGGCTCAGGAAACCCTGCAGTGTTTCGAGTTAATTAGACGATTCAAGTGATTAGTTGAATAGCCTACTAGTATACTTTTTCACGATATTCAAATATTTTGAGATAGGATATTTGGGTTTCTTAAGCTGTAAGCCATAATCAGCGATATTAAAACAATAAAAGGCTTGCGATATTTCAATTGATTTGTAATGAATCCAGAATGTATGACATTTCATGTTTTTTTATTGCATTACAGAAAATAAAGAACTTTATCACAATATTCTAATTTTCAGAGACAGTCCTGTATAGTTTAAACCAGACAGTGACACTGTAAAAGACACATTTTGTTTTCTTCTAAAGTCTTCTAAAATGCATTAAATCAAACTAACCGTTCATGTTTCAGGTCAGTTGGGATTAGCAAATTTACTCCTTTTTGCTTCATGCCAGCATGAGAGAGAGGACTTCCTATATTGTTTTTACTTCAAATGCAAAAGTTTATGTAGACAAAGAAAGCTATACCACTGAATAATGATTGAAATTGATAATGAATTGAAATGATTGATAATGAAATAACGAATTTTGGGAGCCCCAATACAGAGATAAGTTTTAAACATGTTCTGAGCTCTGTAAACCTAAGTCTGTTAACTGGTTTTATAAATTATACAAACACGCTACCAACTCTTAATAACTCATTATGGATTCTCCAAATTATCTTAACTTTAGCTTAAAGCCTTGTATTTAGGTTTAAGCAAGAGTAATGCTTGGACATTTACCATCCCACCCACAATATTTTGAACTGCAAAGAAAATCTGGCACCAAAACAACCAAGATTTAAATTTTAAACATTTGAAGTTGCTTTTTGATTATCTTGACAAAGATCTCTTTCTTAAGACATTGTAGTGTCATTTTCCTGTTCTTACTATGTTTTCTTAATTTGCTTCCTGCATACCGGGTTACTGAAAGCACTGGATTGGATCGGTCAAGTTCTAAGTTAAGGTCAAACGTTATGTTTTTTTTTTTTTTTTTTTTGTATTGTCTTTTGAGCAATGTTTGGTTCCCTTTTGGGGCGATTGTCTTTCTTGGTTTGCCATGGTTTTCTATCAGGGTTTGGTTTGCATTAGTTTGGCTTGGTTGATTTAATATAGTCTGGTTCAATATAGTTAATTTAATTTTTTGACTTTACAAAATGTTTTTCTCTTTCAATAAATAATTATAAACTGTTTTCCCTCTTTTTTTGTCACAATCCCTGAGCCAGTTTGTGACAAAGGCAAAAGGGATTATGCTGTTTCACTACTTTTGGGAGTTATTCAGCTTTAAACTGAAGTTGACGCAATATTAATCTGTTTCTAAAATCACTGTAATTTGATATTATCATACCTGTTCTTAGCAGAATGCTCTTCCCTTTGTCCAATAATTCCTTAAGAAATGCAGGGCAATCATGGGTAGCAAGCTGTTTAGCTAACAGTATTCCAACTTTATCAATGTTCCACAACAATTTAACTGGGATGGCTCGTGGTTGCAGAGCGATCCATGCCAGTTTCTCAAAATCCAGAGCAAGAAAGTCTTCTCCATCATAACCTGCTAGAACAACAGTAGTAACTTTCTGAGTCTCCTCATCCAAGTCACAGGAACCTCTCACTTGCAAAATACTGCCTCCTGAAAACGAAACAAATAAACAACATTGCAGTTATCAATTACACTCATAATATTAATATTAATAATAACAATAATAATAATAATACATAAATATTATACAGCACTGAAAAGTCAAAGAACCATTACAAAAAATGCAGTATGTGAGTTCCCAAACCGGTCATACATTTGCTATTTTCTTTAAATAGAAACGCTAACACTATTATTGGAATTTTTAATACATATTAAAAAGGTTTACTTGCAACACCTTTTAAGGTTCAATGTAGGATCTTTTTTTCAAGTGTTCAATAGCTCACCAAGACTTACATGAATTACATGAATGAAGGCCACAATTGGCGATATGTGGTCCTTGCTGCTCAGCACTACTGTCGCAACCGCAGGAGAACAGCATCACTACCTGCGCCGCTCCTTAGTACTCACCTTCCGTTCCGCAGGTCTCCACCAGCATAATGAATCCACTGTCCACACAGGTGCGGAATTCATGAATGTATTATTATATTATTATTATTTGGACAACTTTTACAGACCAGCCAGTGGTTGAGAACATGTGGCGCTTATCCTCACGGCATTACGCCGTAAAGTATTCACAGCACTAAATAACCAAATCTCTTAAAGGCACAGTAATACTTTTCAAAGTACACATTATGTGATAAGTGGGTACCACGATCAAGCCTCAACATTATTTCCAACAGGCCTTGGGTTGCTCCGGTAAAAAGTTTTAAAAATTTGGGCAAATTCTGATGCTTCTATTTGAAACTGTGGTCACTTCATATTTGGTGATGAAAGATTAATAAATCACAATCAGAATCAAAAATACTTTAATAATCCCGGAGGGAAAATATTGTTCCAGTACAACCACCATCAAATACATCACAAACATTTCAGCGGGAGACAATTTACTAAGGCCATGCTGCCAACGACACCGCCTTACATGGTGCCCACAGGTCGCTGCCATTTGGCTCTGTCGAAAGACCAGAGCTACAAAGATGGCTTTTGGAAAGACGGAAGATTTTCACTTTGAGGAAAGTGAGGATAGTTTCGACAACTACCGCAAACAGTATTTTGAGGCAAACGACTTGAACACTAAAGCGGAGAAAACTAAGTCTGTGTTTCTCATGGTGGTGGGTAAAAGATCCCATAGCTTGCTGATGGACCTATTTACTCATGATAAACCTTCAGAGAAAAGCTATAAGGAGTTGGTGGCTTTGTTGCAGAATCACTACATACCAAATACAAACTTTATTGCAGAAAGGGGCACGTTTCAGGGAAGAAATAAAAATAAACCCCAAAATGAAACAATCAGTGAGTACGTGGCTAGATTACCAAAATTAGCAGTAACATATAAATTTGGGACTTTCTTGGATGAAGCACTGCATGACAGATTCGTCTGTCGGGTAAAGAGCAGTGAGCTGAGAGACCGGCTGCTCAGCACCGCTCACACCAAAGACTTGACGCTGCTGCTGGCTGTAGAAATGGTGCTCTCCTTTGAGGTAACTAAGGACAGTGCACAGCAATTTTCACAGAAAGCTTTCAGGGCTCATGTAGTGGACAAGAAAGCTAAAACAAAATACCTCGAAGCTGAGAAAAATACAGCTACCGGGAACATTAACATTTCGTTAATGTTGTAGTGCTTTCCTTAATGTTGTAATGTTTTTGTTAATGTTGTAGTGCTTTTGTTAATTTTGTAATGTTTTCGTTAATATTGTATTGCTTTTGTTAATGTAGTACTTTGCACACGAACATTCTCTGTGATCCAAACCGTACTACTACTGCTCGAGAGTATTTTATATCGGGACATATAAAAGAGATGATACTGGAGATGCTGTAGGAGTATTTTCCAAGAATATGTTCCATACAAATTTTTTGAGGCCTCTTGTCACAGCTGCTACAAAATCTGGTGATGGCTCAACCAGCTCTTTTCCACAGTTAGAGCAATACATGGAGACGTGACCATATTTCCCATATGTGTATGGCAGGGGTTCCCAAACTTTTTTAGCCGTGCACCCCCTACAACCCGTCAACCCGGTGGGCCAACCGGGTTGCCGCACCCACACCCAACAAAAAAAGAAAAAACTTGTGGAAATAAAATTTGAACAAAATTTTAATTGAATTGCAAAAAAGTGAAAGCTGTTTGAATATGATTATCATTTATAATTATAATTCGGTAATTTTAATAATTGGTCATTCAAACTCAAATAGTAGCTATAACAAAATATAGTTCAAATGGTGGTGATTCCACTTCAATGTTTTCCAACAGCTAGCTACAGCTTAGCTACGCTGCACCTTCCCAAGATGGTGACTATGACGACACGTAACCTACACCTTGCGTGATACGTATGAAGGAGGTCCTAATGACGTCTCTAGCGCTTACGCTAATGTGGGGAGGTACCTTGATTAAGAGGGGGGCCTGAATGAGAAATTCAAGGGGAGACTGCAAACTGAGGTTTAACAAAGAGATTTAACTCGCTGATAAGAGGACAGGAAAAGAGAGGAATGGGGAAAAAGATGGAAAAAGAGACCCGCGGCGGAGTCACTTATGAACCACAAATCAACACAGCCAAAATCACTTACAAAATGCATGCACATACAGCAGAAAATATTCAGCAGTTAAAACAAAACTCAGTCTTGGAGTAATTAAGCATTAAACTAAATCCTAATAATACTGCCAAGGCACAATTAAATCACTTTATGGGTGAAAAGAGAAATAAAAAAAAGGGAATCTTTCTTTACTCTGACGTTGCTTCGGCTAGTGTCTTGCAGTCTTGGCTCAAATCCTGTATTATTCACTCTACATTTCTGGTATTACCAGAGAAAACACAGGATTGAAGGATATTGTAGAAGGATATTGTACACATTAACAAAAATGATAATAAACTATTTTTCAGGAGCCCACCTACTGGACAGGGGATTAAGGCTGGTGGTGTGACTGCTGCCACCTGGCAGTGGTATAAGCTGCTTGATGAAGCACTCCAGCAAAAGATCAGTCCGCCCCTGGTTGTGGCCAGCAGCTCATCTGCCACTGCCGGTGGCATTGCCGATGTAAACATGCAAAAACTTTCCCCATGCTTCACACACACCCTGCAGAATGATTGAGGGGAAGAGTTTTCTGTTTATAGGACATTTCTATTGTCTATAGGTGTAAAATATTGAATACATTTTTTTCTGCATAACTGGCTTTATTTTCACTCTTACATTTAACTTTTTGGTGCGAATTTTCACGTGGATTGCTGATACTTTCTGCAAGTGCATTTTGGGTAAAACATATCATTCTATACTGAGTGGAGCATTTTTAATGACTAAGCTACAATGAGCACTTCATATAAGCATAAAAATGGAGCGGCAAAGTGAAAAGAAAAGGAAAAAAGAAAGTAAGGAGAAGCCAAGTTACAAAAACTGGCCACATGTTGTTCGCTGTCTAGGAGATGAAACTGACTTATATGTTGGCAGCGATTCAGCCCCACCTAAACACAGCCAGCGAGGCAAGTTAATTGCACGTAGCCAAACTAACAATCTCTATTTATAATGTGTGAGTTTGATGTAGACTCTTGGTGACTATAGCAGCCCAGGCGCTTAGCTTATATCTTCTTTTCTCTCTAGGTGGTATAGTGGTGACCAGCAGTCCCCCCCCCCACCTCCCTCCCTCACATATGCTGGACACTGAAAATGAAGCAGCTGCAGGTCTCATCTAGCGACAGATGACAAGCAGGCGTGGGATAATGAAAATCCTTATCTGGAATGTTTTCCAACCGATCGAGCCCCGGAGTTAAGCTTTTCTATGGCACTAGAGAGCCTGAACAACTTTTTGGTCACAGTAAAAAACTATGGGCGCTCCACGTGAGTTAATCACAGCAGCGAGTATAACTGTGACAATAATATTCCTCTGTCCCACTTGCTGCTCATCTCCACATGATGCACTTTCTGCATTGAAGCACAGATACGGTAAGATTATAAAAGCTCTCATCAAAATATCCAGTGACAAAAAAAGAGCAAGTGAAGAAAGTGGCTCAAGAATGCCATAAGCATTTAAGTTTTTTGGTTAGCATGCAAACCAAGATTCTTGAGTGCATAAACGCTGCTTCACAACTCCTGCAAGCTAAAGACGCAGATATTCTGAAAGCATCGACTCTTCTGCACAACGCCATGAGAGTTCTAAGGGAGTTAAACATCCCTTTGATTAACTTTCTGAAGACAAAACAAGCTCAGGGCTCCCATTGATTTAGCGTTATGGTGAGTTAAATTTCATGCAATTTTTGTCCTTTTTTGGTGCATCTGTATCTATAAACAAATGCCGGCGCAATTTTACAAGGAAGCTGCTAATACACAGTATATATATATATATATATATATATATATTAGGGCTGGGCAACGATTAAAATATTTAATCGCGATTAATCGCCCTGATTAATCGCGATTAATCGCGATTAATCGCATTGTATTTACAAACTCCAAGAATGAATTCAAAAGTAGTGTAAAGAACACTTTTATTTTAATGTTCTGCTGCCATATGAACAAAAGTGTTGTAACATTTGTAGCACTTATCAGTAACACATATTTAGTGTAAAGCTCAACTTAAACATGTAAAACAAAAAATAGCAATAATAATAAATTAAAGCTTATTGCCACTGACAGGGAATTCTCTTTATGGGGAAAAAAATCTACCAAAAACAGGCAATTTCTGAGGTAACCGCAAGGAGCAGCATTATCATTTTATGTTCAATACCAAAATTTAACTTGGCAGTGGTTACAACTAACTTGTTTCTGTCATATTCCATGCTGGAAGAACTTTAAACTGAAATGCTTGCTAACTCGATATGCTTGCGTTGCTTGCGTTTATTTGACGTTAACACGCGGTTTTTTGTTGTTGCTTTCTCGCGTTCATATAGTGAATGGCAGGGCAAAACAGGCAAAAACACATGGATACTTTGAAACGAGAAGCGACTTCACCGACGGCGTCTAAGCAGACCCCCCCCGCTCCGCTCCGCTCCGCTCCGCACAAAACTTGTTCCGGCCGCCAACTCACCGCCTCGCCTCGCCTAAGCTCGCTCGCGGTACCTGCGGGAAACACCGCCTTCCGCATGTCGGCTTTGTTTTTTTCCGGCCAGTATCTTTCTTCCTCTGAATCCGAGGTTTGGCTGACAGTGAGGTTATTGGCGCATTATCGCCACTTACTGTTCTGATTCAAATCCCTACACCGCAGCAACAGACCTTTACAAAATAAAAGCATCTGAGCAACATGCGTTAATGCGCGTTAAAGAAAATATCGCCGTTAATAGTCTAATGAGTTAACGCAAAATTAACGCGTTAACTTGCCCAGCCCTAATATATATAGAGATATAGATATATATATGATATATATATATATATAGATATATATATATATATATATATATAGATGTATATATATATATATATATATATATATATATATATATATATATATATATAGATATATATATATATATATATATATATATTTATTTACTTATTATTTCTCCTCTACAGCAACTACAACCAGTACAACTCCCAACAAAAAAAATTCCCTCCATTGCTGGTTTTATACACATAATTCTGTAATTGTCCCTGCTTACTGTTGGAATCCTGCCATCTCTCCTTCTCAAGTAAAATTTTTGCCTGTGCTGGATTCTTCCTGTCTTCCTTCCTGTCTCTAGTTTTGCCTCTGCCTGTTTGCTGGACTAATTAGACACCTCTCTGACCCAAGCCTCACCAACTGTTGGAATAACCTGTCTCTCCTGTGCTCCAGTAACCTCAGCCTGCCATTGGCATTACATACTGCATCTAGGCTTACTCTCCTGGACATTGTCTGCCAGCCCTCTGCGTCTAGCCCAGCTACTGTGGAATTATCCTACCACATCTGTGCAACCATCCTGCTGTGGTTCTGGTCTGCAAGAATACACCCAGCCAAAAACTTTCTCCGGGCCGTCAGCTCCTGCTCTCATCTGCACCCCTGTTCAAGTTCAGTCCTGCCTCTCTGGTTTCATCATCCACCACTCCATCTACCTCTCAATAAACTCTTAATTTTTGTCCTGTATGTGTGCCGTTATCTCTGGGTTCATCCATAAACAAATCTTGACAAAAACATGTTTTAAAGATGTAGTGGTGTAAATCAGTATGAAACAAAGATAAAACCTTCATAGAAAAATGTTTGTGTGAATAAATATGAAACAAGTTGAAATCCAGAACAAAATACCCCACTTGCAATAAATACACAAACAAAAAAATAATGACTTCAAGAAAAATCTATAACAGAAAATAATTGGGTTAAAAATGAGTCAGTGTAAAGGCACTGAAAAGTAAAAATAAAAGTGGAAGTTAACAAATATGTTTTAGATGAATAATTGATCAGTTGTTGAAAAAATATCTTCACAATTAATTGTACACAAATTCGCACTTTTAGCTACTTTTTCAAGCAGTTTTATACTATTAAGTCGTTCATTTATTTCTGTATCTATTTGTAATTATGCCAGGATGCATACTGTGGAGCCGTTTGGCCATTTTGGGTAAAGTTTGGTGAGTCTTTTAATATATTTATTACTCCAAACAGCCGCTTCTGTTCAGAGGAGAAAATTAATAATAAACAATAGAAATACAATGTAATAATATAAAAATAAGTATATTAGCAAGATTGTAATAAATTAAATTTGAAATGATGAATCTTTTATTGCCTTGATCTATAATACCTTGATCTATATAGCTGACCATTTATATGATCAGCTGTGAAAAAAAGTCTCTTTAGGGTCTATATGTTGTTTTATCTGAATTTGCGTGTGATATCGATTAAGAACAAAAGCAGTATGTTGTATTAGGATTTAAATGACACTAATTGGGTCTAATTAGAAACTATCACAATGAACTGAATTGCTAGAGAACATTTTAATACATAGCTCTTAGTTATGATAACCTTGCCTGCAGAATGAATTATCACCAAATTTGCATATCAACAAACACACACGGGAACATCTACTACACATTATTAGTCTGACTGGCAAGGTTAGCTGTATGAACGTGTGATGATAATTGCTTTATTTCTACTGAGTAGAAATAGCCTAAAATTTAAATTACGACATTTTAATTTTTTTTAGTGATAAGATTTAGTAATTTGTGCTTTAAAAAGACACACAAACATTTCTTAAAAGCATGTTAGATATATTTTAATCACCTTCTTCTGATTGATTTAAATCCTTCTTCAAACCACTCATAATGGATTTAGTTTTGGCCGGCGAATTTTCAAAACAATCGTACTGGATACCATGGTTCAGCTCAGGTTCGTCGAGGAGGAATTTCTTCAACCAGGCATACTTCACATCCAGTATTTTGTTGCTCCCATCGCAATTAAGGACTGGATTATTATTAACTATCATTGAATATTGATACTCCGGGAAGTTCAAGAATCCTGAAGTCATGGTGATGACCATCTTCAGCGCGTGGTTCTCTTTGGAGACATGAAATGACTTTAAATCACTCGCTTTGTACATAATATCTACTTCCAAATTCCTGATAATAACAATCATTACTGTTCAAAGACAGCGTAAGGCAGTAAGACAGAAAAATTACCTGCTGCTGATGCCTTACAGAAGAGGTAAAGCAATAACAACCTGATCATCTTTTTCTATCGACACAGCAGCCGATGAGTTTGTTAATCCCAGTTTGTCCGTGACAGAGTGCGGTTCTGCTGGTGCCGTCAGGTCAGCCTCCACTTCGATTACGAAAGTGACGCCAGCCCGCACTGGGCTTTGTAGGTGACGCAAACACCATGAATTACGGTAGTAATGCTTGCTTGGACCTTTCACAATAAAGGCAAAACTTTTACATTTACTGACTGGAGAGAGTTGATTTCATTCTTTCCCTTCTATGTTCTAAAAATATATTTTTTATGTATTTTTAGAATATGGCATGTGAATATGGATATGGGGGAAAAATTTTTTTATATATATATTTGTTACTGTTTTATGGGGGCATTTGGATGTTCCTCTTTTGAGAATTTATTCATTCATTTATTTTTCCTTTATTTTCCATAATTATTTTAAAAAAAGGGTTCCAGTTACTGCATTCAATACGGAGTGACAGTAGAACTCCTCCAGATGTTGCTTGCCAAAGTTCACCAACGTCTGATGTGGAATTTCAAAATTAATGCCCTTCAAAATCTATATTTTTAGTCAGTTTTATCGAAGTGGCTAACTTTGGATAACTTCTTTCATGAAAATCAGGCAAATCCATTAAAGACTGTATGATACTTATTCTCCATTAATGTGTGATAAAAAGTTTCCATAAATCACTTTATTTCAGATATGAAATTGTCATACTGCACAAGAGTTTCCCACTAAATCCACTTTAAGCTAGCTTTGGCCTAGCAGACAAAGACTGGTATTTATGGGAAGTACTCACATATGGAAGCATGATGTTTGAATGATTGGTTTTACCAGTAGTTTTGGATGGTACACAAAAGTGTCTCCAGTGAGTTGTGAAAATCTTTGAGTCCACGCATTTATATTTCTGCATCTCCATTGAAAGAATCATGATTATTGTTGGTTTGTCATTAGTGGGTAACTTGATAATATCATACTTATTTCTCAGCCTAGTACTCTGGGCTGAGTATTCTTATTTCTCAGCCTAGTATTCTGGTTTTCCAAATTTGTATAACGTGTGGAGCATTAGGAGTTGGAGCACAAGACAGAAGAACAGCTTCCATGTTAAAGCTTTGAGAGTGTTACACACAGGAGGAGCCATGTAGACCTTGCTGCCATCTCCCTCCCAACAACCACCCACATATAATATCTGCATATTGCTAGACTTACTCAACTCTGCTCCACTTTTCACAATATAGCACTTTATGTTATGATTTGGGTTTTTGTTCATTTCTGCCTTTGGACTTCTTAATTTTAATGGCGATTGCCAAACAACTATGTGGTGCTTTACAGCTACCAACCAGTAAGGAGTGTGGATCAGGACAGACATACTCAAAAAAACAAAACAAAACTATATTCTTTTCACTAAACCTGTCACCAATAAATAACGAAACATGACCTAATAACTTCAATCATAAGAACTCTCTGTCTCTGATATTTTCTACAGGTATACATTACATGTTCTATTGTTTAATTCTCTCCACAGACATCGCATCTTCCTGTTTGATGTTTTCCTATTAACTATAATGTTGAATTAAGTCCTGTATGTCCCAACCGTAGTCTAGTTATTATCCTTTCCTGTAATCTCTTCCTTCCATTTTTTTCTATGGCTACTCCTATTTGTCCTAATTGATTTTGTGATGCATCTGTATAACTTTTAACATAATTGTAAAACTGTTTTATCTGCAATGTTGTGGAATTATACGTATACATTTTATCTCTGTTTTTCCTTTCCAAAATGATTAAATCTACAGTAGCATCAAGTAAAATCCATGGTGGTATTATTGAAAATGACACTATTGGACTAATGCTTACATTATTTATTTGTAACTCTGTTGCTTTCTGAATGATTGTCCAACCAAATGACCAGTGGCGGCTGGCCAGTAGGGGGCGCTCGGGCGCCGCCCCCTTTAAATCGTTTAGATAATAAATAATTTCTGAACTGCAAAGTACTTAGAAATGTATTTATTCATACTGTGTGTCCAATAGACATGTTAGAATTTATTAAAATAGGAAATACGTAATTCTATTTAATTGCTCACATTGTGCACACTTCCTATCCTATGTGCAGGGCGCCGTTCTAATGGGAGTGAATGTAGGCGCAGCAACTTGGGCAAGCACGTGATCTGAGGCTGACTTTTAATTGGTTATTTAGGGTTTTCCACAGGGCGCACCGCTCTGCGTCCCGGACACACCTATTCTGTTGTGTCATTACTGGTAGAGTGTCAGTACTGGCTAATTTTTTAAAAAACATTGTGTGATTGGACAATCCCCGATTCGACTCATAGCGCAGCTGCAGTTCGTTAAGTCGATTCACGTTTACGTTTGCAAAGTGGAGTAGTTTCAAAATGAGAGAAAATTCTGTTTTGTCTTTACAAAAAAATGCTTTTACAAAGCGTTTACCTGAAGAAAAAAACAGGATAAAGGAGCTTGGACCGGATCGTCTTAATTTACAAATTCAGCAGCAGGCAAGTGATCTCTCCACTCCATGGTTGGACAAAGCAGTGTAGGTAGTAGTCAGCCAGTGAAGAAGTGTTGGACACTCAGTGTAGAAGACCATGAAAGGATTGCTGCAGAGGTGAGTTGTTGTGAAAAATCACTGTTACACTGGTTTATAGTAATGTTATTTAATATATTAGGAAGATGTGCTTTGTAGTTAGAAATACCTTTAGTTGTGTCTATGCTGTGTAGGTATGTTAATATAATGTTTGTCAGCAAGATATTTTATTATTTAAGTTGTACTGAAGTTTATGGGTAATGGGGAATAAAACATTTGGTTACTGAATTTTGTATAATCTTGTCCCACAAAAATGCTGTAACACATTTCATAACACAGCCTTAAAAATGGCAGCAAATGTTATTAAAATCAGGAAAACAATCTAGAAGAAGTCTTTTCAGAAACTGTCACGCTCTTGAAGATCCTCATCACCACACCCATGACCACAGCAGAAGCTGAAAGGTGCTTTTCAACTCTGAAAAGAATCAAGACTTTTCTGAGAAACTCAATGACTCAGGACAGGCTGAATGCATTGGCCATGTTGTCAATAGAGAAAAGACTAGTCACAGAGATGACTGACTTTAACAAGAATATAATTGAGAAATTTGCTGGGCAGAAGGAAAGGAGGGCAAAATTCATGTTCAAATAGTGCTATTTTTTAAGATTTGTTTTGTTTGTTTTTCATTTGTTTGTTTGTGTGCACCCACCTCAGTTTTTTTAGCACCAGCCGCCACTGCAAATGACCTATTATCAGCTCTTTCTTTCTCACTGCAGGGATGTTACGTTACCTCTGTAGGATGATTTTTATTGTGTCCTTGCAAATGAACCCAGTAATTTAATGACAGTTGAATCCTTCACAGTGCTAACGGATATTCACCCACCTCCACCTGTAAAGCTGATGTTGAAGTTGTCCTAATTGCTCCCGTTATGAAACTCAAAGCTTGATATCGGATGGTATCCAGTTTTTTTAATACTGTCTCCGATGCTGATACATACACTATACTACCATAATCAGTTGTAGACCTGATTAGATTTATATAAATTAATTCTATAGCTTGTCTATCTGGTCCCCATTTATATCCCACTAAACATCTCATTATATTAAGCATCTTTTTAATTTTTTTCAATAACCTTAGTTATGGGCACTTTCCACAATAGTTTTTCATCGAACCACACTCCTAACAATTTAGATTATTTTACTCTCTCTAGTTCCTGATTATATAACTTCGGTTTTACTTCTCAATTTCTTTTCTGAGTAAAAGGCAATACTTTTGTTTTATCAACTGAAAATTAAAACACCATTTGAAAGACTATTGTTCAATCTTGTGAACTGCTTTCTGGAATTTCCCTACAATACATTTTATATTCCTTCCATGCTTCCAAATAACTTCATCATCAGCACACAAAGCCTAATTTATTTTATATTTCTTTAAATGCATCATTTATCATGATTGAAAATAATAAAGGACTTATAATACTGACTTGTGGTTCCATTTTCTATTTAATTTTTCCTATAAAGAATGTTATCAATTCTTGCCTGTATTATTTGTTGTGTTAAAAAGCTCTTTTTCCAATAATTCTTCCACAAATGCCCATTTTTCTCAATTTGATCATTAATCCTTCTTTCCACGTCATAAGCCTTTTCTATATCTAAAAATACTGCCAAAACACTTTCTTTATTTACTTTTTCTTTGATTACCTCATGTTGTAAACATAGAATTGGATCCATGGTGTTCCTTCTTCCTCTTCTGAAACCACTTTGATGTTTGGACAAGTACCCCGTGGATTCAAAAAACTAAATTAATTTTTCATTTACCATTTTCCCCATAATTTTACTCAAACATAGTGTTAATGGAATTGGTCTATAGTTTTCTGGTTTTGAGCTATCTTTACTTTTTTGGTATTGGAACCACTATAGTCTCTTTCCAACTTCTAGGCAGTTTTCCATAATCTCATATTCTATTATAAATGTCTAATAATATCAATTTTGAATATTCACTTAGTTTATTTTTTATTATTATTATTCATTATATAACACATTTGATCACTCCCTGGGGTTGACATCTCAACTTTCCTCAGGGCTGGTCTTAACTCCGCTATAGAAAAACTGATAGTAACACCATTTCCTTCTTCTTGGTTTATCATGATTTTTTCCCTTTTTTTCCTTTTCCATATGTTCTTTTTTTAATAAAGTTGTAGCTCTACCCTTTTTCCATGTTTCACTAATATTACTTTTTTTTGTGCCAATATTGTTGCTTTTTCTTCATTGGTAACTGCCGTTGTTCTGTTTCTCTTCCTGATGAATTACAATACTTTCTCCAATATTCTCATTTTGTATTTCTTATAAACCTTTTTACTATAGCTTGTATCTTCTTTTATCAAATTAAATGTTGAAAATTCTGATTCTTTTTTTAAATTTTTAAAGATTTAATAACCTGGTCACATTCTGTTGTCCACCATGGAACAATCTTCTTTTTGTGTGTCCCTCCTTTCTTTGGAACTGATTATTGAACAGCTTCTATAATTAAATAAAAAAAAAACATTTTATTTAATGAATCAATATCAAGACTCATTTCCTTAATTCTATCTTTAGTTATTTTCTTATATTTCTCCCAATCTGCACTGCTAAATGACTAATTATACAAGCTTTCAAGATCATCTTGTATATTAAATCCAAATTTAATCGTTATAGGAAAATGATCATTTCATATAGCTGTATTTTAATTAACATTCCAAAAACACAATCCTGCCAGCGAGTCAGAAACTATTGTCAGATCAATAGTGGATTCTGTACCAGTCCTGATATTTAATCTTGTTCCTTCTCCATTATTAATGCACACTAGATTTTTAGATTCCATTATTTCCTCAAGAACTAGTCCATTTTCATCAGTCTCATAATCCCATATTGAACTGTTGGCATTGAAATCTCCACACCATATTGTAATTTTATCTAAAAAATATTATTTTAATTTTTCCCTTTTTTTGTCCAGATTTCTACCGCAATACACACAAGAGTTTTACCTTTGTCTAAGAGTCATAATTGTATCCCTTGTTTTAGAAAAATTGCACATCCTGTAATGAATCTTGAAATTAAACCCAATATTCAGCCAGACAAAGGGGAGAAGTCAAGAAGGTTTATTTGGCAGATGTACAAAACAAAGTATAAGACTGAATCAAACTGAGACCGGCTTACGGTGAGTCCAGAGGGGAAACAGACAGGATGAACTGCTGGAAGCAGACACAGACCGGGAAACGTGTCCAAGGGAGATGAAGAGTTTCAGTGGCAGTCCAGACTGGAGAAACCGAGGGAACAGACCACACAGAGTCCGGGTAAATAACAACTGAGAATTACAGGGTTAAACAGGCTAGGCTCTTATGGGCAGGCTTGGGTCGGGCTCACGGGCAAGGCAGTCTAGGAATAAACAGAATCTGACGTCCAGCAACAGATCAGGTCCAATAACCAGGCAGGCAAAACAGGAACAGATTTTATTTTGAGCTTTTGTATGGCTGGGTATAGGATTGCGTCTCTGCTATTCGCAGATGACGTGGTCCTATGGTTTCATCAGGGCGTGATCTACAGCTCTCACTGAAGCGGTTCGCAGCAGAGTGTGATGCAGCCGGGATGAAGATCAGTGCTTCCAAATCTGAGACCATGGCCTTGAGCCGGAAAAGGGTAGAGTGCCTTCTCCTGGTCGGGTAAAATGTCCCAGGACACGCTGGAGGGACTATGTCTCTCTGCTGGTCTGGGAACGCCTTGGGATTCCTCCTGAGGAGCTGGCCCAAGTGGCCGGGGAGAGGGACGTCTGGGCCTCCCTACTGAAGCTGCTATCCCCGCGACCCGACCCCGGATAAGCAGAAGAGGATGGATGGATGGATGGATGGATATCCTATATGAAAATTATTAAATAAAACACAACCTAAACAGACCTATTTTCTGTCACATCTTTAAAGGTTGAACAGCTGTGTAACAACGCCATGTTTGAAGTCCTGAAACAGAAATAAAGTTATCTTTTATTAACAGCAACAACCAATGATAACCAATAATCAATGACCAATGACAACCAATAACAATTAGCTGAAAACAATGTATGTACTATATACAATATAAACTATTCAAAAACATTTACATCAATACGCATTGGCACACAATAAAAAAAACAGTTAAATATTTAGGCCTATTTCAGAAAATTTAAGCTGACAATTTCTAAACATCTGTAATTTACATGTAATTTATTTAATACATAAAGAGTTTAGATCAACAGTTAAACTTTCTGTATATTTACAATGATGCATCTTCAAAGTCTCTACTAGGTATTTAGTATATTACTCTATAATATTGGTTTTAGGACAATAGTGGTCTATAAAAGGAACAGAGGTAAGTGACTTGGATTTTGTGTTTGAGATAATATATTATTGATGCCTTCATCCATTTTTGAATGTTGTATTTGATAAGGGAATTTACCACCACTCTCTCTGACCTTTCAGCTGACGAGACTCACTTTGAACTGATTTCAGAGACCTGATGAACAATCCATTGCCTTGTGTTTGAAATAATGATAAATTCTTTCTACAAAATATTGATATTTTTTAATACAACATCACATTAGAAGGAGTTAACCCACCTTGTACTAAGTGAAACCAAATTTCTATCTTTGCCAAAAGCTATTTATCAAACCATAGATCCAGTTTAAGTCAAACTTGTTTAATCTACTGATGGTTTCAGTTCAGAGCAGGTAAAACTATTCACTTGAAGGTGGCTGTTAAAGATTTTATGCAGACTTAAATCACTTTTTATAACCTGACTCTCGTCACGTGGATTTAGTTCAACAGAGCTTCACAGATCCATCAGGACTCAGGAATCACTGCCATTGGGAAGGATTTCAATACCACATAAAATGGGCGAACCAATCAGGATCGCCTAGTGAAATTTTCATACATGTGACGTATCAGAGAAGAAACTGTTTGGATTCAAACAACAATGGAGGCTCGCAGTGAAGAAGCAAGGGTGAGCGCCCGGTCCCCGAGTGCCCGTTTTGGAGGATCTGACCCTGGCAAAAGCTATCCTGGAAATGTCCCCATTTTCACTGTAACATGACGGAGTGAAAAAGTGTAATGGTATTTACCTATTCCTGACACTGTCCCGACGTAGTAGAATTGCAGAGCCGAATGCGTCTTTCCTGCCCTGTCGCCGTTGCAGTTAGGGCAAAACAAACCAAACCCTCCAACAGAGATATTCCCCGTTTTCATTAGAGCAATCTTGTCACATTGATGCTGCTAATTAATCAGTGTTGCCCAAACTACAAAATATTAATTCTGTAAAAAACAGCAGAGAATGGCTTTGAAGGCCTTTTTTAGTGAAAAGATGGTTTCAGTTTTGATGTGGGATTCGATGTGAGTGGTTGAAGAAGCATATCAGAAAAGAGGACGGACAGGTGGTGGAACAAAATCCATCTGGCAAGAGTCAGGTTACCGTTTCACAAAGCTGGGTTAGTAGATATTTAAAGTAATTTCTGTGGTAAATTACTGCATACCCTGCCTTTTCTGTTTCAGAAACCTCAGAAGCCATTACTCTGAGTCAAATTATGACAACAAATTACACTGTGAAACAACCCAAAGAGTGCTGCTACCAAGCAGAGTTGTTGGGCTAACCATGAGTTTAGTCTTATTTCCTGCTATTGCATTGGTGAATCACATTATCTGCATTCCATCTGGCTTCTTTCATGGTCGTGCTAACACCTAACTCGGTTGATTGGACTTTGAGTTTAGTTACCTGATTGATATCAACTGTTTTACAAAGGGAAAATGCTGATTATGGCAGTGAGTAGTAGAACTACTCAGAGTAGCTGCTTTCTACTCAGGGTAGACCGGCTATTCTTCCTGAAACAGGGCCCAGATGTGCTCTCATAAGCTAAACAAACCTTTTATGTGGTGACCCAACAGTATCAAAATTAAACCGTGCATAATAAGAAGACAAAGAGTTTGTATTACAATGGCTTTTTACTCTGGTGTGTGTACTCATTTCTTGATGCAAGCCTAATAAGAAACTGCTGTTTGTCTGCAGACAGAAATAATTTAAGCACAAATATTACAGGTTTCTTTTATATATTTATGTATTATATATATATATATATATATATATATATATATATATATATATATATATATATATATATATATATATATATATATATATAAAGCGGCATTCACTCCTCCTGAAAGAGCGTAGAGCCACAGTGAACAGTCGTCTGCATTGTTGATGGCTTTGCAGCAATCCCTCATACTGAGCATGCATGAAGCGACAGTGGAGAGGAAAACTCCCCTTTAACAGGGAGGAGAACCTCCAGCAGAACCAGAACCAGTGTGGACAGCCATCTGCCTAAACCAAATGGGGTTTTTAGAAGAACGAGCAGAGACAAAAAGAACACAGAAGCACTGGTCCAGGAGTATGTTTTGTGTAAGAGAAAAGTAAGGGTGTAATGGCAGTTGTATCTCCTTTAGCCCCTAAAGTCCTTACAAAAGTACTATCATAATATTAGTCCAGTTTTGAAGTACTTACATTGGCTACCTATTATTCAGAAAGTAGAGTTAAAATGTCATTAATGGTCTAAGCACTTTCTGGTCAGAACCCTAACTACATCTCGGATCTTCTGCAATGTTAAACCATGTGACCCTTGCTCATATGAATCACACCTACTCACTGTTCCAGGAATCAGAACAAGACGTGCAGAAGCAGCCTTCAGTATTGATCCTGTGAATTAGGAAATTAAGACAATGTAATATATTGCAAACAATGGTTTCAAAGAAGCCCATATTGCTGGTTTGCCTTCACTGAACCTGTTCTGTCTCTGATCTTCTTCTTGACAATACTCCATAGATTCTCTGTGGGGTTTAGGTCACGCCAGGTGCTGGCCAATCAATCACAATGATACCTGCTTCAGGAACATGGTCATTAAAGCATGTATTGGAACTTTGACAGTGTGGGCACCTAAAACATCCTGATATCAGTAATGCTATAAAACATGTCAGCAGAGGGAAGCATGCCGCTGCAATCCATATCATGTAAAACATATTAAAATTCATCTTTGGGCTTTGATTCACAATCTTGCCTAGGTTGCAGTTTTCCGTATTGCTTACCATTGTTTTTCCTTCCACTCAACTTTCCATTAACATATGTGGGTACAGTACTTTGAGAACAGCAAGCTTCTTTTTTGTTTATCCTCTCTGGCAATGTGGCAAATAGAATTGTTGTCTTAATGCCATAAAGAGCTTAACAGATTTTTCTTTCACAAGTGGAGCCGTACCGCATTTGCCATAGTGCTATGCTTTATTTTTATTTGCAAGAAGCTTTGATAGAATTTATGCTTGGACTAGTCCATGTTTAATGGACACTGATACAGGAAGGTAGAAAAGGGGGAAAAAGGAGAATAACAGATGAGACAAAATGCCAAAAGGTAGAAAAGGTGAAAGAGAAAGAGGAGAGAAAAGGGAGAGAGCAATACAGCATACTCTGAGTCTGGTTCTTCACAAAGAGAGATATAAAAAGAACAGCAAATGATAAAGTACAGGTACAAACAAGCAACACTCTGATACCATCATTAAAGAATATACAGTATTATTTAATACAAAGTGTATAATGTGACAGTTGAAGATAATAATAGGAGTTTTCTATACAGAAGTGAATCTATAAGTACCTGGATCCAAGCACCTGTAGGTGTTTGTGAGAGTGCACTTCTGTGTGTAAGGTTTATCCAGGAGAAAAATGCTCACTAGTGGTTGTGAAGAGCCAAAGACCCGACCCCCAGAGCACCGAACCAGACGCCAGGGGAACCAGAACCCCACATGTCCGAAGGGACCCTCAGTGGGTGCCCAAGAGGGACCAACACAGGGAAACTCCCCCATCCCAGGGAAGAGGAGAGACGGGTCCTGAGAAATCCCCTAACAGCCACAAAGCCGAAGCCCCTGGGAGCCACAGGAATGAGCCAATGGGCTTTGCTAGCAACCAGCTACGCCAAAGCAGTAAAAGAACAAAATGTGAAATACTTATGAATTCAGTCCTGCACGAACAACTAACCCACCAACAGCTTACGTGCCGGTTATTATGGAGACGGAGTTGAACGCCGCAAATTCTGACTTTTTCACAAACGCCACAAGATCCGACAGCTTTTCATTCCTTACCCACATAATGCCTTGTGCGAATTATGGCGGGAACTTCTGCCACAAACCATTGTTCAGCCAGAAGTTCTGTGCATAATTGTATGTACATCGTCTCTCCCAATATTGAGGTGGATAACAATATAATTATCAGGACTAATAAAATGATATTATTTTTGCATTTAATATATGTAAGGGATAATGTCCGACAAGGTGTCCATTATCAGAAATTACTGGACTTCCCACTTATACCTTGGTCACTTATGAAACACAGAAACTGGAAATTATAATTTCAACTGTCAATTGTATGGCTGTTTGAGACCGAATTTAACCTTATTCTATATTCCTTCAGATGAACTTTGGTTCTCTATCTTATCTCTGCAGTGAACCCAAGATTCACTGAATCATTCGTATGATGATGGTTTTCAACTATGTTCTTTTATGTGTACATAGTTCCTTAGTTGCTTTAATCTTAATTTTGTTAAGTAGTTTTAGTTAAAGCTAGTAGAGAGGATTTGCTGATTGAAATATAGCGTCAACTCTGACTAACCGCATTCTATAACGGTGTTACCTGGATGTGCATTAGTTTCTGTGAATGTATTCAATATGTGTCGACTGTGTGCAGTGTGTGTAGATTCAGGTTTTTGACAAGGTTTTTATTTTTATTTCAGTTAACTAAAATGTATTTTGCTCCAGTTTTTATAATTTCGGTAGGTTTAGTTAACAACCTTGTTAAGAGCAAAAACATTTGTCACTATTATGAGCATATGTAACAGTTTTCTGTCATGGTGTTACAAAAACTGAGGATTGTAGGCTCTGTATTTTTTTTTTTTGGTTGATTCTCTAAACTACATCATGTAACACAACCTTTTATCATAGTTGTCCAACCGGCTTGGTAACTTTAGTTGTTTTTGTATTTCATTTTAAAAATGTGTTGCTCTTCCTTTTGGCTCCAATCTCAGTTTCTCTTGAATGGCCTTTTAAAAAACAAAAGCTGCATAGCTTCATTACTAGCTATAGATTATAATAACTACTTTCCATTTGAAATTGTAATAACCAATTTCTTAACACATTCCATTGAAATATTTGTTGCTATAAAATATGAACAATTACATTTTTACAAATATTAATTTAAACTGCATCATTGTTTCGTGGATTTATTTTCTCTTGAAACTTTTTTTTTGTATTTTAATTTATCTGAGGCATGTTAGATTTTTATTATTGTCAATGATGACCTGAAAGCAAGAAACACATGAGACAGCGTACAGTTTGAAAGGTTTATTGAAGGGAAGGATGGATCTGGCTGACTAGAAAGGCTCTGGTTATAAACTAAAGGGATGTGAGAGGAGAGGTGAGCGCCACCAACTCACAGGCTGGTTAGATGGTGCAGTAAAGGGTGACTTATTGGAAGAGTGGAGGATGATGGAACAGAGAGAGTGAGTCTGGCTGCAGTTGTCCATGATAAGCACAGATGCGGTAAATTATGTTACGATCCATGGTGAAGGGTGCACAGGCCAGATGGTAACTGAAGGATGCAAGCGGGTAAGGAGAAGCAACAACTGACTGGAGTGCCAGGAAGTCTCATGGGATTTGGGACTTCCAGAGGACTGGTTCATGTTGACCCGGGTGGGACTGAGAAGAGAAGAATAAGGAATTAGTTGGGAAAATGCTGGCCTCATTACTCCTAATTTGCGTAGATGGAAAACACCTGTAGCTGGCGTCCACCTGTCGCTCCCTGCAGGAGGAAGATAAGAACAGCAACAACATACCTCTGCTGCACAGAACCACATACCGAACAAGGTGAGTCTTTCAACACTCAGTAGCTGCAGGCAGGAAGGATCATACAATAAATTGTGTTTTCCCACTAATCAGTGTGATCTGGCATGGTTGGAATTTTAAACAATAATTGACTTCCTAGACTTATTGAACAAGGAAACGGTGAAGTGATGAAGGTTCAGCACTTTTATCGAGAAACAGAGCGGAGATAACACAGATGGAAGAAATCGCACCCCGTGGTCTGGCCGCCAGCCCGTCTGCCCTGTTTGTGTTCCTCTTCGCTTTCGGCTCTCCCTCATACCCAACAGCGGCCTTTCCGTGAGACAAATCAGAAACAGTCTTTCCGGACATTCATTATGTGCACAACAAAACGCAAGCATTTGGCCTTGGCAATCAGCAGGACCATGGAGCAGCCACTCTCTTGTCTCCAGTGCTCACATTTCCGAAGTAGCGTCAGGCCGTAGTGACTTTAGGATAATTTTCCAATAACATCTGGTCAAACCAAAAGTTCTGAGGCCTAATTTGTTTGTTCTACATTACAAGTTATACTATTATCCTCTTCCTCTCTCTCCCAACTCATCAATATATTACCACAGCATTTCTTTCACATCCTGACTGGCACATTTTATATTAATCAACAGCGTTCAAAACTCTCACACTCCCTCAGTCCCCAAGCAAATAGCTTGCTGAGTCTTGGCCCAGTTTGGAGGCGTGCAAACTTCGTCCCAGATGGGAATCTCATTTCAAAGGGGAGTCGGGTGTATTCCCACTTTTTTAGGTTCAATAGCGTTTTAGCTATGCATGTCATCAAGCATGCTGGAGGGACTATGTCTCTCTGCAGGTCTGGGAACGCCTAGGGATTCCCCTGGAGAAGCTGGCCCAAGTGGCTGGGGAGAGGGACGTCTGGGCCTCCCTACTGAAGCTGCTACCCCCGTGACCCAACCCCGGATAAGCGTAAGAAAACGGATGGACGGACGGACGGATGTCATCAAGCTCTGTGGAGGCCATATGGAGACCACACTGCCGCTGCACGTACAGCTCCGACTAACTCTCGACATTTTTCATAAAAATGCCGGCAAACTCGCTAGAAACCTCTCATCTACCCAGCCAATCAGTACTTGACCGCGAGCGCCTGTTGGAGTTACGGTCATGTAGTGTTTTTGGACTTTTAACTACTGCTACGCTCGACTGTTTATGTGGCTGCAGCGTAAACAAATATAGAACAACATTCTCCAATCGGGGCGATAGCCCTCACATCTCTTACAAATAAACTGTTTCTAAGTTGATTTGTCTTGGATTTAATCCTTCTCAAGCATTTACCTGGCAGGAGAGGGGCCTTATTCTCCTTCACCATACAGTTATGCTGAGACACAAGGCATTCTCTATGGCAAGGCAAGGCAAGGCAAGGCAAATTTATTTATATAGCACATTTCAGTACAGAGACAATGCAAAGTGCTTTACATGATTAAAATATTGGAAAATAAAACAGAATAAAAGCAAACAGGAATAAAATGCAGAAACAAAATAGAACATGGGAAAATAAAAATTAAAGGCAAACAAGTAAAAACAGTTGTAATACAAAGTAAACTAATTATTTAAAGGAACTCAGGCTTTCAGCACTTTTACAGTTTTCTGGGAGTTTGTTCCAGATCAGTGGAGCATAGGAACTAAATGTTGCTTCTCCATGTCTGGTTCTGGTTCTGCAGAGCAGGCTGGAGCCAGAAAACCTGAATGGTCTGGAGGGTTGATACACTGATAACAAGTCTGTGATGTATTTAGGTGCTAAGCCATTGAGGGATTTATAGACCAACAGAAGTATTTTAAAGTCTATTCTCTGAGATACAGGGAGCCATGGAAGGACTTTAGAACTGGTGTTATGTGCTCTACTTTCTTAGTCTTAGTGAGGACGCGGGCAGCATCGTTCTGGATCAGCTGCAGCTGCCAGATCCACTTTTTAGGCAAACCTGTGAAAACACCGTTGCATTAATCAATTCTACTAAATATAAACACATGGATTAGTTTTTCCAGATCTTGCTGAGACATCAGTCCTTTAATCCTGGAAATGTTCTTCAGGTGATAGAAAGCCGACCTTGTAATTGTCTTTAGTTTCTTTTGGAGGTTCAGGTCTGAGTCCATTACTACTCCCAGATTCGGGCCTGATTAGTGGTTTTTAGCTGAAGCAGCTGAAGCTGTGTGTTAACTTTTGATCTCTCCTGTATTGGTCCAAATATTATTACTTCAGTTTTGTTTTTATTCAATTGAAGAAAATTTTGGCACATCCAGGCATTGATTTCTTCTAAACATTTATTTAGTGCCTGAACTGGTTCATAGTCACCTGGTGACATGGTGATGTAGAGCTGTGTGTCGTCTGCATAGTTATGGTAGCTGATGTTGTTGTTTTTTATGATCTGAGCTAAGGGGAGCATGTAGATGCCCCCTTTTTTTCTCTATAGAAGTTATTTAGCAGTTTAATGGAATGAAATTTCAGTTTCCTGAGGAAGAAGAGCCTTCGGTGGCTCTTCTTCACCAGGTGGGAGGTTTTCAAAGTACAGGAGAAGTCAGAGATGATGTCTACACGCTCCACCATCTCCTCCTGTATATAGAGAGGAGCGTGTTCAGTCCTCCTGGATCTCCTGTAGTCTATTATTACCTCCTTGGTTTCACTGGTGTTCAGGATCAGGTTGTTCCTGGAGCACCACTGTGTGAGATTGCTGACCTCATCCCTGTAGTGGAACTCATCATTGTTGGAGATGAGACCCACTACAGTGATGTCGTCCACAAACTTCACCACTGTTTGTAGGGTGGACAGAAGAACAGTCCTGGGTGAAAACGGTGAAGAGAGCTGGGCTAAGGACACAACCCTGTGGTGTTCCTGTGTTGGGGATCAGTGGAGCAGATGTTCCCCATCTTCACCACCTGTTGGTGAGGAAGTCACTGATCCAGGAGCAGAGAGGTGTGGATAATCCAAGTTGTGGAGCTTCAGAGCCAGAATGTCTGGAAGCACGGTGTTGCTCCCAGACATGGAAGCAACAAAAATAAGTCACTATTAAAAGAAAGTCCTAAGAAGTCCACTTTGCACTATGTAGAAAACACAAGAAATGCGTGCAAAAAGATATGGGTCATGTGAGACCAAAAAATTTTTTTGGCCAATGTGCAAATCAATGTGTGTGAAGAAAAACTGACACTGCATATCAACCCAATTACAACATCCACAGGGTGAAACATAGAGATGGCAGCATCATGCTGTGGGTTTGCTTTTTTTCAAGAGGGACAGGGAAGCTGGTCAGAGTTGATCAAAATATTTATGGAGCTAAGTTACAGCTAAATCTAGAGCAGTCCTGTTAGAAAATCTGTTGGTGGCTACGAAAAAGATTAGACTGAAGCAGAGGTTTTCTTTCCTCCAAGTCATCGACTCTAAATATCTGCCACAGCTACAATGAAATAGGTTAGAATTGGGGTAGAATGGCCCAGTCAATGCACAGACTTTTTGTTCAAATAAGAATCTGTGGCCAGACTTGAAAATTGATGTTAACAGACATTCTTATCCAACTGATTCAGGTTTTCCTTCCATCAAGTCATCAAATCTAAATATCTGCTCCTATCTAGTCACATAGGAGCTAAATGAAATAAAACTGTACTTGTGGCTGTAACATCAGGTGGGAATTATGCAGTCAGTTCTTTGATCAAAATTAAATTAAAATAAACATATATGCACCCTCTAAAAGTAATACAATCTTTATCTTTTCTTCTGCATTTGGTTGACATTAGTTGCAAAGTGGGTGATACAAATAAACTATTTTACTGAAGCAAGACACCTGAAAGATTCAGTTTCACCATAATAATATAGTAATAACAGCAACCACAGAAGTAAAATTGTGGAAATCCTAATATCATAAGTGTCTAATTACTTTTATGAAGAAAACGGTCAACATTTATCGTCAGACGTTTAATTTCTCTTTGGGTGGCCACTATAGAGAAATTAATTAATTATAAGGTACTTGCCCTGCGCTTCTTTGGTGTTAGGTTTAAATATTTGTGACAGGATTTGTGACCCTTAGTTTTAATAAACCAAGATGATAAAATTAATTTTATTATTTAAGGTTTTTCAAAATTGAGTGGGTGGTTCATTTACTATTGAGACAGAAATCTCTGGGTTGCACATGAAAATAAATACCAATAATAGACTGTTTGTGTAATTTGTGTTTTATTAAAATAAAGGTAGATACTAAAAAATCTGCTACTGACAGAAAATATAAACAAACAGCAAAGACATCTTTTAGATGGGAAAACCCAGTAACCTGAATAACACTGCCCTCCAGAGGTGAAACGCAGAAATACACCATTTGAGGCAGACCAATGTAGAAAAAATAAAAATAGCTTTTTAAGAATTGATTACCCGTTATTTAACCAGGTTATTAACAACTATTTCTTATACAGTGATGAACTGGCTGATAAACTAAATTAAATTAATCAAAAAAGGCAAATAGAGACAGTTCAAATAAGAATGGAATGGAGGAGGAAAAATATTTGCATAGACACATTTGTATGTAAAATTTGTCCAATTAGCTCATTTATTTACACTTCAGCACAATCAGTAGTTTGTGATGCTGTAAAAAATCCTGCAAATCCTGAATCCTAAATTAAAATTATTAATTAAAATTATTAATTAAAAAAGACCTTAACAGACATATTGTCTGTCACACCTTTAAAGGTTGAACAGCGGTTTAACAACAGCAAGTTTGAAGTCCTGGAACAGCAATGAAATGATCTTTTAATAATAGTCACAGCAACAACTGATGACAACAATGAGCTAAAAATAATTTATCTACTATATACAATATAAACTATTCATGCATTCGCACACATTTAAAAAGCACAGCTAAATATTTAAGCCTATTTCAGGAAACTAAAGCGGACAATTTCTAAACATCTATAATTTTAATTAGTAAGTTATTTTATTCACAAAGAGTTTAGCTCTTATCTCAAAAATGTTCCCGTATATTTACAGTGGTGTATATTCAAAGTCTCTACTAGGTATTTAGCATCTTTCTCTGTTTATAATATTGGTTTTAGGACAATATTTACACCCAATATGTACTTTATTATTTGTATCTTAACAGCCACACCTTCATGAAGCTCCTCTCCATCCTTCCTCCAGAACATCACAGCTCTGTTGGGGTGGAAACCTGCTGCGGGGCAGAAAATGGAAAGGAGGGGGTCTTCTGGAAGAGAGAGACACTGAGGGAAGCTGTGAGGAGAAATGTAGTGTCCCTTTAAGGTTTTGATGTTCTGTAGTATAAATACATTTTAGTAACTTATGAAGTGTAAGTAAACCTGAGCCACAATGTGATGAATATTTCCTCCCCCAGAGGGCGCCAAAACTCTTCTCAGTTGCTAAAAACTTTTAGTGAAAGGATTGGAAATTCAGCCAATACTTGAAAAATGACTTATGTGAGACTTTTTATATAAAATATTTGGTTAAGCTGCCAACATCTCAACTATCCTTACCTTAATATAAACCATAGAGCTAATAATTTAATAATTAGATTTTTAACTGAGAGAAGGATGAATACAGGCAGCAGAAAAAGGACAGAAAGCAGCCATACAAGTTGCCACAACATAAACATAAAATGTCTGCGTGTCATGTCATGTCAGCTTAGCTTTCCTGTCCAGAAAAGTAATTCCGTAACGCAACCATATTTTCAACCATGAAAAGCAATCAGTTGTTAACCGGTTCTTCCAGTGACTGTTGTTGACTTAATCTTCATCCCACGCTTGTTTGGCTTTTCCAGCATGCTGGTTTGAGTTGAGCCACGACATCCCATTATAAGCTTACTGTATAAAACCTTCAACTGTGGGACAGAGAGGGCAAACTGACCACACTGAGAATATCTTTCTGTTATTATATCACTTAAAAGAACTCAGCTCAACCTCAGATCTTGCCCAGCTCACTGTTTTATTTATGAAACTCATTCACGAGTTCTACATCCCATCAGAACATTCTTGGTCTCTCTAAGAATTAGATCTAAACAGGGATTTATATGTTGGGTTCTAAACAGTTGTTTACATCTTTGTGAATGTTAAGTTTAGACAAACATTCCAAAGTGAAGGAGAAATGCTATCATTATATCTACTCAGGCTTGACAGATTGCTGCTCTGCATTTTTAGAAAAGGAAGTGTACAATTTGTAAGAGGTTCACTTTCACAGGACATAATTGCAATGTACATACGCATGACCTACAGACTAAGACCACCTTTTTTAACGAACTGTTAAAATATGTTAGAGAAGAAGAAGACATGTTGCAAGACAGGAATGATGTTAGAAGCGCAGCAATGACAAAAACTGATACTTCAGACATTAACACTGCACCGGAACCCAAAACTGATCCTGAAGTGGAGCGACTCAGAAGTAAATTGAGTGCAATACAAGCTGAAATGAGCAATTTCAAAGTTGTAACCGTTGCGGGAGCAGTAGCTCAATTGGACACAAAAGATTATAAACCTGAACAGCTAATCAAATGCAAGTTCAAAAGAAATGCACCTCCACAGAGACAAAGTACAAACTCAGTTCAACCTGGAATATTTTGTTATTGGTGTGGAGAAGGTGCACACTATATAGAGAACGTGATGGAGTTGAAAACCTTCCAAAAGTCAACAAACACCTGATCAAATTCAGAAAGAAATCGGGAAACTACTACGGAGCCCAGTAGTGGAACGGGCTGGTGTCCCTGAGGTTAAGAGACATTCCAAGAGCATCAAAACTGAGAAACGAGTGAAGGCCACTTTCCTTAAAGGCTTAGTTGGCCCAAGTTTTACTGTACCTATACAGGTAGAAGGCATCTATGCTACAGCTATTCTCACGTCACTCTACTCTATTCCTCCTTCTATGACAAATACTTGACACATCTGCCTTTGACATTGATCAGTGCACTACAGATGTGACTTAGACTTTTATTGTCATTTTGTATGTACAGACTGCATACAGAACGAAATTTCATTGCATACAGTTTACGACAGTGTAATGAGATTGCAGATCGAATAAGGCAACATTCCAATATAAAATGCGGCAGATCAGCTCTTTGTGAGACCCGAACTGAAGCCAGTTACTTGTAGAGGGGGACAGCTCCTGCGATGACGATATTTATTTATTTTCGCAAAGCATTCTGGACATTTTGTTTCTGGCCAAGTCCGCAGTGGATCCACAGATGGATCCTTCATGAATTAGCCAAACAGAGGATGTCAGCTCTGGAGGACATGGGGAAATAAATCGATTGGAACAGGGAGGATGGGCAAGATGGCTGGCAAGAAAGTCAGCGAAATGTATTGGTAGCTGCTTCAAATTAATCTCTTACCTTAAAAAATGAGTTTTTGTTTAATGCAAACCACTTTAGTCAAGCTCTAATGACACAACACAGGCTGAGATTATAAAAAACAGCTTCCACTGGACTTTTGGAAGCCGAGGTGCTGAAAAATAAGGGAGGTCAGATGGTTAACCTGCCGAGGTTCACGTAACAGGGACGGCGATAAACAATTGCAGCATTCGATGGCTGACAACAGACTAAGAGAACAAGCAAAAAAGGCAAGTAAATCTCTGCCATTCACACAAAAAAAGAAGAGTTATCTAAAAACTGTATGGACAGTATGAAAGGAAATGAGATGCATACGTATGCTCCTCTCCTTGAGATGGCGCCAAGCACACCTCTGTTGAAAAAAGGGAGAATAGAGCAAACACTCTCCAACCTACAGGATAACATTGTCCGACTTGTTGCAGAAAAAGATTCAAAGAAATCATTGAAATTCTTGCTGTAATGATAAGAGAAATGCTGACAGCATTGAAGATCTCAAGGACACTTCAGGAATTATTCATAATTCACTTTAGCGAACAGCAAACAAAATTAACTTATATATTACCTCACCTTTAACCTTTTTGTGTATGTAGTCTACATTTTTATTATTACCAATTTTTATTCTCGTCTACTACTACTACTTTTTTCAGTTGTACAGCAGAGGGCAGCCTAGGACAAACAGAATCTGTGATATTACATTTCCTAATCACATTTCTCTAGCTCATTGAAAATGTCTGTTTAATTGGAAAATGTGAGGAAAAGTCTATTTACTTCAAGCTTATAGGGTTTCTTCACCCTTCCTAATAAATCATCTAGGTCTAACATCTGGCTGTGCAACCATTCATTTTTCCACAAAAACTTTTGAGGATGCATAACCAAACAATAATGCTTAAAATCTGATTTATTCTGCCATTCTACACCTGAGGTGTCCAAGTTCAGGATACAAGGGCCAGTGTGCTGCCCATTTTAGATGTTTTCTTGCTTCAACACAGCCAAATCAGATGACTGGTTCATTAAATGGCCTCCATAAAACTTGATGACATGCATGACTAAAACACTATTGCACTTAAAAAGCGGGAATACACCCAACTCCCCTTGGAAATGAGAATCCTATCTGTGACAAAGTGTGCATGCCTCAGTTAAACTATGTTCTCGGGGACTGAGAGAGTTTGAAAGTTAGGAACCCTGTTGATTAATGTAGAATGTGCCTGACAGGATGTGAAAGATAAGCTGTGGCAATATGGTGATGAGTTGGGAGAAAGGGGAAGAGAATAATAGCATATTAGGTGCTTAGAACAAATAAATTAGGCTTCAAAACTTTGGTTTGACCAGATTACACAGCTTAGTGAAAAACAGATTTTATTGTAAAATCTTTATTTTTCACATTTTATAGCAATAAACATTTTAATGCAATTGGTTAATAAATTGGTTTTTACAGTAGTTGAGCTTTAAACAGAAAGTAGTTATTATAAGCTAAATCGACAGTTAAAGTTATGCAGCTTTTTTTTTTTTTTTTTTTAAAAAGCAGTCAAGAGAAACTGAAACAGAGCCAAGAGGAAGAACAGCTCATTTTTTAGTAGAAACTTGATACAACCTCATACAAAACGAACAATAAAAGCTGCACAGCCTGTTGGACAACTTTGATAAAAGGCTATGTTACATGATGTAGTTTAGAGAGTCAACCAAAAAAATACAGAAACTAAAATCTTCCCCTTTTATCTCTATTTTTCCCCTTCATCAATGGGAAAATTACTTCCTCATTGCATTGTACATTGAGACAACATAACCCTTTCAAATAGGAGGTATTTATTCACAGGAAACTGTCTCTCTGGTTTAATACAGAGGAAGTTAGGAAGTTAGAGAGAAATTGGGCTCTACACATCTAAAGGAATCCTACCAAATCTGGAAAAACAGTCTACTCTTGTATAAAAAGACCGGGTGGGATTTTTGTAGATGTGACGTTTAGATTCAGACAACAATGCTGGCTCACAGCGAGAAAGCAAGCGGTAACAAAAGCCCCATTTCCATTGCCACTCAAAAGCCTTGGGCTTTGAAAATCACAGGTAGCGTTTCCATACACATTTACCTGGGTTTTACTTTCCCAGGGTCCCCCAACCAGCCTAGTACTTCTCTGGTTTCTCAGGGCTTGTTGAAGGGGTGAAGTTGCATGCAGTAAAAAAAACTGAAGTAGGTAATAACGGGTTACCAAACCTATGTATTTTATAACCTTAATTTATCACAAAAAGTTGTTTTAAGATGATTTTAGGCGAGGAAGTACACCCCCAAACTTCATCTGTGCAGTCGGTTCATCAGGATTATGAGAAAATTTTAAATAAATGTTAATTTAAAAATACGGGTAATTCTTTAAAAGAACACCGACATTGGCCATTTACCGATATTGCGCTACATCCATGATGGCGGCTGTTCTGTTTTGGTTTTCCCTGCGTTGCTCTTGTCAGCGTCGCAGGTCGGTTTCGATGTGAGTGGTTGAAGTAGCACGTCAGTCAAGATGACGGACAAGTGGTTTATCCAACTATATGCAAGGATTTTTGATAAGGTCCCTCTTTCTGAAATTCCTCTCCAATGAAGCTATCCGAAATAGATGTGTGGAGCTCTACGGAAAGAAATTCATCTGGCGAGAGTCAGATTAGAAACCAAACTACCAAAATTCGGTTAAGAATTGTCCAACGCAGGACCCATCGTCTTCTAGGGAAAAACATGTGGCGTAAGTGATGCACCCATCATGCCAAGTGCCTACTGTACAAGTCTATAGGGGCAGTGCTATGATTTGGGATTTCTGCAGTTCGGCAACAGTATGTGATCAAAGAATGAGGTCAGTTGACTATCTGAATATACTGAATGACCAGGTTATTCTATCCGTGGATGTTTTCTCCCCTGTTGGCACGGGCGTATTCCAAGATGACAACGCCAAGATTCATCGGGCTTGAAATGTGAAAGATTGGTTCAGGGAGCATGAGACATAATTTTCACACATGGATTGGCCACCACAGAGTCCAGACCTTAACCCCATTGAGAATCTTTGGGATGTGCAGGAGAAGGCTTTGCACAGTGGGCAGAGTCTACCATCATCAATGCAAGATCCTGGTGAAAAATTAATGTAGCAGTGGGTGGAAATAATTCTTGTGACATTGCAGAAGCTTATCGAAACAGCGCCACAGTGAATGTGTGTTGTAATAAAAGCTAAAAGTGTTACAATAAAATATTACAGTGTGTGGCCTTTTTTTTCTTTGGTGGTTACTTTTTTTGTCCAGGCATTATACTTTGAGATAAAAAATACTGAAGAGATTTATGGAGCATAACTCTTGAACTGTTATGTAGTAATGCTTGTAGTATACACAGGCATGTAAAAACATGAATATCTGCAGATGGTAACTGTCAGACGACGTGTTTCTACTTGTTGTTTTATGACATACAAAAACTGAAAGCAGTCAGGTTCATCAAAAACAGTCGAAAGAGAAAGTGGACAAAGTGCAAAAAAAATCTTCCCCAGTGATATGAACACTATTTCATTTATGCTACTCAAAATGCTAATAAATAATTGAAAGACCATTTTCCCAAGACAAGACTGAAAAGGACTGCTTGCATTTCCCAAATATGTGCATCAACCAATTAATCATTAAAATGTGTTAATTATTTAATTATTTATCTGCATTTGGGTGGCTCACTTTCACTCAGACACATTTTACCTGCAGGAGATTTTTCATACTTGCGTTTAATGTATAAGTGCTGCTGAAACATTACAAAAAGGCAACAAGAAAATCTGCAACCAGGTAATTTATACACTTCAGATAAAATGATTAGGTATCAATAAAAGTACCATCATGTACATGTTAGTAAAGTACAATGTCTTGCAAAAGAAAATGTATTGTAGTGGGATTTTGTGTGATGAACCAACTGTGAAAAGGAAGAAAAATATTACATGGTTTTCTTCATTCCTCTCTCTGAACATTAAGTTTGGCCAGGTTCTTGAATGGGATTTAGGTCTGGACTTTGACTGGGCCATTCTAACAGCATTCTAGCTTCCTCCATCTTCCCATTGTGGCTGACCAACCTCCCTGTCCCTGAAGAGGAGGATGCTTGATGCTCCCATGCTTTAGTATTGGGGTGGTGCATTTGGAGTGGTGCAGTGCTGTTTTTCCACTACCCATGGTGTCAAGCATGTAGTTCAGAATATTCAGTTTTGGTCTTATTTGAGGAGAGCTCCTTGTTCATCTTGGTTCCTGTTTCCATCGTCTTGGCTTATTATCTGGCCACCTTTTCAAAACAACCAGAGTTTTGGTAATGAATGAGCAACATTTTTACTGGAGAAATTCCCCCACCTGAACTATGGATCTCTGCAGCTCCTCCAAAGTTACAGTGGGCCTCTTGGTTGTTTTCTGGCTACCCAGCCTGTCACCTTAACTAGATGGCTAATATGTTGGTAGGTTTGCAGTTGTGTCATCCTCTTTTCTTTTCCAGATGATGGGTTGCACTGAGCTGTTTAAGACTTAAGCAATATTTATAAACCTGGTTTAAACATCTCCACAACCTCCTCCCCGTGTTTCCTGAGAGTGAGAAGGTTCACTGGATTTTATCTGAGGGTATCAGAATAAAGGGGAGAAAACATAAATACAGGCCACTATTTTAGTGCTTGTATAGATGCTGTTTAATTCAGATCAACACAATAAACCAACGTTTATTTCCTTTTTATCTCCGTCTTGATCAGGTCCAACTAGAAACTTGTAAACTTCATGGTTTTAGTGATTAAATCAGAACTGTTAACAGAGGCCAGACCAGTAACAATGAACAAAGCAGTCAGGGATCTGGGTAACTGTACTATCTACACTATTATATGCTTAATTCACTATTGCAACACTTTCTACTGTTACACATACTTGCACTATTCAATATGTGCTTTTGTGGTTTGTGGCTACATGCCTGACAGATGTTCAGTTTCTGTTTTCTTTATATATATATATATATATTTATTTTTTTCTCAGACATACCCATATTTATATTATTTGTGTTTGTTTGTTCTTTTTTTTCTCCTTGGAGCGGCAGGTTTTGTGGAGGGCAGGGTGAGCAGTGTGCTCCTGCAGACTCTTTTGCATTTATTAATCTGCTGGAACTCTAGAGGAGCTGGCTGCCGGTCATACAATGCCAACATTTAAGACACCACTCTGGAATGCGTCTCCAAGGCTTGCACACACCCGGAACGCAGCACAGGTTCTGAAATGAACACTCGCCAGATGCCAAATTCGAGAAAATGTTCCGCTTGCCGAGTAAATCAGAGGACTTGTTGCCACATGTCGCATACATTTTTATGCCTCACGGACCAGTTTTGGTCCGTGAGGTAGACACCCTGTCTACTTTTAAGACTAGGCTTAAAACTTTTCTTTTTGACAAAAATTATAACTAGTGGCTCATGTTACTCTCAGCTACCTTTATAGTTTTACTGCTATAGGCTTAGGCTACTGGAGTATATCAGGATCTAATTTTCTCACTCTATTGAGTTCTACTGTTCTTCAATTATGCATTATGTGTTGTCATTTCTGCTTTAACTTTCTGTTCTCTCTCTTATCTTCATAGTAGGTACACCTGGTCTGGCGTTCTGTTAACTGTGACATCATCCAGAGAAGACGGCTCACCCGCTACTACCATCTAATGTAGAACAGATTACTGGATCAATGTGTGCTTCTGTGCTTTTTTGTTTCTCTTGTTGTGTCTCTGTTCTGTCTTCTGTAACCCCAGTCGGTCGAGGCAGATGACCGTTCATACTGAGCCCGGTTCTGCCGGAGGTTTTTCCTTCCCGCTAATGGGTGGTTTTTCTTCCCACTGTCGCTTCATGCTTGCTCAGTATGAGGGATTGCAGCAAAGCCATGTACAATGCAGACGACTCTCCCTGTGGCTCTATGGTTCCCCAGGAGTGAATGCTGCTTGTCGGGACTTTGATGCAATCAACTGGTTTCCTTATATAGGACATTTTTGACCAATCTGTATAATCTGACCCAATCTGTATAATATGATTGAACTTGACTTTGTAAAGTGCCTTGAGATGACATGTTTCATGATTTGGCGCTATATAAATAAAATTGAATTGAATTGAATTGAATAAATGTTTGTACCACATAAGTCATGTTTTTCAGTCATCATTTTGGTGGATGCTTCTTCATGTTCCTCTGCTGTCAGCTCGTATGACAAACGCGTGGTGCACGCACACACTCGCACATGTGACTCGAGAACGAGAGCAACTACATCATTTCCATTTGCCAAGAACTAGCGTTTAACTCAGGCTAATTACGTAGCGGGAATATGTGGCGGTATTTAGCAGGAGTCAGTCAGCCTTTCAAAAGAAAGCGCAGCAATGTGAAGGATAAACAAGCCCGACCTACAGCCCCAAACAGGAAGTTTAGTGAAAAATGGTGGTTCGGAGATGGCCGCCTCATAAGAAACTGGCTGCACTATCATTACGAGGCTATGCTAATGAGCTGTTCTGTGTGTCACCATTATGCTAATGATAAGAACAGAAACAACTCGTTTGTGTTGAGCAATACAACAATGGAGCCATCCGTGAACACGAACAGAGTAAACGCCACACAGTCTGTGTGTCAGTGTGCCGAGCTCAACCTGAGCCTCTGCTCGAGACATCCTCAGTGACTGCGCTCATGGCCATGTTGGAGCAAACATGTACCAAAATGAAACTACTGTTTCATGCCATTGGCAAGAAAGCAAGGCCATTTTATGACTTCAAGTGGATGTTAAAGTAAATAAAACTTGCTTCTTCAAAAATTATATTTAATAACATTCAGAGAGGTGGCTTATTACTGTTTTGACCTGAATATAGGTTGTTTTGTTTTATAAAAAAAAATAATGTGAAAAGCGAGGTCTTCTCAATCAGACTCATCTTATTCAGGTAACTATATAATACAAAGTAGACTTTTCAATAGAAATACCAAGCTACCGATTGAATTGAACAACATGATTGTATATTTATTTTTATTAGACTTTTTGTTCTTTTGTGCAGTTTGGAGGAACAAAAAGGGCATTGCTGTGGGATCAACGTACAGGAATGAAAAGCAGGCCAAAGTCTTTATGAACTATATAGCAGAGGTGGAGAGAAAAGAACACAAAATTTCTCTCCATTACCACAGATGGCTCCAAAGACAGTTCTGTGAAGGAGTAGGATGTAGTTTATGTCAGATTCAGTCACCAGGGCAAAACTGAATCAAAGTTTGTAGGCATCAAGTCGGTGGAGAAGGCACAAGGACTGTGGCAGGAGCAGGAGGCCAGACTTCATGAACTGTGTGAAAGCACCAAAAGTAGAGAGCGAGGAGTCTGATTAGATTTTAATGAATTAAATCAGGAATTAGGAATCTAATGATTAAGTGTTTTTCTTCTTACTATTTAATGTTTGACTTCTTCTCTTTTCTCTTCTGACATAATACCATATTATAAAACATATTATGTGCTTAAAGTGAGGTGTATATATGTGTGAAATAATTTAGTATTTTGGCCAGTAAAACATATGCTTGGCCAGTTGTTTTTTTTACATCTACCGGCCAACCTGGCCGGTTAATCAGAAACTTAATTTTGGACACTGATCACACCTTTCAGACCCTGTTCACTTCTTCCTGACTCTCACCTTCAATCCACCACAGTAAGACAACTACCAATCTCAACCTTCATGTCCTGCTGCACCTTTTACCTCTCCTTCACAGTATCTACTTTATCAAGATCCCAGATTACTTCACATACTCCATCATCCACCCATCCTGCTTCCCAATAAACTTATTACATTTTTATATTTGTCTCCTGATAGATCTTTGCATGCAAGTCAGAAAATACCCTAAAACTACGACAAAAGCCATGAAAAAACAAATGGTAGTTCAACTAGCTGGCATCCATTGCATTTATGTATTATCCTAGTTCTAATCTAAAGAGTCTTAAGTAAAAGTGTCATTCTTTTCTAAAAACATATACATTAAAGTTTCATAAATGTTAAAGCAATCATCATTCTTTGCCAAGGCACTTTATAACAACTGTTCCAGGACTCCTTGATGCACCTCCAAATAATCATATAAGAGATATTCAACCAATTGTTTTATAAAGCTGTTCATTTGTGAGGCTATGAATCATTTTTACTTCTTGTTTTTATATTGTGATGCGATTTTTTTTGTCCTTGCAACTAAATGTTACCATAAACTTTATTAACATGCTTACATATATTTTGAATTTATTTTTAAAAAAATTTTATTAGCCTGAAAACTTAGGGCATTGTTTATATTATTTTTGCCTTGTATTACATTCAGATTGATTGACTTTTTTATTTGAATCCAAAATAGCAAAATATCTTTCTACAAAAACATGTATTAGTTGTGCTTAAATAATTTCTGTCTGCAGACAAACAGAAAGCAGTTCCTAAGTAAGCTTGCATCAGGAAAATAATCAGGAGATGAGCCAGAGTAGAAAGTCCTTGCAGTACAACCTTTTACTATCAAAGATGTCATTTCACTGCTATCGTGTCAACACTTGGAAGGTGTGATTTGCTTTTAAACACAGATCTGAGCAGCTGATAACAATGGTGGGAAACAAGTCTTAACTTGAATGAGGTTTGTGGTTTAAGACAAACAGATTTTAGCAAAGATAAAAATCTGGTTTCACTTACTCAGTATCGCTGTATCTTAACCCCTTTCTACATGACGTAATTATTAACAGCAACAGCAACAAAAAAACTGTACTGACAGAACTTCACGTGAATAAATATAGTGAATTCTCACATCAAGCAATGGATTATTCTTCAGATCTCTGGATTCAGCGTCTCAGTGAGTTCAATGCCATTCTCGTGAGCTGAAAGGTCAGAAAGAGTCAGGGTAAATAGAGAGTAAAGAACCCTAAAATAGTTCAAAGCAAAAAAGGAAGTTAAAGTATTGAAGAAGTTCAAGTGAAGTTCCCTTATCTGTAAACAAAAAAAGTTCCCTAATCTGCAGTAAACAAATTGCAAACATTTTCAGGTTGACTTGTTTTAAGTTACTAAAATCAGCTAACATGGGAGTCTATCTGATCAGATACACCTCACTGACATTTTATAAGATAACAATACGAAATCTGTCAGGGAAGTATTACTGGTAGCGATTTTACATACACCTACAAAATCCTCACTATCCTTTTAAATATATGTACTATACAATTATCTGAAAGACAGTAAAACAAAACATTTCTTACAGGATAATCGTAGTGTATCTCAATCTGTAAAACATTTATAGAAATTGATGTAACGTTTAACAAATTACTGCGTATTCCTTTATTTTTTATATTGCTTCTGTTCTTATTACACGGTTCCTTTAATTACTACCATTTAATCACAATCTCCTTAGTCGGTGGCTCTGTAGCCTAAAACTAGTTAAAGATTTAAAAAATGGAAGAAGGCGTCAAAAACATGTCATACTAAACACAAAATTCAAGTTGCTCACCTATTTTCTTTTTGTTAACCACATATCCAACAGCAGCGGCGATGGAAACAAGAACCAAAGTAATCCCAGCAGCTATGATGGGGAGGGTTATGTTGCTGGGGCTCTCTGGTGAACAAAGACAAAACAAAATAAAAACGAATTATTACAACTTTACAGAGCTTTTGCATTTGTCAGTTTCCATATTTTTTAATTCTGATGTTAAATTCTGAGTTCTGTAATAAATTAAGTTGTGGTACACCCTGGAGAGGTCGCCAGTCTATCACTGTTATTTCAAGGTGAATAATTCTAGTAATACTGAACACTAAAACCTCTTTCCCTGTCTCTCCACATTACCTGGAAATATCCCTATAGATTTAAAGAATTAAATGTGACAGAATGCACTAATATAAATACATGGTCTACATTATGGGACACGTTTCTGTTCACCCTCTAAACACCACATACTTCTCCATCAGCTCCACACATTGGCACCCTAGATCAGAGCTTATGTTATGTTTTTTTCCCTTTACTATTAATTGTATGTAACTCTGTGTCTTTGCCACTGTAACGCCTTTTTTTTTTTTTTTTTTTTTACAATAAAGGCATTTCTTATTTATTCTTCAAAGGTTCTCTGATGACTCTGCCATAGTCGGTCTCATCACAGATGAAGACGAGTCACAGTACAGACAGTGAATCCAAACCGGTGCCAGCAAAAGCATCTCATGTTAAATGCTGGGGAAACCAGGAGCATAAAAAGCTGCTGCAGCTCCTAACTTTGGTTCATCAGACCACATATCAGTGGAAGTCACTTTCTATGTTCATGCGGATAAATTAAATTATGAGGCTTACAACCCTGTTACCCAGTCACTCCCGTTCCATGTTGTGTTATAAGTAATAACATAACAACAGGAATGTTTTTTTTCTTATTAAACATATTATAATCAGCGTTTTCATTTGGCACTTTATGATCTGGCTACTTGCTTTTGCTGATGGAGGGGGCAAGGCTCCCATGATGAAGATTTCTGCCTTCCGCAGCGCACGAAAACATCAAGAATAACCTCATCAAAGAAACACCAAGAGACCAACTATCAGTTCAGCAATGTTCCCTCCATCCTCCTTTCCTCCATCCCTGTTCCCCGCAGTACAGAATCAGGCCATAATCATCATCTACTTATCCCTGCCTACGAACCACAGATCTGCATAACCAGACATGTGATCAAAAACATTCAGCTTTGGACAGAGGACACCTGCTCAGCTCTATGGGACTGTTTTGAAAGCACAGACTGGAAAGTGTTTAAAGAAGACGCTGGCTAAGAAAACTACACATCATCTGTGCTTTCCCATATTCACTTCTGCACTGATGCTGGAGTGTTTCCTAACCAGAAACCATGGTTGGACAGGTTGGTGCGGTCCCTGCAGGGCTAGAAGTGAACTGAAAAAAGCAATGCAAAGATACAACCACCACATCAAGGACGACCTAAGCAACAATAATCCACGTGATATGTGGAGAGGCAACAGAACCAACATGCACAGTGACCAGCAGCCCAGCAATGAGCAAGCTCTCCCTGACACCGATAACAGATTCTTAATTATCAGCCAGCATGGAATAATTTCCACTGTTATGCTGATGACACTCAGCTATATTTATCCATTAATCCTGATGAATTCCATCAATCACTTCGACTGCAGGCATGTCTAGATGACATCAAAAGCTTTAAATTTCCTGCATTTAAATTCTGACAAGACAGAAGTTGTAATCTTTGGACCAGAGTCCTCAAAAAAAAAAGTTCTTAATCAATCACTTAATCTGGATGGCATTAACTTGGCCTCTGGTAATAAAGTAAAAAATCTTTGTGTTGTTTTCGACCAAGACATGTCATTTAAAATCCCATATTCGGTTTTGGTAAGATGAACGGAGATGAGCGGCTGAGATCTCGCGAGAGCTGTGCGTAAGTAAAATGGAGGCGTTCATGTAATTCAAATCAAACAAGCTAAGGTAAGAACGAACCAATAACTGAAAATAATACAAAGTAAAAGCCCAAACATTTACAACTTTTACGAGGGAACAAACTGGACGAAGAGACCGTGACGAGCCTGGAGTGCTACCTGGACGAGTGTTTTGATAGCATCGTGATGGGGAAGGCCCAGAAGCCTACGGCTGCTAGCACACCGTCACTTAAGCGCACTCGTTCTAATTCCACCAGTGCGTCATCTTCATCTACTCTGTCTCCCGACAGGAACTTCAGTGACATCTTGGAATCCACTGACAAGAAGCTTACCAGCCTTGACGCGCGTCTCGGCTTGGTAGAGGTTCTACATAAGGAGTTTCAGTCTCTGAGAGAGTCGATGGAGTTTAGCCAAGCCCAGCTAACAGCTATGGCCGCGGAGAATGACGCGCTGAGGGGGAAGGTTACAGAGCTGACCGAAGGGATTATCCAGCTTTCTGGCGAAAATAAGAAAATGAAGGAATCCATTCTGGACATACAGTCGCGAAGTATGAGAGATAATCTCGTCTTTGCAGGCATCCAGGAGCAGCAGGGAGAGTTAGCCGAAGAAACGGTCCGGAACTTTCTCCAGCAGAAGCTAAAAATCCCGGCGGATCAGGTAAAAAACATCACTTTTCATCGAGTCCACCGGCTCGAAGGTAAGAAACCCGACAAAACCCGTCCTCGCCCGATCATAGCTAAATTTGAGCATTATAAACAAAAAGAATTTGTTAGAAGTTGTGGCAGGGAACTGAGAGGGACAGACTTTAGTGTTAATGATCAGTTTCCTAAGGAAATCCTAGATCGCAGGCGAGTACCGTTCCCAATCAGGAAAAAATATATGATGGACGGCGTTAAAGCCACCATATCGGTTGACAGACTTTATATTAATGGACAGTTGTTCAGGGATCAGAAGATCACCCCTTGGCTTTATTAGTTACACCACAGGTGGACTTAAAGCATGTTTCAATGACTTAAAATAAATAAATAAAATAAATAAATAAAAGAGGCGCACAGATCGGTACACGGTGATAAATAAAAAAAAACGCACTGCTCAAGAGCACGTTGGTATGGTTGTTGTTCACGGTCGGGTACACAAGGCACGGGCTATGGTTTATCCCTTTTCACACTCAATTACTCTTTGCACTTTTTTATTTTTTTGTGTATTTCTATTTTATTTGTCTGCTTCCTTCCTGATCATCAATCAATCACAAGCACATCATATGATGCTACCTGGGTCTATGTATAACTATTTTCTCAAGGGCATGCACCTTCTAACTTCTCACTCACATCTATGGCGGATGTAAAGTTTTTGACATGGAATGTGCATGGGGCTGGCACCAGAGAGAAAAAAATGAAGATCATTAACCAGCTTACTAGATTCAATTCAATTCAATTCAATTTTATTTAAATAGCGCCAAATCATGAAACATGTCATCTCAAGGCACTTTACAAAGTCATGTTCAATCATATTATACAGATTGGGTCAGATTATACAGATTGGTCAAAAATGTCCTATATAAGGAAACTAGTTGATTGCATCAAAGTCCCGACAAGCAGCATTCACTCCTGGGGAAGCGTAGAGCCACAGAAAGAGTCATCTGCATTGTACATGGCTTTGCTGCAATCCCTCATACTGAGCAAGCATGAAGCGACAGTGGGAAGAAAAACCACCCATTAACGGGAAGGAAAAACCTCCGGCAGAACCGGGCTCAGTATGAACGGTCATTTGCCTCGACCGACTGGGGTTACAGAAGACAGAACAGAGACACAACAAGAAAAACAAAAAGCACAGAAGCACACATTGATCTAGTAATCTGTTCTACATTAGATGGTAGTAGCGGGTGAGCCGTCTTCTCTGGATTAAAGGCAGATGTTGTCTTATTGCAAGAAACCCACAAATCAGCTACAAATGCAAGTGAGTTTAATTCACCTGAGTTCCCTGATGTGTTTGCGGCCGGCTATAACTCTAGACAGAGAGGTGTAGCAATCTTAATCCACAAAAACGTTAGTTTTAAAATATTAGATAAAACTATAGATCCTGAAGGTAGATACATAATAATAAAAATAGCTATCCATAACCAGAAGCTATGTATTGTCAGTATATATGGTCCAAATGTTGATAACCCCTCTTTTTTCCACCAATTCTTCCTTGCACTTTCAAAACACGGGGATTATTCACTAATTATAGGAGGTGACTTCAACTTTGGTTTAAATAACGATATAGACAGGTTGAATAAAACAGAGACTCAGCGTAGTTGGCAGTCAGTAAGTGTAATCAAACAATACATGAGTGATTTTGGTCTTTGCGATGCATGGCGTTCTCTTCATCCTAATAGTAAAGAATACACTTTTTTCTCAAATGTTCACCATTCGTACTCTCGTCTGGACTACTTTCTAATAAGTAGCTCACTGCTGTCGGTTGTTTCAGAGACGGTAATTCATCCTATTGCTATCAGTGATCACGCTCCTGTTACTCTCACCTTAATTAATAAAAAAATAACCCCACAAAACAAAAGCTGGAGATTTAATACATCACTGCTTAAGGATGAAGAATTTATGAAATTCATCAATCAGTGGGCTTCATACTTAGAATACAATGATCAACCAGGTACATCGGCATCGATATTGTGGGAAGCTGGAAAAGCAGTGATGAGAGGTAAAATAATTTCTTTCTCATCTAATAAAAAGAAAAAAGAAAACAAAAAGATTCAGGAATTAGAAGAAAAACTTAAGTTACTAGAATCCTCTCAAGAAGAAGGAAAGTTAGGTAAAATCCGTGAAGTAAAATTAGAACTAAACCACTATATTGAAAAGCAAAATAGATTTCTAATACAAAGACTTCGAATATAAAATTTTGGACATGGCAATAAGTCAGGAAGCAGAATGTTGCAGGGAATACAGGAAAAAGGTAGATTTCCAGCTAATATGAATTCTGCCACCATCAGCCTTCTGCTCAAGCCAGACAAAGATCCTGTGTTGCCCACTAGTTATCGTCCCATATCCTTAATTAATGTGGATATTAAGATAATCTGTAAAGCTTTTGCAAAAAGATTAGACAAAGTAACTCCTCTCATAATACATCCAGATCAAACTGGTTTCATCAGAGGAAGGCAGTCATCCACAAATACACGCCGATTACTTAATTTAATTGATTATTCCTACAGTAAAAACATTAAAACCAATATATTGTCTTTAGATGCAGAAAAAGCATTTGATAGAGTAAATTGGAAATTTTTATTCGCTACTCTTCATAAATTCGGTTTTGCCGATTTATTCATAAACTGGTTAAAAATTCTATACAATTCTCCAACAGCCTGTGTCAGGACAAATAATCAAATATCTTCCAGTTTTTGTCTACAGAGGGGCACCAGGCAAGGATGCCCTCTTTCTCCATCACTTTTTGCCATCTTTATAGAACCTCTAGCAGCAACAATCAGACAAACAAAAGCTGTAAAAGGAATAAAATGCATGAAAATAGAGCATAAGATTAGTCTGTACGCGGATGATGTATTACTTTATCTCCAGCATTCAAATAATTCTCTTTTACAAGTAATTAGAATACTAGAATCTTTCTCTAAAGTATCAGATTACTCGTTAAACTGGTCTAAATCTACGGTACTGTCAATTAATTGCTCTCCCGAAAACTCCCTAGATTTACAAATGCAATCAGGAAATATTAAATATTGAGGTATTACTGTGTCGTCTAAATTAACGGATTTACTTAAACTTAACCATGCCCCACTTTTAAACAGGATAGAAGAGGACCTTGAAAGATGGAAATCGCTTCCAATCACACTTATGGGTAGGGTAGCTTCAATAAAAATGATGGTCCTACCTAGAATTAATTATTTATTTTCAATGATCCCCAATAAACCATCATCTGACTGGTTTAAACCTCTAGACTCTGCCATTTTTAAATTTCTTTGGAAAGATAAACCCCCACGTATTAGCTTAAAGACAATACAGAAGACTAAAGACAGGGGAGGATTAGATTTGCCTAACTTCCATAACTATAGGCTACAATACATCTCTAAATGGATAAAAATAGTATTTTAGATGAGCCTTGGTTAGATATAGAACAGGAAATGTGCAATAATATCATGATTTCAGATCTGCCGTTTATTAGCTCAAATATTAAACGGCATACATGCTTCAAAAATATCAACATTAGTTCTACTCTGACAGCATGGTGGGAGTTCCTTAAAATGACAAAGTCATCCCTTATCCCATGCAGTCGTACACATATCTGGAATAACCCAGATATCCTACAAAATTACAAAATGATAAACTTTACATACTGGAAGAATAAAGGTATTAAATATCTGGAACATCTACTTGACGGAACCGAGTTCATAAATTTTGCTAAACGAAATATGCAATATGGCATTAGTAAAAATAAATTCTTGGAATATGAACAACTTAAATCTATAATTAAAAATAAATATAAGCATATTAATGGTGGTTTACAAATCCCAACTAATATATTACAGTTCCTAGATTTACCCCCCCCCCCACCCCCAAACTACTGTCTAAATCATACAGGACACTGACTAAAATAGATGATTCGATATCTCTTCCTATTATGAAATGGGAAAAGGATTTATCAGGCACCTTTGAACAAAATTTCTGGGCTCAAATATGTCTAAGAACTTTCAAATTGACTAGAAACACCAACTTACAACTAATACAATACAAAGTCATTCACAGAGTACACTACACAGGACAAAGATTATTCAAGATGGGGTTGGCCCAAACTAATATCTGTCCACACTGCATAGGCAATCATCCTGATAATTATTTTCATGCGTTATGGTTATGCACACCAGTCCAGAGGTTCTGGACACAGATATGTAAGGACTTATCAAAGTGCTTGAGCTGTAAAATTACACCTTCCCCATTAGTTTGCTTGCTCTGTAATTTTGAGGAAAGTCCTCTGAAAAAAGAAATAGTTTACATGGTTTTCACTGCTTTATGTATTGCAAAGAAAACTATCCTCATGAATTGGAAAAGTAAAGAAAATCTCACTATCAATCAGTATAGAGATCTTTTGTTGGATCATATTAATCTAGAGACAGCATCTGCTTCCACATCTGATTGGTCTCTTTGGGCTCCTCTGATCAACACCATCACTTAGTGGAATAGGGGGCGGTGGGTTGTTACCTGCAGGGCGCAGTGGCTGGATGGAGGGGTTCCTGGGGCTCTGGGGGCACTTGGAGTAGGGCGCCTGGTGGATCTGACTCCGGGGTCTGTTGCCCCCATCTGGGAGGAGCATGGGAGGCCTACGGGTGGCCTACAGCAGCCGCTTGCGGCGCTTTTTGGGAGCTGCGTGTTGACGGACGTGGGTTACTGACCTGGTAGCTGTGCTGCCGCTGGCTGGGGCCGGGGTGGGTCTGGGGGTCTGGGGTCCCTGGGGCGCGCCGCCCTCGGGCGGGGGCCCCGGCGGGGCCTCTGGGGTTCCGGTTCCGGGGGGTGTGCCGCTTTTGGTGTGGGCCGGCGCGCCCGGGTGTCCGCCCCTGCACGGGGCCTCGGGTGCGCTGGGGGGCCTTGGGGCCTGTTGAGCTGGTAGGGGAGCATGGTCATTAACATCTCAGGGCAGATGCTCTTCTCCTGCATTGGATAGGCACTCTGCTAGTGGGGGGAGCGGGAAGGAGGGGGAGTGAGCGGGAAGGAGGGGGAGTGAGCGGGAAGGAGGGGGAGTAGGGACCTACCCAGCCTGGATGTCTACTGTCGATTGTATGGTGAGTTGTTTGAACGTTAGTGTTGGGGAGGGATTAAATCTACGGGTGTGTGTGGGGGGGGGGGGGGGGGGTTATGGGTCCCCTGACTCCTGCCTCTGTGCTCGGGGAAGGCGGGCCTTTGGTTCTCCACAACCACTATCAAGCTATTTCCTTCTGGATAATTTTCACCTAAACTAGTGCACTCTCACAAACTCCCACAGGTGCTGGGTCCCAGGTATTAAATGTTCACTTATATACAGTAATCTTATAATTTATTTATTTATTTATGTTCTTTCACTTTCTTTTTTCAAGTATCACATTACACATGTCAGCTTACATAATAAAATATATGATTTAGCAATGGCATCTAGAGGTTATTCGATTGTATCTGTTGCTTTATGTCTGTTGGTTGTGCTGTTCTTTTTGCATCTCTCTTTCCAGGTGACGGAGCAGACAAAGAAGGTTTTATCATTCTCTCCCTTTTATCTCTTCTTTCTTTCACCTCAACTCTTTTTTTTCTTTTTCTTTTCTTTCTCTTTCACTTCTTGTTCTTCATTTACTCTCCCATTGTAATGTCCATATCATTTGAAATTCTCCTTGCAGGAATCACAATAAAGCTATTTACAAGCATAAATCAAGTAGAGCACTATGGCGAAAGCTGTTCGCTCCACTTGTAAAAGCAAACTCTGTCGAGCTCTATCTGGCATTGAGACATCAATTCCTATTGCCACATTGCTAGACAGGACACTGGGAAAAAAAAAAAAAACAGGTTTCCAGAGTTTCCTTTTTACACCTCAGGAATATTGCCAAAATTAGAAACATTCTGTCCAGGGGTGATGCTGAAAAACTAGTCCATGCATTTGTTACTTCAAGGCTGGACTATTGTAATTCTTTGCTATCAGGAATTGCAGTTCAAAGCCTTCAGCTGATCCAAAATGCTGCAGCAAGAGTTCTGATGAAAATCAACAAGAGGGATCATATTTCTCCAATTTTAGCTTCCCTTCATTGGCTTCCTGTTAAATCAAGAATAGAATTTAAAATTCTTCTTCTAACATATAAAGCCCTTAATAATCAAGCTCCATCATATATCAGAGCTCTGATTACCCTGTATGTTCCTAACAGAGCACTTCGCTCTCAGACTGCAGGTCTGCTGGTGGTTCCTAGAGTCTCTAAAAGTAGAATGGGAGGCAGATCCTTTAGCTATCAGGCTCCTCTCCTGTGGAACCAACTCCCAGCTTTGGTCCGTGAGGCAGACACCCCGTCTACTTTTAAGACACATTTTAAAACTTTCCTTTTTGACAAAGCTCATAGTTAGAGTGGCTCATGTTACCCTGAGCTACCTCTATAGTTATGCTACTATAGGCTTAGGATACTGGAGGACATCAGGGTCTATTTTTCTCACTCTACTGTCATGTTCCATGTCTACCTGTAGTGTTTTGCGTCACCTCCTCCTTCCTCAGGGTGTGACAGGCAGGTTGGATCCTCAGCTGTGCCTCATCAGGTAATTGGTGAGGGTTTAAAAGAAGAGCCAGAGTATGAAGCAGACGCCGTCGGTTGGAGTTGGAGAAGGAGAAAGACGAAGAAGAAGCGGGGAGATTGTGAGCAGAGTGAAAGTCGGTAGGAGTTGATTATTTCTGGCGGATTGCATAAACTGTACATTGAATGTAACTTTATGGCTTCTACATCAGGTGGAAATAGTGGAGAAGAAATGGAATGGATGATGTCTAGGTCGTCTAGGAGAAAGAGAGAAATAAGACAAAGACAGGAAAGAGATAGAAGTTGGTCAGATGGGAGTGAGGTTAGAGAGGAAAGAAGTAAAAAGACAAAAACAATAAAAAGTCAGGAAAAACAAGTACAGGGAGAGAGAGGAAATGGGGAAGAGGAGTGGAAAGTCACAGTAGAGTTTAAACAAGAGGGAGGACATCTTCATCCGATAAAACTAACAAAAGCAATAGAGAAAGAAATTGGACAAATTAATTCAGCCAGGATAATGAATAACCGAAAGATATTAATTTTTGCTACTAGCAAAAAACAACAAGAACAGATTCTCAAAATGACAACCTTGGTAGGTGAAAGAGTCAAAACATTCATCCCTGGTGCAGCTGCAAGATTAAGAGGAGTGATTACAGGAGTTCCACTAGACATGACAGTTGAAGAAATCAAACAAGAAATAAAAGGAGGCAAAGTTATGGAAGTAACAAGGATAAAACACAAAAGAGAAGGAGTAGTTAAAGACACAATGGCAATAATATTGATGTTTGAGGATGTTGTGCCGGAATCGGTACAGATAGGATACATAAATTACAGGGTGAGAGAATACATTCCAAATCCAATAAGGTGTTTTGTTTGTCAGAGAATGGGTCATGTAGCAAAGGAGTGTAAAGGGAAAATGAGGTGTGCAAGATGTGGAGGGTCGCATGAGTATGGAAAGTGTGATAAAGACGCTAAAGTGAAATGTTGTAATTGTGGAGGAGAACATAGTGCAGCATATGGAGGGTGTATAGTACAAAGAGAAGCAAGGCAAGCACAAAGAATAAAAATAACAGAGAAGGTGTCATATGCTGAGGCATTAAAGAAAGTTAGAAAAGAAAGTACAAATAACTTGGGAAATAAAGAACTTAATCAAGGAGATTTAAATCAGGAAAATAATGATTCACAAAGAAAACAGAAGCAAATCAATGTTAGTTCAACAGCTGAACGTAATGTATGTAAGCACAAATGTAATGTTGATGAGAATACAATGATGGTGAAAAAAGATAATTTTGTGGCATTTATTTGTCACATTATTAATGTTACAGTGCAAATGAAAAAGAAAAGTGATAAAATCAAAACGATTGTAGAAGCAGCAGGAAGGTTTCTGGACATGAAAGAGATTCAAGCAGATCAAATTCATAAACTTCTGAGTTCAGCTGGAAATGATCAAGAAAAGGAATAAAAAAAAAAAAAAAATAAATAAAAAATAAAAAAAAATGGTAATTCATATTCTACAATGGAATGCTAGAAGTCTTATAGTAAATGGTCAAGAACTTAAAAAATATGTACACAAATTAGAAACAGTTCCAGATGTTATTTGCATACAGGAAACTTGGCTAAAACCATCTTTAGATTATAAAATTCCAGGGTACAGTTCAGTCAGAAGAGATAGGAGTAACAATAGTAATGGAGGAGGTTGTGCAACTTTCATTAAAGATGGATTGGCATTTAAAGAATATCAAGTACCTGGTCAGTATGAATGTGTAAGTGTAGAATTATATAATTTAGAAAAAATTGGTAATATTAGGATTCTCAACTATTATAATCCATGTAAAAGGTTAGACAGTGAGGTGTTTAATAACATTTTAGGATCAATAACAAGAAGAGAAGTTTGGTGTGGGGATTTCAATGCACATAATGGCCTATGGGGAAGCAGACAGACGGACAATAATGGTAAAATAGTAGAGGAAATGATGGATGAAAGGTCACTGGTGTGTCTTAATAATGGACAGGGAACAAGAATTGATATACATAAAGGAACTATGTCATGTCTTGATCTAACATTAGTATCCAGTTCAATAGTAAGTTCTTGTGAATGGGGTGTGAGGGGAGAGTCTACAATAGGAAGTGATCATTTCCCTGTTAGCACAATTATTAAAGATAATTTATTTAGACAAGATGAAATTAAAATCACAAGATGGTGCTTTAGTAAAGCAAAATGGCAAATGTTTAGAACAGTATGTGAGCAAACTAGTCATTTAGTGACATTAAAAGGAAATATAGATGAGTGCACTAAACAGGTAACGGATCATATACTAAATGCTGCAGAAATAAGTATTCCAAAAGCAATTATTAAAGGAAAAACAAAAATTGTGCCATGGTGGAATGAGGATTGTAGCAGAGTGATTAAAGAACGAAATAAAGCTTTTAAAACTCTACAGAAAAATTTGACAGGAGAAAATCTTATTAAATATAAGAAGAAAAGGGCAGAGGCTCGTAAAATAATTAAAGAGGCTAAGAAGGAAACATGGAGAAATTATTGTTCATCTATAGGAGCAGAAGTTAAACTACAAAATGTTTGGTCAATGTTTAAGAAAATGGGTGGGAAAAGAAATCAAGTTAGAATTCCAGCACTGGTTAGTGGTCAAGAAATTGTGGTGTTAAATAAAGATAAGGCAGACATTTTGGGTGAGGCATTTGCAGCAGTGCATAGTGGGGAGCACTTAGGAAATATACATAGGAATCAAAAAGAACAAAAACTCAAAGAATTTAATGATATATACAAAAAGAAAGATAGATTTGTATCAGCATTAGATGAAGAAATAAGCATGAATGAAATAAAAACAGTTATTAAAGATACTGGATATTCAGCTCCAGGAGATGATAATCTTTGTTATGCAATGTTTAGAAGATTACCGGAAGCAACGTTAAAATTAATTCTACGACTTTTTAATAAAATTTGGAGAGAAGGTGAAGTTCCAAAGAAATGGAAAATTGCAATAATCCTCCCATTTAATAAACCAGGAAAAGATACTTCAGACCCAAATAATTATAGACCAATAGCATTGACATCTCACTTATGTAAGTGGATGGAGAAAATATTAGTTAAGAGATTAGGGTTTATTTTAGAGCAGAGGCAGATATTCAGTAATTATCAATGTGGATTTAGAACAGGAAGGTCTACAATGGATGCACTAGTGAGAATTACTAATGATATAGAAAAAGGATTAAAAATGAAGGAATTGATAATAGCAGTATTCTTTGATATAGAAAAAGCATATGATTCAATGTGGAGGGAAGGTTTACTGATTAAGTTGGGAAATATGGGAATAGGTGGAAGAATGTATAATTGGATAGCAAGTTTCTTTGCAGATAGGAAAATTAGAGTTAAAGTTGGTGATAATTATTCAAGAGATTTTAAAGTAGAAAACGGCACTCCTCAAGGGAGTGTAATTAGTCCTTTACTTTTTAATATTATGATTAATGATATATTCTTAAATATAGATAAATGCATTAAATCAGCACTATATGCAGATGATGGAGCCATATGGATGAGGGGAAGGAATGTTTCGCACATAGTAAAAAATATAAAGAGAGTTGTAAATAAAATAGAAAAATGGTCATATGAATGGGGATTTAAATTGTCAGTGAGTAAATCTTGTTATATGATTTTCAGTAATAAAAGAAATATTGATATAGGAGAAATAAAATTATATGATCAACCTATAAAAAGAGTAGCAGAATTCAAATATTTAGGATTATGGTTAGATAGTTCATATAATTGGAAAATACATATTAAACATTTAGAAACAAAATGTAAGAAAGTAATAAATCTCATCAAAGCCGTGGCTGGGAATGATTGGGGGGCTGATAAGCAGTCACTATTGAATATTTACAGGGCACTTATGAGATCAGCAATAGATTATGGATGTATGGTATATGGAGCAGCAGCTAAATCATCATTACAAATAGTAGACAAATTACAATTTAGGGCATTACGAATAGTTACTGGAGGAACTAAGACTACCCCTATTAATGCTCTTTTGGTAGAGGCTGGAGAAACTCCTTTGGAAATGAGACGGGTCAAAATATCACTTTCATATTGGATCAGAGTTAAAAGTAGTAGTCAAGAAAATTTAGCAACAAGCATTATAAAGAACTGTTGGGAATATTCCAAATTTACAAGAAAGGGTTTTGGCTGGAATGTGAATAAATGGGCAAAAATATATGAGTTAGATAATAAGACATTTGCAAAAAATAATCCAATTAGTGCTGTGCCACCATGGTTGTTTCCAGAAACCAAAGTTAACCTTAAAATACATGAAATGAAAAGAGAATGGAAACATAATGAAGTTGGGGTTAAAACTAGCATATATATTAGACAATGGTATTATAGTTATTTAAAAATATACACAGATGGTTCAAAAAATTCAAAGGGAAATGTGGGAATAGGGATATACATTCCAGAGTTTAATATATGTAAATGTGAAAGATTAACAGACCTTTTATCTATATACACAGCAGAAATGGTTGCAATTATTTTTAGTTTACAGTGGGTGGAGGAGGTTAGACCGGATAGAGTGGTAATTTGTACAGATTCAAAAGCTGCAATAGAAAGTATTCACTCAGGAGGAAATAATAGGAAAGACCTTGTTTTAGAAATATATCAGAGTTTATTTAGGTTATTTAGATATGGAATAGATGTTAAGTTCTGTTGGGTACCGGCACATGAAGGGGTGATAGGAAATGAAAAAGCAGACAAGCTAGCTAAAAGGCTTTAGTAAAGCAAAATGTAGTAGAGATTACATTTGGGAAAGGGGAAGGGAAATCAATAATTAAAAAGAAAGAAACAGAAATGTGGCAAAAAATATGGGATGAAGATGAGAAAGGAAGAAGATTATATAGGATTCAAAAATCTGTAATAATTAAAAATTATGGAGAAAGAAGCAGAAGGGAAGAGATCATTTTTACTAGATTAAGAACTGGACACACATATCTGAATGAGTTTTTATATATATTAGGGAAGAGAAATGATGATATATGTGAGGGTTGTGGAGCAAAAGAAAATGTGGATCATGTTCTGATGAAATGCATTAAATATGCAACGGAAAGAGAGAGGATGAGGAAAGTAATTATGGAAAATGGGAGAGAATGGAGTATTAAAGGAATATTAGGGCGAGATGGAGATATAGAGGAAAATATGGTAATTAATAAAGCATTGTTTTTATTTTTACATAACACAAAATTAAAAAATAGAATATAGTAGGTTGAGCCACAGAGTTACACACTCATGTACAGTAGGTGGCGGTATGCACCTATAAGTTGTTTGCAATCCGCCAACAAAAGGAAAGAAGAAGAAGAAGAAGAAGCAGACGCCAGGTGTTGGCAGGTGTGCGAGATTGGAGAACGCGGATTTCTAAGAGTGGAAGAGTTTAAGCGATTTCTGGCGAGTAAAAAGTCAAATTCTAAGGCGGTTTTGGCATAATCTGGACTGTGAGTAGATTAAGATGGCTAGTTGTAGTGGAGGATGTTCAGAAGATGAAAATATGGATACAGGTTGGGCGTTAGTAGAAAATAGAAAAGGGGGAGGAGGGAGAGACAAGAGTAAAAAAGGACTAAATATAGGTAAAAGATCTTTGGAAGATGAGGAAGAAAATGTTGAGGTGAGGAAGAAAAAAATGATGGAAGAATTCAAGGTTATATTAAAATTTAAAACAGGACAAGATATGATTGGGGTGAGTCCGATCAATTTATCAAATGGACTAAAGAAAGTTGTCGGAGATATGAAAATGGCTAAAGTTTTAAGGGATGGGAGCCTTCTTATAATCTGTAAGAATGCTGAACAAAAGAATAAGGCATTAAAACTCCAAGTAGTGTGTAAAAAAGAAGTGGTGGAAAGGAAGGTAGTGGGGGAAGAAAGAGGAACAAAAGGAGTAATATCAGGGATCCCGATAGGAGAAAACTTGGAAGAACTAAAGAGAATAATAAAAGGAGGAGAGATTTCAGACATAAAACGATTACAGGCTTTTAGAAATGGGGAAAGAGTGGATAGTACATCTGTGTTACTGGAATTCAAAGATGAAGTTAAACCTGATAAAGTGATGATTGGATACATGAGTTTCAGTGTAAGAACTTATATTCCACCACCTCTCAGGTGCTATAAGTGCCAAAGATATGGTCACATTGCAAATGTATGTAGAGGAAAACAAAGGTGTGGTAGATGTGGAGGTGAACACCCTTATGGGGAATGTGGAGAGAACCCAGTTAAATGTTGTAACTGTGGAGGTAATCATACTGCAGCTTATGCAGGTTGTGTGGTGAGGAAAGAAGCAACTGAAGTTCAGAAAATTAAAACTGATAAAAAAATTACTTATGCTGAAGCAGTGAAAGAGGTGAAAAGTACGGGAAATGCTAACAAAACAAAGTTAGAAAGGAGAAAGGAGACAGAAGATACTCAAAAAAATGTCACGTTAGAAAAACTGATTCCATTTCTAGCATATATCATTAATTGTTCAGAACAAGTAAGGACTAAGACTGAACAAATAAAAATTATAGTAAAGGCAGCAACAAAATTCTTTAATGTCAATGATCTGTCATGGGAAAAAATTCAGGATGAACTTAGATGTGGAGAAGGACCATCTGAAAATGAAGGCCCTCAAATCACTACATAATTCTAATACTACAATGGAACGCTCGAAGTTTAATAGCTAACGGACAGGAATTTAAAGGGTTCATTAACAAATTAAGTACAAAACCAGACATAATATGTATTCAAGAAACATGGCTTAAATCAACATTGCAATTCAGTATTCATGGTTATGCAGTTTTACGTAAAGATAGAATAAATGGAAGTGGAGGAGGAGGATGTGCTATATTTATAAAGGAAAACATAAAATTTATTCAAATGCAAATAAATACGGATCTAGAACTAAATGCGGTTAAAGTTTGGACAAATAATGATGTCATTAAAATAATAAACTATTATAATCCTTGTAAGAAAATAGAGAAAGCAAAACTTGAAACGATCCTTAGACACCGGAGAGGGAAAATAATTTGGTGTGGGGATTTTAATGCACATAGTACTTTGTGGGGAGAACAAGATGATTATAATGGTGGAATCTTAGAAGAATTGATTGAGGAAATAGAAATGGTAGTGTTAAATAATGGTGTAGGCACTAGGGTAGATTTGATAAGAGGTAAATAATCAGCCATTGATCTGACACTGGTATCACAATCTTTGGCAGATAGTTGTAGCTGGAAAGTATATAAAAATAACACTATAGGAAGTGATCATTACCCAATTTTTGTTGAAGTAGAAATGGATATAGAAGAAGAGCAGGTAGAAAGTCAAGGGAAATGGAGATTTGGGGATACAAATTGGGAAAATTATAAAATAATAAGTGAAGGGGGTATGGTAAAGATAGATATAAATAAACCAATAAATGATTTAAATTTAGAAATTAGTAATAGTATTGTTCATGCAGCAAAAAAAGTCATTCCTAGAAGTAAAGGGGTTAAAAAGAAGAAGATAGTTCCTTGGTGGACTCTAGAGTGTTCAATGGCAATTAAATCAAGAAACAAGGCCTATAAAAATCTGAAAAAATATATTTGCTTCCAAAATCTAATTAATTATAAGAGAAAACAAGCAGAAGTCAGGAAAATCATAAGAAATGCTAAGAGAGATTATTGGAGAAAATATTGCGAGTCATTGGGGAAAAATACGGCATTAGACAGGGTATGGAATACCATTAAAAAAATGTCAGGTAAATCAAAAGAGTACTTCTTTCCAGTAATAAAAGATAATGGTAACACTATAATAGATAATAAGAATAAAGCTGAATTGTTAGCAAGAGCATTTACTAAGATACATAGTATGGAGAATCTTAGTAATACTGAAAAAAAAGGACGGGAAACGACATTAAAAAATCACAGTGAGCTGCTGTGTAATGATGAAGATGATGAGAATATTATGAATATGAAATTCTCTTTAATGGAATTAAATAGAGCATTAAAAAATTCTAATAAATCAACACCTGGGGAGGATCAAGTTAATTATATTATGTTGAATAATCTTAGTGAAAAAAGTAAGAAGATATTACTAGAAATGTATAATAAGATATGGGAGGAAGGAATTTTACCGGATAAATGGAAAGAAGCTATAATTATTCCCATTTGTAAACCTGGCAAAGATCCACATTTAGCTGAGAGTTACAGGCCGATTAGCCTCGTGAGACCATCCTGATCTCGCGAGCTTTCAAGGTTTCACTCGCAGATCAGTCTGGCTACTCTCCGTTAAAGAAAATTTGGAGCCGTTCACCAAATGAACGTCCAATCAGCGTTGGCTTTGAGGCGGGATGAGCTGTGACGCAACGGGAAGCGCGACAGTTCAGTCTAAAGAACATGGCGGTTTCAGCCGATGAAACTAGCGTTAGCGTGGCTATCGAGCAAGTTTTATCGGAATTACAGAGTATTTCTTTGCTGAGCTAACGAGCCTTTACCTGCAGCAGCAAGAGTAGCTTGGCTTGTGGTTGTGTTTTCGTCGTCACTCTGTTACGAGCGACGACGAATCTGATTGGTTTATTTGGCCCGTCTATCACCAACATAGGCCAATCAGCTAACCAGTATTTTCGCCCCTTCCCAAAATTACTTCAACGGAAGGTTTCCAGATGGATATGCGGAGCAAATCTATCTGGCGGAGTCAGGTAACAGGCCGATAGCATTAACATCATGTATTGGTAAGGTGATGGAAAAGATGGTAAATAACAGATTAATATATTTTCTGGAATCCAAGGAGAAGATTAAACCATATCAGTTTGGGTTTAGGAAAGGAAGAAGTACAATAGATCCTATACTATATTTAGAACATGAAATTAGGAGGGCACAGGTGAATAAAGAGGTCTTAATAGCAATCTTTTTGGATATAGAAAAAGCATATGATATGTTGTGGAAAGAAGGATTATTGATTAAAATAAAACAAATAGGTTTAAGGGGTAAAATTTATAGATGGATAAAAAAATTTTTAACTGGAAGAAATATAAAAGTTAAAATAGGTAGTGAAGTAAGTTCAAAACATCAAATTGAAAACGGTACTCCTCAAGGAAGTATAATAAGTCCTATGTTATTTGTTATAATGATTGATGATATTTTTAGTAAAATAGATAAATATTTTGGAGTATCATTATTTGCAGATGATGGCCTTATCTGGAAAAGGGGGAAAAATCTAACATTTATAAATAAGAAAATGCAAGAGGCAATACATAATGTAGAAGATTGGGCTTTAGAATGGGGTTTTAGAATTTCAATATCTAAATCTAAGTTCATTACTTTTACTAATAGGAAAATAAATACAAATGTAAATCTTAAATTATATGAGAATGATGTAGAAAGCATAGATCAGATTAAATATTTAGGAATTTGGTTTGACAAAAAACTTACGTGGAAGATGCATATAAAAAAAATAATTGAGAAAAGTAAAAAAATCCTAAATATAATGAGATGTTTAAGAGGTAAAGATTGGGGAGCTGATAGGAAGGTATTAAAAACAATATATATAGGACTAATTAGATCAGTAATTGATTACGGATGTATTGTATATAATTCAGCTTCTAATAGTTTACTAAAAGAAATAGATAGAATACAATATCAGGCTTTAAGAACTTGTTGTGGAGCAATGAAAACAACCCCAGTATCAGCTTTACAAGTTGAAATGGGGGAGATGCCACTAGAACTTAGAAGAAAACAACTAGCCATAAATTATTGGGCAAATGTAAAAGGGCATAAGGAAAACTTTCCTCCAAATGTTATGTTACAACCATGTCAGGAAAAAATAAAAAAAAAGAGAATCAATAGTTTTGGATGGATTATAAATAATGAGATAAGTGAGTTAGGAATAAATCATTATTTAATTAGTCCTGTGATGTGTATTCCAAATACTCCACCTTGGGTAAGTGGAAAACCTGAAGTTGATTTAAACTTATTGGGAAAAGGCAGACAAATAGAAAATAAAGAGGTGGAAAAGTATATAAATAAAGAATATGCTGAATATTTACAAGTATTTACAGATGCTTCTAAAATGTTAAATGATAAAATTGGAATAGCATTTATAATTCCGGACTTAAACATTATGAAAAATAAAAGAATAACAGATAGAATGACAGTTTATACAGGTGAGCTAGTGGCTATATTAATGGCTCTAGAGTGGTGTGAGGAAACAAGGAAGAAGGAAATATTGATTTGTTCAGATTCAAGCAGTGCATTAATAAGTATCTTAGAACAAAACTCAGAAACGAGACAAGATATCATATTGAATATTAACCAATCAATTTTTAAAATTAAAAAATATGGATCTAGGGTTAAGTTAATTTGGATTCCTGCTCATATTGGGATAGTAGGAAATGAATTGGCGGATCAATTTGCTAAGAGTGCAGCAAAAAGGGATAATGTTGAGGTAAATATCAAAATAAGTAGAAATGAGGTCAAGAATATTAGTAAAATATATTTTAAAAAGAAGTGGCAGGAATTATGGGATAGAGAAGAAAAGGCAAGATTTTACTATAACATTCAAAGAAAAGTAGGGGAATGTAGGGAAGGTAATAGGAATAGAAAAGAAGAGGATATTATATCCAGATTAAGGTTTGGGCATACGGGGCTAAATAGTACTTTGAAAATAATTAATAAACATAGTACAGGGTTGTGTAATTAATGAGGAGAGTTAGAAACAGTGCAGCATATTTTTCTAGATTGTGATAAGTACAATCGGGAAAGAGAGATATTAGTCAGAGAGTTAAAAAGAAATAAAGTAATTTTAGATATTAAAAATCTGCTGCAAAGGTCCTCTGAAGATGTAGTATTTAATAGCATTTTTAGTTATCTTAGGAAATCAGGTTTTATGGGAAGATTATAGTGATAGGACATCTAATCTATACTCCAGTCTGGAAGGTGGCGGTAATGCACCTATAAGTTGTTTGCCAACCGCAAAAAAAACCTAAAAGAAGAAGAAGAAGAAGCAGACGCCAGATGGTCTAATCACATCCTGTGGTAACCAGGCCCCTGAAGTGCTCTCCGAGCTTAGATTGAGCTTCAACCCTCTGAAAAGACTAACCCTTTGACTTTTTCCTCTCACAGTTCCTCCTTGTGGATTGCCCCTCTTGTGAGTGGTTTATCTGGACCTCATCTGGGCCGCACGCTGGAACCAGCGGATTGCCCCTCCTTCTCTTCTCCGTCTGCCCAGCTCGCTGATGCTATTCTGAAGGCTCCTCTGACCCGTCACCTGTCTGTCCACCCTCCAACGTTTTTCTCACTACTGGAACAAGTAAGCAGACCCACCTGTACCACCTACAATCTAATCCAGCCGTGCACTAACAACTCTTCCCTCTCCTAGTGTGGAACTGAACTTCCTTCCCCTGTGATTGGCTGCTTATTATTGTTTTTTCAATAAACCCTTTTTGAACCCACTACTGGTCTGTAATTGCTGCCTGAAACTGAGTGTCAGCATACAACATAACATCTACTGACTTCTACTGTTCTCCAGTTTTGCATTGCATTGCATTGAAATGACTGTTGTCTTTCTGCTTTTTTTTTCTTTCTGCTTTTAACTTTTTGCTCTCTCTCTTTTTTTCCTTATAGTGGGTACACCTGGTCTGGTGTTCTGTTAGCTGTGACATCATCCAGACAAGACAGATCACCCGCTATTAACATCTAATGTAGAACAGATTACTGGATCAATGACAGGTTTGGCAGAGGATGAGCAGGGAGAGTTAAAAAGTTTGTTTGGAAAGCTTGTGTAATGTGTCCACATGGTGTTTTAAACACAAGGGGCTGAGCAACAACACTCCCATTAGCATGTTGATACCATGCCATCGCCGATGTAATTCGAGTGTGTTTTATGGTTATCACAATCTTTATGTCCACAAGAGTTGTAAACACTGATGGGATATTAATATTATATTATTATTAATATTTATTTAAAGTCGAGCTTTTTAAATTTAGTGTCTTTTTAAATTCTAATCATAGGAAACAAAGCTTGGGCAAGTCAGCTCAGATGAGAGTAGTTATATAGTTGGCAGGAAAGAAGTAAGAGAACAAGAGAAGCCAAAATTTTAAGGAAGGAAATGAAATTACAAAAGTGGGATTGGGGGCATTGTCTAGGGAGTTTAAAAAGAAGCTTGGAGAAGTAGAGTTGGCAAAATTTCTAATAGATGGAAGTTTGTTAATTATTTGTGCTTCGGAGGAGTAGAAAAAGAAAACAACACTGTTGGACCTGATTGCCTGCCTGTTACCGGACCTGTTTCTGTGCCCCGACTCTGCTCCCGGATTCTGCTCTGGACTTCGGATTCTGATTATTCCCCTTGTTCATTCTGCCTGACTCTGACATCCTGGTTTGAACTCTGTGCCCGCTTATCGACAAGCTGCAGTTTACCTCACAATAAAATGTCTTTTACGATATCTGTTTGTCTGGCTGAATTCTGGGTCCTCAGTTTCGGTTCATCACATTTAATGTGTTTCAACCCATTCACTGTACAAATCCTGAGTTAAACATACGAGAAAATAACATTTTAAAGAATGATTTGCTCAGTAAAAATCAAGACACTCAATTATATTAATGTAATTATTTCCACTGGAAAGGATTAAGACTCGAATCGTCAATTTAGGATTAAACAACCAAAATAACGATTGACCGGGAATGACGTGTCGGGGCACGTCCTGTGGTCAATATTTACATTAGCTTGAGTTCAAGCCAAACGTTACATAAGCACCATTAAGTCGACATTAATGTTCCCTATTAATGCTGTAATAATGCTCAGTATTATCGAACAATGGTGGAGCGAAACTAAAACAAGCATTATGTTTAAAACGAACCGTAGTTATGTTTACTTGGTGGTAGCCGTAAGCTATTAAGAGGGGCTAACTAGCGCTATGCTAGCGAACATTCGGCACTAATTTAAAAAGACTTTTAAGTAAAATTTGGTGGTAATGAGTAGACTGAACAAAACAAACATTTAATTTATCTAATATCCCATCAGTGTATAAAACCCTTAAGGAAATAAAGCATGTTATAAGTGTAAATCACACTCAAACATATCAGCAAGACTTGGTTTCCAGAATACTAGCAGAAGCTAGCCTGTTAGCTCCAGGAAATTTACTTCGGTCAAAGCTTAAAACAAAACAGCTAAAAAACTTTTGAATAAACCATTTGACTTTCCCTGCCAAACTCTGCCAATCCTGTCTGTGCCAGTTCGGTTCACTTTGGGCATCCAGTTGGAAGCAGTTGAAGCAGGACGAAGCTGGTCCTTTAGCACGGCGGGCAGGCGGCTAGCCCAAAAGGGAAAATGCTCGTCGTTTGGGATACAAGGCTTGGGCAAGCTTTACACTGTTCTTGGAAGGGGGTGCAGTTGGGCTGGGGAAGGGGGTCCTCCGCTCGGTCTCCCTGCCGTCGCTTCTTCATTTGAGGGCCTGTGCAGGTTGCAGCGGGCTACTTCAGATCAACGTTTCTCTTAGCTTGGCCTGGCCACAGGAGAGGAGATCACTCCAAGCTTTGTTACAGTGCCCCCCTCCCCTAAGAGGGGGACTAAGAAAGTAGAGAACATCACCCCAGTTCTAAAGTCCTTACACTGGCTTCCTGGATCTCAGAGAATAGACTTTAAAATCATCTTGCTAGTCTATAAATCACTGAATGGCTTAGCACGTAAATACAACACAGACTTGTTATCAGTGTATCGACCCTCCAGACCACACTTCTGGCTCCAGCCTACTCTGCATACCTAGAACTCATGCTCCACTGATCTGGAACAAACTTCCAGAAAAATGTAAAAGTGCTGAATGCCTAAGTTCAGCACTTTTACATTTTAGATTAAAAACACATTTGTTTAGGATTGCCTTCGACTAGTTAAACTGTTTTAATGAATAAAAGCCTATAGAAATAATTAATTATATTTAATCCTCAAACACAATAGGATTCACAAATACAGAACAGTGACGGAAGTTATAGGTTTATCATTAGTTCAACTTTTTAGTCCAACTGTTTAATATTTGCTTTTAATTTCTATTTTCCCATGTTTTATTTTGTTTCTACATTTTATTCCAACTTGCTTTCATTCTGTTTTATTTTCCTATGTTTTAATCATGTAAAGCACTTTGCATTGTTTTTGTACCGAAATGTGCTATACAAATAAATTTGCCTTGCCTTACACTCTCTTTTTCCTCTGCTATATTTATGCCTTACTTTCTCTTTTACCTTTCCATTTCTGTGTCAATTGAATTTGAAATTAGCCCAAAATAATATACAGTATTTTTTTTGCTTACATATCAAGGGGAGCACTATAGTCAAATCAGTAATGCTCCACTTGTGAAAGTATATATTTTGGGTCCTCTCTGGCATTATTTACGTGTTGTTAAAAAATAAGTAAATATATATCATTCACTGCTTATTTATGTGTCCTGTGTGCGCTCGACTATGCATTTATTTTTTGATTGGCCCTTTATTCAAATTAATTATGTCCATGTAAATAAATAACTACTGGATGCAATATGCACCTCCCTTTCAGGGATGAGCGAGCACAGATAGTGGCTGGATGAATTGATTTGAAATAAATGAGACATTTATCTAAACTTTGCTTTTTGAGTAATGTGGCAGACCTAGTGTGTAAATGTGTGACACATTAACATAAAAATAAACAACAAAAAGCATCAGGCACATATTTAGGCTTACCTCTATTGGTTCTTAGAGTTGCTCCATCCAGATTGATGATTTTTTCCTCTTTGCCAATAAGCTGAAACACACAGTCGTACCTCCTCCAGTCTTCAGGACTGATCGAGGAAATGTCCAGGTAAATCCTCATCTGGAATGTTCCATCATCGTTTGGAAGGATCTCTTCATGATCCACATTCTCATGAATCTCTTCCCCATCCTTCCTCCAGAACATGAGGGCTCTGCTGGGAAAGAAACCTGTAGCGTGGCAGCTGACTGGAGAGGAAGGAGACTTCTGCAGCAGCGACAATGAGGGTTGCTCTGGGAATGGAGAAAATAGAAAATAAGGAAGGAGTCAAAAAGGGTTGATATACAAGCAACAGATTTGAAAATCCAGTTGATAGGAACATAATTGGAAATGATGATGAACATTGTCAGGGTTCAGTTTTGATTTGGGTTTTTATTTACTATTTTTCAGTTCTTCCTCCTGTCTGGGTTTAGTTAGGTTCTGACTTTTGTTATGGTTAGTTCTGTTTCCTCTTACCACTCCCACTCAGTCTTCCCTTCACTCCCGCTGTAGTTAGTCACACCTGCCAGCCACTAATTAGCCAGACTCGCTTCACCTGCCAGCCTCCCTACTTAAGCCTCACTCTGCTGTCACTTCTTTGCCGGTCCGTCATCATTCTACACCCTCTCCATGCCAGTCACCTGTGTGCCTTTGGAACCCTGCTTTTGTGTTTTCTCATTTAAGGTTAGTCCTGCCAGCTAACTCTGTAAAGCTCTGTACCCTGCCAGCTGTCTCTCGTAACTCTGAAGTCTGCCTGTCGTCTCAGAGAAGCTGTGGACATGTCGTGGGCCTTTTAGTCTCTCACTCCGGGGCGTCAGCTCCTGCTTTCATCTGCACCCCTGTTCCTGTGTATTCCTGGATCACTGGTTACATCATCCACCATCCCATCAAACCTGTCAATAAAACTCCTCAACTTTAGTCCTGTGTGTGTGGTTCTGGGTTCATCAAAGACAAATCCTGACAAACATAAATTAAAAAACCTTGACATCAAATACAAATTTTAGCAATCACTTACAGTTCAAAGCAGGCAGTGACACTGTAAAAAATAAATTTTTAGAATCAAGTTTAATCGCCAAGTAGGTTTACACTTACAAGGAATTTGACTTGGTTTTGATGGTGCAGACAAAAAAATAAAATAAAATTAAAGCCGCAAGCAGCGTCGATCGGCCCTCGCAGCCAAGCGCCGCTCCGGCCACCGCTAGGGTTCGCGCACCACTGGCCGCCCGCCACCGCAGAAGCTGTTACGCATTTTCCCCGCCCGTCCAACGGGGCGATTCACACCAACGCGTTGGCCAGCGCTCCTCCATGACTCACAAAAAATCTGGTGCAGATCGGTCGATGCAGCGAAGAGATACAGCCGTTGAATAATGATAATGCATTTGGACTAAATCCTTCGGCGGGCCGAATTCGGCTTGGGGCTGATCATTTAAAATATTCTAGGTGGTGCTATAGAGAAATTAGGTCACGTCCACCAAAGTTTGTTATGGATTCCTGTCGGGGGTGGATAAAGATACATCCAAGTGAGTTTTAAGCACCTCGGCCCAAAACTGTGGAATTCAGAGCCAAACGTATGGCAGAGGCGTTTGACATGACTTTGCCACGCCCCTCTGCTCCATCGAAATCACTTGGGGCTGGAATCCACAACACACCAACATGTCTTCTGTCTCTGGACACAGTTTCATGTTGATTAGCTCAGAGGAGTAACATAGCGACCGTTTACAGCAAAACATGACACTTACTGTTGTCAGGGGGCGTGGCCTAAATTATGTCATAATTTGATCATTGGGTTTTGTAGGACACCCAATGATGATCAATCACAGAAAGTTTGGTGCCTCTGTGAGTTTTGTGTTTAATGGCGAATAGGTTAACTTTGACCCCTGCTAACACCCCTTCAGCATGCTCAAAAACTCACCGTTTTGATAACTTTTAATTGGGCATACCTTATGATCAGACTGACCGAGTTTCAAGCCGCTCACTCAAAGTCCCTAGGAGGAGTTCGATCAAATATCAATGCTGTAAACGTCAAAAATTGGGTCAAAATCAGACCTTCAACCTAAAATGGCCAACTTCCTGTGATACTTGCACTATGACATTAATTGTAAATTCTGAGCATCTTGTTGAGTTCTATAACTGTACCAAATTTCATGTCTCTACAATGAAGTAAGTGAATAGCAAAGGGTCCTTTGAAAATTGCTAGGTGGCGCCGTTTAGGCATTAGGTCACGCCCACCAACGTTTGTTGTGGATTCCTGTAGATAAGGATGCACCCAAGTGAGTTTTATGCAGCTCGGCCAAAAACTGTGGAATTCAGAGCCAAACTTATAGCTGCTGCGTTTGAGGTGACTTCGCCACACTGCCACGTCCCCCTGCTGCATCGAATCCACTTGGGGCTGGAATCCACAACACACCAACATGTCTTCTGTCTCTGGACACAGTTTCCTGTTGATTAGCTCAGAGGGGTAACATAGCGACTGTTTACAGCAAAACATGACGCTTCCTGTTGTCAGGGGGCGTGGCCTAAGTGATCATCATCATGATTTGACCATTGGATATTGTAGAAAAATTTGATATTGTCATACCTGTTCTTAGCAAAAAGCTCTTCCCTTTGTCCAATAATAGCTTAAAAACCACAGAGATATCCAGGGCAATCATTTTAACGATCATCTTTCCAACTTTATAAGTCTCCCATGTCTGTTTAACTGGGATGGCTCGTGGTTGTAAAGGGATCACTGTCAGTGTCTCCAAATCCAGAGCAAGAAAATCTTCTCCATCATAACCTACTAGAGAATCAAAAGAAACCTTCTGAGTCTCCTCATCCCAGACACAGGAAACTATCCCTTGTAAAATATGGACTCCTGAAAACAAAACAGAGAGAAATTGACACAGATAAACAACATTGTAGTGAATAATTACACTCAGAACCATTACAAAATTTCAGTGTGATTTGCTGAACCTGTCATAAATTTACTGTTAACTACTAAATGTAGCATTTTATTTAAATAGAAAGGCTAACACTATTATTGAAAATTTTTTAAATTATAAATAGGTTAACTTGCAAAACCTTTGAAGGTTTAATGTGGGAGTTTTTTTATTTCAAGTGTTCATTAGCTCACCAAAACCTACATGAATGAACCCCACCAGTGCCCTTGCATGTCAGCAACGCCTCGACCTGTGTCACAACTGCAGGGAACAGCATCGCTACCTATGCACCTCCTCATTACTCACCTGCTGTTCCGCAGGTCGCCACCAGCGGTATAATGAATTCACTGTTTGCACAGATTTGGAATTCACAAATGTATTATTATTATTATTTTAACAACTTTTACTAACCAGCCAGTGGTTGAGAACACATGGCATTTATCCTCATGACATTCTGCCGTAAAGTGTACACAGCAGTAAATATCAACCAATCTCTTAAAGGCACAGTAATCCTTTTCAAAGTACACATTATGTGACAGCTTCTCCTTTCAAGATAACAGTGTCATTAATTAGCTCAAACTTTCTCAATTGAGCTTTAATCCGACCTTAAGAACTTTAATCCAATAAACATGGTTCGTAGCTAAATTCTCCCAATTCTCTAAATGGGTGGCTACACTTACATTACAATGAAACAGAGAAGCTAATGCAGTACAATAAACAGGTGACATTTCTTAAATTTATCTTTCACAGATTAAGTCTTTCAACAGGTGTACTTAGTCTTCCGGACCAAGTATACAACAGTGCTTTCTGCATGACCGTTGTTTTGTCATCAAGGATTGACAGGACTGCAAAGTCCGTCTATTGCCTGAGATCCCCTTGCTTACTTTCTTCATCAGCAAGAGTGTCCAAAACGGTTGGTGCTGCAGACAAAAGTTGCAAACAATGACAATTGCACCACTGTTTCTCTACCCTGGATGTCTCAACGGTGTAAGAGGGAGGTGTGGTGCTTTCTCCAGTGACAACAGCAGGTGTAGAACAGGATTTCTGATGGTCCAGTTTAATAAGAATAGGATCACCTGGCTCTAATGATGGGAGGGGTCTCACACCATGACGCTGATTAAAATAGAAGGCCTGTTTCCGTTTTTCCTCAGTATCCTTAGTTCTGATATTTTCCAGATCCGGCCACCTAGGCTGAAGGTTTGGATCCAATGTAGGAGGAGTTGTTTGATTTTTCGACCCATGACCAGCTCTACTGGGCTTACTCCTGTGTAGGTGGAGGGCGTTAAATGGAAACACATAAGGGCCACTAAAGATCTTTCTGTTTTAAGATTCTTTTTGCTGTCTGAACTCCTCTTTCTGCATGTCCATTGCCTTGGGGATTATGAGGGCTTGAAGTGATATGCATAAAATCCAATTCTCTCACAAACTCCCTAAACTCCTGACATGAGAACTGGGACCCATTGTCAGACACGACTTTGTCTGGGCAGCCAAACCTATCAAACACTGCCTTCAGTTTTAAGATAACCTGTGAGGCAGTTGAGAGAGAAATAGTCTGAAACTACTAGATATGTGTGCTTATTGTGCTCACACAGATCTATGACAAGTCCTTGCCAAGGTGGATCTGGTAGAGAAGTTGAGATGAAAGGTTCTTTTTGGTACACCGACAAGACTGAACTTTGACTTTGATTTCTGAAGAGATGCCTGGCCATCATACAGATGTGTTAGCCTGCGCTTGGCACTTTATTAAACATTGATGTCCATCATGTATGCAATCACGGATGTATGCGATCAAGAATGTCAGCCCTTAATACATCTGGAATCTCCTCTGCACTGACGCACGACGTTCCGAGACGAGGTCAGCAGCACACCACCCCCATTATAAACAATGTTGGTACTGCACTGCTTCCCCAGCCCGAGACGCCGGATAGTGGACCAGAATCGCTTTGAAGCCGTACGGAAGTATTTCACCATGGCCTCTCCGAACTCTTCCCACTCCCGAGTTTTTGCTTTGCGACCAGCCGAGCAGCCTGGTCGCAAAGCAGTCCCACAGGCCAATAAAGCCCTATAGGACTTCTTCTTCAGGAGTCCTATTGACGGCTTCCCTCACCACCGGTGTCCACCAGCGTGTTTGAGGGTTGCTGCACTGACAACATTGCAGCAACAGCTTCGACTAGCCGCCTCAACAATAGAGGTGAACATGTCCCTCCCTTGGGACGTGTTCAAAGCTCTCCCGCAGGGGTAGAAAGCTCCGCCCCTATCTTCACCCAAATGTCCAAGACATACGGCCACAGATCAGATGAAACAAGAACAAAGTCAATCATTGAACTACGGTCAATCCATGATGAGCACAGAAGTCCAAAAACACCTCTGTTCCTATGAAAGTCACCTCTCGAGTTCAGATCAGGTGGGTCGTTCCTCCCAACCACGCCCCTCCAGGTCCCACCGTCATTGCCCATGTGAGCATTGAAGTCGCCCAGCAAAATGAGGGAGTCCCCAGGAGGGGCACTCTCCAGTACCCCCTCCAAGGACTCCAAAAAGGGTGGGTAATCCGAACTGCTGTTTGCCGCATAAGCACAAACAACAGTCAGAACCCGTCCCCCCACATGTATGCGGAGGAAGGCCACCCTCTCATTCACCGGGGTGAACCCCAAGATGCAGGCACCGAGATGAGGGGCAACCAGTATACCCACTCCAGCTCGGTGCCTCTCACCAGGGGCAACTCCAGAGTGGAGGAACATTCAACCCCTCCCAAGAAGACTAGTTCCAGAGCCAGAGGCACGCGTCTAGGTGAGTCCGACTATCTCTAGTCGGAACCTCTCAACCACGCACATTAGGTCAGGCTCCTTCCCCACCAGAGAAGTGACATTCCACGTCCCATGAGCCAGCTTCTACAGCCGAGAATCGGAATGCCAAGGTCCCTGCCCTCGACTGCCACCCATTTCACATTGCACCCGACCCCTTTGGCCCCTCCCATAGGTGGTGAGCCTACTGGAAGGGGGAACCATGTCTCCTCTTTAGGCTTTGCCTGGCCAGGCTCCATGGGTAACTTAATGCTTTCTGGATGAAGAGGAATTTGCCAAAACCCAGAGGCTGCATCTAATGATGAAAATATTATTGCCCCACTCAATTTTGCTGTGATCTCCTCTGCAGTTGGGAGAAAGTATCTCTCTCACTTTACACCTTCATTTAATATAATTAAATCCACACAGATGTGAACTTTTCCATTTTTCCACGGAACAGGCACCCTTGGTGCGCACCAGTCTGTAGGCTCAGTCACAGGTTATGTTGTTTTCCTCAATTCAGTTTAGTTCCACATTCTACTTTTGAAATACGGGCAAAGGGACCCAATGAGCAGTGTGTGCTGCATATGGCTGAGCATTCTTGTCACATTCTCAGGTCTAGGTGCAGGTTTGGGTTTCTCTCTGTCCTCCTCTGCAGGGCGTGACAAGAAACCCTCACCAAGAAACCTCATAAATTGTTAGCTAGACAATTAAGGAATGTAATGTTCTGTTCTGGTTTATGTTTATTATTTGCTTAAGTAGCTCATTTCTGCCTCTTGGTTTATTTCTGTTTTGGATTCTGGTTTAGTCTCTTTATTGGGTTAGTTATCTGGTCCCTGGATTAGTTCTGATTTTAGTTATGTGCTTTATTTTGTTCTGTTTCATCTAAGGTTTATTTTCTAGCCCCTTTCTGCGCCCTTAATCACTTCCATCTGGTTTTGGTTAATTATTCCCTCCCTACTTACCTGTCCGCCCACTTATTTAAACCTCCTTCAGTTTTCTGTTTGTTGACGGGACTTCGCTTATGCTTCGTCATCTGTTCTCCCCTATGTGCATCTCTTGTTTTCGGTTACGCTTTTAGTAAGAGCTCCCAGGGGTCCGTTCTTCGTACGTCGCTAACTCAGTTAGCAGGATTTAATTGTTGACGATTTGGCCTGATCTTGGATCGTTCGGTTCTTCGAAAGACATCCTGTACTTGTTGTCATAGCAACATGTGCGCCAGCTTAAGCCTGCTCGAGAGCAGGCTTATTTCATGTAAACAAGATTAGATCACGGCTGTATAAGCGGAGGAGATGGAGAAGTCTGCCGTAGCCATGTCCATTTTTACGACTGCAACCTGTTGCGGAAGATGCAAGAATAATTTGCAGAGTTTTTCAAATTAATCGCATATTGCGCAATAGACAGGATCCTTTAGCGCAGCGCGACAGTGTAATTGTAGAGAGATTTTTCTTGGTGGCTGTTATAAACAGACAAACATCATTTAACATTGGTTTTTAAAGAGGAAAAAGTGGTGTTGGAGCCATAAATCTAAAATATTTAAGTTATTTGTATGATGGTTTGCTTTTTATTTTTATCCTATTCAGTAAGATGAATGGTTCAGGCCATTTTATTGTGAAGTTTAGTTTACTTTGAAAGGCTTGCTTCCTGTCGAGCCATATATTGTATTAGAAAAAACTATGGATGGATTATTTAGCCACGGAGCAATACAGTTTTACCGTGTAAACTGTGGATGACTTGGAAAAGGAAAATTTTCATTTTTTATGGATAAAGATTTTTTTTTTTGTTAAAATTCCCAGTTTGCACGTGTCCTTTACTTCCCGTGTCTAAGGAATGACACTGAAATTTGGATCTCTTGACATAACAAGTGCCTTTTTAAAATAAAGTATAATAATTAAAGGCTACCATTGTCATGAATCAGAGCAGAGGACGCAGAATTCAATTAGACCAGCAGAGGTTCGGTAAAATAATATTTATTAACAAAATCCAAAAACCAAAAAGGGCAGAGAGACAAACAGTCCAGTTGGGCAGACAAGGCAGGAACAGGCAGGAACAGGGTGGCTCAGATCTCTGGGGACAAGGGGTCAAAAATCCAAAAGTAAACCAATAAACAGAAACTTGCAGGAGGAGACTCACCCATACTCAAACAGACGACCTGGCACTGATGTCTGGTCTCAACAGTTTATATGGAGGTGGAAGCAGGTGAAACCGATGAGAAGTGATTGCAGCAGGGATGGAGTTAGGCAGGTGTGCAGAATAAGTAATTAGACCAGACATCAGTGCTGAGGCTCAAAACAAGAACAGACAAATCTAAATAGCTGACAAGACAAGTGGACAGAAACAAACTACACACAATCTAATAAAGAACAAAACAACCCTGATGTACAAACCTAAAACAGAAAATAAAGCTAAGACTAAAACTGATGACAAAACAGGATAAACTAACAGTAAACAAGAACCTAGACAAGACAAAACTCAAAGCAACCAGAGAACCTAAGGAAGGAGGGCAAAATACCTTAAACATAAACCAGAACAGAACGTGACAACCATTTTTTAGAATATTATTGTATTTCACTTTTAGTTGTCCCCATGTTCTAGTGGGTCCCGTGGAGGCTCTGACATAAAAGAACAAAGTAAATATGAGATTATTAAAATGCAAAAATTCATACTGTAGAAAGTGATAGAAACATCTACCATGGACAGTATTTACGCATTAATAAAACTGTGGGCGTTCTTTGGCCATGCTGAACAGCCAATAGCAGCGTTGCTGATCAATGTTTCTACTATCGATACATTTCCCCTTTTAAACAAACGCATGAACGTGCAGTTATCTCAGATAACTCAATCCAGCCATACTAATCGTAAACAACAGGTGTGTTCGAAGAACCCAATTAGCCGGATCAGGATTAGCCGAATGAAATCATCTTGGATGTGTCATTTGATCTTGGATGTTTTAAGCAACGTACGAAGAACGGACCCCAGCACCTTGATCCTGCCTGTTTGTAAACCTGATCTGTTTGCTTTGCCCAGTTCTGTTCGCCTGTTTCCCATCAAGAGTGTCTAGATGTCTGCTTTACCCCTTTTTTTGGACCCTGTTCAGTTTGCCTGCCTTGTCCCCTCTCCTCACCTGTCTTTCAATAAACACCTTAAAAGCATGAAGATTGTCTTTGGCTGAAAACAGGGTTCATCTCCTCACTAATCATTACAAGGAAACTGGAAAGTGATCGTACAATCAATAAAATTAAATCAGAAAATGGAGAAATTTTAACCTCACACAAAGACATTAATCATAGATTTAAACAGTTTTATGAATCATTGTATTCTTCCAACGCAGAAAAAGACAACTTAACTATACAGAAGTTTTTAGATAGTTGTAATCTCCAATCTTTAACTCAGGATGACAAAAGCTCTCCGAATGCAAACCTCTCATGCATAGATATTCAGGTTGCTATTAAATCACTAAAAAGGGGGAAAATGGCGGGTCCTGATGGATATCCTGGGGAATTTTATAAAGAATTTAGTGACCTTTTATCACCTTATTTGCTAAAAATGTACACCCAAGCAAATTCAGATAATATGCTACCGCCTACAATGAGAGAAGCCACTATAATACTAATACCAAAAAACTGGCCCTCCCAAATTTTTTATTTTACTATTATTCTTGTACGCTTTGAATTATTACAATTTGGCTAGATCGTAATCTTACACAATCCATGTGGATCACAAAGGAAAAGGAAGATTGCAGCCCTCATGAAATTGGTGCTCTTATTCTGTCACCAACAAATAAAGATACCTTGGCATACAACAATAACCGGATTATCCACAGTACTATACGTATTTAGAAACAGATAAAATCACAGTTAGGTATTGAATTTATATCCACCTTATTGCCAATAGCAAATAATCCCACATGTGTTCCTTTCACTTTAGATTGAGGTTATACACAATGGAAAGATTTAGGCATCGGGACGATTGGTGACCTGTTGATGGGTGGTAATTTTGCTTCTTTCTCTCAACTTCAGGCCAAATTTGGTCTCCATAAACACAATAATTTTATATACCTACAGGTCAGGGCATATGTCCAAAAATACATGCTCACTCTAGAGAATATAATACCTAATGAATTTGACAAACTCTTTAAAACCGGGTGGTGGGGAAAGACATCTAATCTCCCAATTTTATAATGTGTTATTATCCAGATCCTCGCCATCCATGCAAGGCCTTAGAACAGGCTGGGAGCAGTAATTATAGTATATAATGTAGATAACACAAAAAGTCAGTGCACTGAAGGTACCCGGATGACCCCCTAAAAACGGGCACAAAATGCAGTGTGTAACGATGGACACTACTCGCACTAAACGGACGCCATCTTGACTACAAAGCGGAAAAGGAGGGGCTAGGGACGTCGGGTAGATGTTCCCATTTTGAAAATAATGGCGGACAATTCAGTCGAGACAGCCGGAGCTGCGACACCGCAATCATATACATGTAAGTAATGGTGGTAATACGAGGCATTGTCCTCTCGTCTAATGCATCACTTACATGTCCCCTTTTACAAAAACCCATAGGTATTTGTAAAATACATGAACATACCTCATGTTCAGCCAATATTTGGAGGATCCTGCATTGACGTCGGAGGCGATGTATTTTCCACATGCTTTGAATTTAAACGATTGTTGTTTGTAAACAAACACCGGCATTTATTTTTGGCGGGCTGAAAATTTGCGTTCACGTGTGTTGCGTTCGTCACGTGATCCCGTCATTTCCGGTAAGCGTTTTAACATAAGTGTTCCTTTTGGAACACTACTAACGGTCGAAAGTGGGCACTACAGCAGTAAGTGGTCAGTGCACATCAGCAGTGCACTGATGGAAAAGAAAAACACAGAGGTGTTGATTTATAACGATCTGAACAGTGGCCTGGTGTCTGATTTAACAGACATCCTTCAGACAGACCTTCCAAGGGACTTGAAAAAACGTCTGACCTTGGAAAAACTCATAATACAAGCTGAAGCCCTGAAGGACGTCAACCGGATAAGAAAATCAGAAGTATTAAAAGAGGATTACATTCGTTTGTTGAACATTGTTGATGGCCTGAATGTCAAGGTTTTTCTTAGCGGGCCTCACGCGCCCGTTAACTGTGGAGACGAGATTTTTTTCAGAATTCTGATGCTAAACAAATGGCTGGAAAAAACATGCAAAGAAACAACTGTAACCATCATAGACAACTTTAACATCTTTTGGGAAAGAAGACATCTGTTCAACAGAGATCGTTTCTCTCTAAATAGGTCAGGTGCAAAACGGCTGATTTCAAACATCTTCTATTCTGTGAACCATGCGTCATCAGCTTTGTTCCAAAACAAAGTACATCCAGTGCCTAAACAAAAGATAAGCCCAGTGCAGCCCGAACAAGCCAAGATAAAGATGGCCAGAAAGATGACACAGAATGAGGCGTTGTCAGAGCTACAGGACGATTCATCCCAGATCTCAGCAGGACAAAGAGAGGACCAAGAACCTCCATCGTCACAAACACCGGTCCAGACTGGACCCGCCTCCCCTTCTTCTCCACAAAGCCCAGAAGTTCCTTTTCTGGAATTTTCTCATAACATGAACAAAGTATTTAAGATTGGCCTACAGATGACATCCTCTCCACATAGCCATTCTGCTGTGAATAAACCAGGATTCTCCAAAGGCCTCAGAGCCTCAGATCCTCCTCCTCCACATATCACAGAACACTCTGGTACTGAGGAACTCCAAATTACTTCGCTGTGATACAGATTGGCCCCTGGCCACACGTTTATCAGACATGACAGTTCCCAGCATCAGCCGGGGCCTTTCGCCGGAGATTATGGAATATCTGTGATAATACGTGGCAGAAATAAGAAAAACAAAAGGATAAACAGGAACAAATACTTAAAAATCATAAACTGTCAGATGCAACCTGTCACAGAGACATCATCAACCACTAAGTCATATAAACTGGGTTTATTAAATATTAGATCTCTGTCAGGAAAATCCCTTTTAATTAATGACTTCATTATTGACAATAATCTTGATGTAATGTTTTTAACAGAAACATGGCTGCATGAATTTAGTGAAGCAGCTAGAGCAAACAGCAAAGGAAAGGTGGAGGAGTAGCAACATTGTTTAATGATTCACTAAAATGTAAAAAGGTATTTTTGGAAAAATTTGACTCTTTTGAACATTTGGCTCTCCAGGTAAAGAGCCCGGTACGAACTATGTTTCTGAATGTGTACAGGCCTCCTAAGTCCACATCAAACTTTTTAAATGATTTTAGTGACCTGCTGTCTGTGATATGTGTTGATTATGACTGTTTAATTATTGTGGGAGACTTCAACTTTCACGTTGACAACCCTGAAGACAGAAGTGCAAAAGAACTGTGTGACACACTTAGAAACTTTGGTTTAAGTCAACATGTTAAACAGCCAACACACAAACAGGGACATATTTTAGACTTGATCATCACTAAAGGTCTAAAAATTTCACAGGTCAATGTAACTGATGTTGCCCTATCTGATCACTTTTCTGTTACCTTTGAAAGCATCATTTCCAGTGACTCATTTAGCCAAAGGGACATCGTAAGAAAACGCACCTTTAAGGACAATGCCGCGGAAACTTTTATTCAAGCTTACTCTGATACTTCAACCTTGGGCTGCAACTCAGTAGATGAGCTAGTAGATAACTTTCATTCTAAAGTCTCAGACATCATTGACTGCATTGCTCCAGTTAAAGTAAAAGTTCTTTCCGGGAAGAATAAATCTCCTTGGAGAAATGCTCCAGCAGTTAGAGGTGAAAAAAAGGAATGTCGGAAAGCTGAGCGCAGGTGGAGAAAAAACAGACTCCAGGTTCACTACGACATCTATAAAGAGAGACTTTACAGATATAACTTACAACTGAAAAATGCTAGGGAATCTTTCTTCTCAGAGATCATCAAGAAAAACATTAATAATGCTCGTGTCTTATTTTCCACAGTTGACAGGCTAACAAATCCTCCTGTGTCTGTGACTTCCGAACTCCACTCCACCAGGGCCTGCAATGAATTTGCTAACTTCTTTACTGAAAAAATCCTAAAAATTAGAGGATCACTTTGTACTACCATATCAACACCAGAACCAATGCTTTATTCAGCTGGAACTATTTCTGACAAAATGTCCCATTTCAGCAAAATAAACCACAAAAGGTTAGAGCAGATCATTCAGCAGTTAAGTTCCTCCTCCAGCTGCCTTGATGTTCTACCCACAGCTCTCTTTAAAAAAGTTTTACCTGGCATAGCGTCTGATTTGACCCAGATAATAAACACGTCCCTTCTGTCAGGTGTTTTCCCCCAGTCCCTAAAAACAGCAATTATCAAACCACTGCTGAAAAATAACAATTTAGACAAACTACTACTCCAGAACTACAGGCCCATCTCAAACCTCCCCTTTATCAGTAAGATTATTGAAAAAGCTGTATTTCAACAATTAAACACCTTCTTAACAACGACCAGCCGCTTTGACGTATTCCAGTCTGGCTTCCGTGCTCACCACAGTACAGGGACCGCCCTTATTAAGGTGTTTAATGACATCCATATAAATACAGACTGTGGAAGAACCACCGTGCTGGTATTATTGGACCTCAGTGCAGCATTTGATACTGTCGATCACTCCATTCTGTTAGAGCGCCTGGAGAACTGGGTCGGCCTCTCTGGTACAGCACTCCACTGGTTTAAATCCTACTTAAAGGACAGGGACTTTTTTGTGTCAGTAGGTAACTTTACATCTCAGACGACAAAAATCACATGTGGGGTTCCCCAAGGGTCCATCCTGGGTCCCCTCCTCTTCAATATCTACATGCTCCCCCTAGCTCAGATAATAAAAAATAACAACATCAGCTACCATAACTATGCAGACGACACACAGCTTTACATCACCATGTCACCAGGTGACTATAAACCAGTTCAAGCACTGAGTAAATGCCTAGAAGAAATCCATACGTGGATGTGCCAAAATTTTCTTCAATTGAATAAAAACAAAACAGAAATAATAACATTTGGACCAATGTTTGGAGGAGAGATCAAAAGTTAGCACACAGCTTCAGTCACTTCAGCTAAAAACCACTAATCAGGCCCGAAATCTGGGAGTAGTGATGGACTCAGACCTGAACCTTCAAAAGCATCTAAAGACAATTACAAGGTCGGCTTTTTATCACCTGAGGAACATTTCCAGGATTAAAGGACTAATGTCTCAGCAGGATCTGGAAAAACTAATCCATGCATTTATTTTTAGTAGAATTGATTACTGCAACGGTGTTTTCACAGGTCTGCCTAAAAAGTGGATCAGACAGCTGCAGCTGATCCAGAACCTGCTGCCTGCATCCTCACTAAGACTAAGAAAGTAGAGCACATCACTCCAGTTCTAAAGTCATTACACTGGCTCCCTGTATCTCAGAGAATAGACTTTAAAATACTTCTGTTAGTCTATAAATCCCTGAATGGCTTAGCACCTAAATACATCACAGAGCATATAAACCCTCCAGACCACTCAGGTCTTCTGGCTCCAGCCTACTCTGCATACCTAGAACACAAACCAAACACGGAGAAGCAGCATTTAGTTCCTATGCTCCACTTATCTGGAACAAACGTCCAGAAAACTGTAAAAGTGCTGAAAGCCTGAGTTCCTTTAAATCGAGATTAAAAACACATTTGTTTAAAATTGCCTTTGAATGTTCAAGTTAAACTGTTTTACTGTTTTCAAATGTTTTTTTTTCTTTTTCTTTTGTTTTTTTTTACATTATATCCCTACTTGCTTTTATTCCTATATTTTAATCATGTAAAGCACTTTGCATTGTCTCTGTACTGAATTGTGCTATATAAATAAATTTGCCTTGCCTTTGCCTTGCCTTTGCCTTGCCTTGGAAGTATTCGGAATAAGACACAGCCACAGCCTTGTAAGTATCCTAGGGGGCGCCATAAATCCAAATACTATTGTAATCCAATACAACAGTTAGTAGGTTGACAAACATCATTCATATCCAGTTTAAAGCAAATCTGATGATGAATGTGTGGGTGATTGTTTTAGTGCTTTTAGGGGGTGCTATGGAGGAATTAGGCCATGCCCACCAAATGATTGGGTGGATTCCCGTGTGGGGCTGGACTAGGATCGATCACACAGCTTTTGGTGCAGATCCAATGATCCATGTGGAATTTATAACCAAACGTATGGCTATGGGATGACACTGCATTTCACCAAGCCGCTACCACAACTGCCTCCAACAAGTATCTGTGCTCCAAACAAAGCAAAACGAACATGTTCTCTGCCTTCTGACACAGTTTCAAGTTGATTAGGTCTGTATGTGCTTGTATTTAATTCTCCGAACAGGCATTTCTTATTGGGGCAGAAAAAGAATAATAAACAATAGAATTACAATGGGCCTTCGCAGCGCTTAGCTACTCGGGCCTAAAAATAAGTATATTAATAAGATAGTAAGAAATAAGATTTGAAGTGATGAATCCTTCATTGCCTTGATATAATGATTTTTAAAAATATCAATTGGATATTTTACACACACACACACACACACACACACACACACACACACACACACACACACACACACACACACACACACACACACACACACACACAAACTCCATGATCTCTGACCATTTATATGAGCATATAAATCGCCTCTTTAGGGTCTATGTGTTGTTTTATCTGGATTTTCATGTGATATTGATTACAAACAAAAGCAGTATGTTGTATTAGAATTTAAATGAGACTAATTGGGTCTTATTAGGAGCAATCACAGTGAATTGCATTGCTAGAGAAAAGTTTGATACATAGCTCAGCTTTATAATAACCCTGCCTGCCAGATGAATTATCACCATATTTGTGCATCCACAAACACACACGGGAACACGTGCTACACATTATCAATCTGGCTGGCGAGATTAGCTGTGGGAACTCATGATGATCATTTCCTTATTTCTAAGGATCCTACTGCATAGAAATAACCTAAAATCGTCATCATCCCAATTTAAATTAAAACACCCAACCATGTATTCATTTTTTACTTTCAGTAATAAGATATAGTATCTTGTGCTTCAAAAAGGCACAAAAAAACGTTTCTTAAAATCATATTAGATACATTTTAATTACCTTCTTCTGGCTGATTTAAATCCTTCTTAAAATCACTCTCAAGGGATTTAGCTATGTTCGGCCCACGTTCAAAACAATCGTACTGGGAATCATGGTTTAGCGCAGGTTCGTCGTGGAGGAATTTCTTCAGCCAGGCATACTTCAGATCCAGTATCTTGTTGCTCCCATCGCAATAAACGATCGGATTATTATCAAGCATCACTAAATATTGAAACTCCGAGAAGTTCAAGAGGTCCGAAGTAAAGGTGATGAAAATCTTCAGAGCGTGGTTCTCTTTGGAGACATGAAATACCATTAAATCACTCGCTTTTGTACATCATAACGCCTACTTCCAAATTCCTGATGACAAACACTACTGTTCAAAAACAGTGTTAGGCAGTAAGATCTTAAAAAGTCTGATGTTACCTGCTGATGATGCCTTACAGAAGAGGTAAAGCAATAACAGCTTAATCATCTTGTTCTGTGGACACAGCAGCCGATGAGTTTGTTAATCCCAGTTTGTCCGTGACAGAGTGCGGTTCTGCTGGTGCCGTCAGGTCAGCCTCCACTTCCAAAACGAAAGTGAAGCCATCCCACACTGGGCTTTTTTAAGTGACTCAAACACCATGAATTACGGCTTGATTTGACCTTTCACAATAAAAGCAAAACGTTTTAGATCTCTTGACTGGAGTAAGTTGATTTCATTATTGCCCTTCTATGTTCTAAAAATATTTTTTTATGTATTTTTACAATATGGCATGTGAATATGGGTATGTACAAAAGATAATATTTTATTTTTATTACTGTTTTATGTGGTCATTTGGATGTTCCTTTTCTGAGAATTTATTCATTCATTTACTTTTCCTTTATTTCCCATAATTATTTAAACAAAAATGGTTCCGGTTACTGCATTCACAACAGAATGACAGTAGAACACCTCCAGATGTTGCTTGCCAAAGTTCAACAACATCTGATGTGGAATTTCAAAATTAATGCACTGTGATGAATTTAGGAGGACCCAAGAAATACCCGAAAACAAGTGAGTACAAAAATAATATCAGTCTTTATTTTGACGCTGCGGCTCGGCCCCTGGTTCGGCTCGCACTCTGCGACTGGCCGCTCCTGGACGTGCTGAGGGCAGAACTCTGACTCCTTGTTACGAAGGCGTCCGAGAGGGGGTTATCCAGGGCTCTTTAGTCCAGGTCCGGTCCGGGTCTTTGTCAGGGGGAAATCCGTTTAGATCAGGCAGCGGTCTCCAAGGGGGAATCCAATAGAGCGTCCAGGTCCAGGTCCAGGTCAATCCAGAAGGTACAGACAGAACAGGGGGGGGGCAGGCGAACTCGTTAACTCACGGACAGGCTGGGGTCGGAATCACGGTGAGGCAGTCCAAAACTCTGAGGCTGACAGGCAGGACCCAGGCAGGCAGACAAATCCAAAGGGGCAGGCAGGTATCCAAAAAACAGAGGCAGAACAGGTCGAGAGGCAGACAGGCAGACAGGAATTTCAAAAATGCTGGAAGCGCTCACCGTATGGCTAGAGACGTTCTGGCACTGGAGGCTACGATGAGCAGAGCTTTTAAGCAGCCAGGGTGGAAACAGACACAGGTGTGCTGATTGCAATCAGCAGCTCCAGTGCCAGAAACGTTACATGCACTTCAAAATATATATTTTTAGTCAGTTTTACCTCAGTGGTTAACTTTGGATAACTTCTTTCCTGAAAAACAGGCAAATCAATTAAAGACAGAATGATACTTATTCTCCTTTAAAGAGGCAGTGTAATGCATGATAAAAAAGTTTCCATAAATCAGCTTACTTCAGATTTGAAATTGTTGTACTACACAAGAGTTTCCCACTTAATCCACTTTAAATTAGCTTTGGCCTAGTCGACAAAGACTGTTATTTATGGGAAGACCTCACATATGGAAGCATGATGTTTGAATAATTGATTTTACCAGTAGTTTTGGATGGTACACGAAAGTGTCTCCAGTGAGCTGTGAAAATCTTTCAGAGTCCATGCATTAATATCTCTGCATCTCCATTGAAAGAATCATGATTATTTTTGGTGTGTCATCAGTGGGTATTTTTTTCACTGAACCTGTCACCAATAAATAACGAAACATAATCTTATAACTTGAATATAAGTACTTTTTCTTAAAATGTTTATAAGATTATACCGCACGTTTTCCTGTTCAAGACTCCTCATCAATTGTGTTCTTTGTCTCTGATATTTCATGCATATTACATGTTCTACATGTTTCTTCCTGTTTCATGTTTTCCCATTAACTGTAACGTGGAATTAGGTCCTGTATGTCCCAACCGTAGTCTAGTTATTATCCATTCTTCAAAGCCATTTTCCTTTTATATCTTCTTCCCAGTGTTTTTGCGATTTGTCATGGATCTTTCTTTTAATAACACTTTTAACCTCTGATTTACTCCTGTTAATTCTTATATCACTCTCACTACGGTTTGTAGACTCTTTAGCCTTCTTATCAGCCATTTCATTACCTTTCACCCCTATATGCGCAAGAACACAAAGAAACACCACTGTTAACCCCATTATCTGAATATGATATACTTTTTTTGAATATCTAATAATATATCTGGACAGCTTTCTGAATGATTTCTTTTTAAACTGATCACTGATGAACTTGAATCTGAACATATAACGCTCTTAGTGGTCTCACTCCTTCGATCCATTCTACTAAAAGCAGCAGTGCTATAATTTCTGCAGTATAAACAGATAATCCTTCATTTAATTTCCTCCCTATAAGAAGTTTAAACTCTGGAACTAATATGGCTACTCCTGTTTGTCCTAATTGATTTTCTGATGCATCTGTATACATTTTAACATAATTGTAAAACATAATTTCTGCAATCTTATGAAATTACATATATACATTTTCTATTTTTCCTTTCTAATATTGTTACATCTACAGTAGCATCAAGTAAAATCCATGGTGGTATTATTGAAAATGACACTATTGGACTAATGCTTAAATTATTTAATTGTAACTCTGTTTCTTTCTGAATGATTGTCCAACCAAATGACTTATTATCAACTCTTTTTTTCTCACTGCAGGGATGTAAAATGACCTTTGTAGGATGATTTTGATTGTGTCCTTGCAAATGAACCCAGTAATTTAATGACTGTTGAATCCTTCTCTGTCATGATTTTAGGTTCTGTCTTAGTTTTGAATTATGGAATAGTTTGAGTTTTGTTGTGGTTTGATTTTGTTCTTTGTTTTATACTATCTGTTAGGGTTCTGTAAGCTTTTAGCTCAGTTCTGTTCACCTGCCAGCTCACCTCCCTGTTTTTACCCTATTAGCTTGTCACTCCCCTGTCAGCAGTCACCAACCTATCAGTTCACTTCTGTCAGTCACTTCCATGCCTCTGATTAGTTCCAGCTGTTTCCCTGTAATTAGTTTTCACTCCATTTCACCTGTGCACTTCACTATATAGTTCTGTCTCAGTCTTTAGTTCTCCGCCAGATCATTAACGAGCCACGGTGAGTTTTGTTCCAGCGTTCCTTTCTTGATTGACCTGTTGATGCTAACCTGAGAGCCTTTTTGATTCTGAGCCAGCCTGTTCCCTGATCTGTTTTTCCTGCCCTGTCTGACTGATTTACCGGTTTACCGACCGGATTCTGTCCCATGGTTATCCGAGCTTGCTTTTGCCCTGTCTGTACCTCTGCCTATTTTGGACTGCTTTTTGTGTACCGGATTTTGGACTGCCCTTTTGACTATTGAGCCCGCCTGTCCCTGTTTCATTATTAAAATCCTGTTTTTTGCTTATACCTCGCTTGTTTGGTTTGAATACTGGGTTTGCCTGATTCACGTTCATAACATTCTCAGTGCTAACGGATATTCACCCACCTCCACCTGTAAAGTTGATGTTGAAGTTGTCATGGTTTAGTTTTGACTCGGCTTTTGTTCACTATTAATTTCAGTTTTTCCTCTTTGTTTGGGTTCTAGTTATGATTTTACTTTATTTATTGTTAGTTTTCAGTTTCATCATCCCTTCTCAGTCAGCTTTCAATTCCCTCCCTCTGCAGTCAGTCGCACCTGTTAGCTATTTACTAATCAATCAGTCAGACTCCTTCCACCTGTTAGTTCCCCTATTTAAATCTCCCTCTGTTCTCATTTCCTCGCTGGTCCGTCATCATTCAACACCTACTCCTCACCTGTCTACCTGGTTTGGTTCTGGTCTTCAAGTATCCACCCTGTCCTGCTGTTAATCCTGCTGTTACTCTGGCCTTCAAGAACTCATTCCCTGCCGTGCTGAAGGGCATGCTGCTGAGCTCTGGCTAACTCTTGCCGAGCTGCGGACTCTGTTGCCTAACTCGTTCATGGACTATTACTCCGTTCTGTACCTGCCAGTCAGCTCCTGCATCCTTCATCTCCGCCTGGTTACAGACTCTGGTTCATTATGTCATCATCATTCACTACTTTCAATAAACTGTCTTGAAACCAGCTCTGTATGTGGTTCATCCAAAGACAAATCGTGACAGTTGTCCTAATTGTTCCCATTATCAAACACAAAGCTTGATGTTGGATGGTATCCAGTTTTTTTGAGTACTGTCTCCGATACTGTAGGCCTAATTAGATTTATATAAATTAATTCTACAGCTTGTCTATCTGCTCCCCATTCATACCCAACTAAACATCTCGTTATATTAAGTACCTTTTTACATTTTTCAATAACCTTACCTATATGCACTTTCCAGAATAGTTTTTCATTGAACCACACTCCGAAGAATTTAAATTGCTTTACTCTCAAGTTCCTGATTATATAACTTCAGTTTTACTACTACTACTTCTTTTCTGAGTAAAAACCAATACATTTATCAACCGAAAATTTAAAACTCCACTTGTAAGACCATTGTTCAGTCTTATGAATTGCTTTCTGGACTTTCCCTACAGTAAATTTTGTATTTCTTCCACGTTTTAAAATACCTCTATCATCAGAAAACAAAGAACATCCTAATTAATTTTCTATTTCTTTAAATGCATCATTTATCATGATTGAAAATAATCAGAATCACGTTTATTGCCAAGTAGGTTTGCACTTACAAGGAATTTGACTTGGTGTTGATGGTGCAGACAAAACAAAATCTAGAGCTATATACACGGTAGACTGTGCGTTAATGTAAAGCAGAAGGTCTGGAGATGCTACCTTGGTGTAGCTTGTAAGTCCTGAACGGGGGAGAGAGACGGTGTCCAGTGGCTCTGGGCCTTGTTCATAAGGCCGGTAGCAGATGGGAAAAAACTGTTCTTGTGACGTGAGGTTCTGGTCCTGATGGACTGCAGCCTCCTGCCAGAGGGAAGTGACTGAAATAGTCTGTGACTGGGTGCGAGGGATCAGCCACAATCTTCCTGCACGCCTCAGAGTCCTGGAGGCGTACAGGTCCTGGAGAGATGGAAGATTGCAGCCAATCACCTTCTCTGCAGACCTGATGACACACTGCAGTCTGCCCTTGTCTTTAGCGGTGCCACCAGCGTACCAGATGGTGATGGAGGAGGTGAGGATGGACTCAATGATGGAGGAGTAGAAGTGCACCATCATTGTCCTTGGCAGGTTAAATTTCTTCAGCTGGCGCAGGAAGTACATCCTCTGCTGGGCTTTCTGGGTGAGGGAGTTGATGTTCAGCTCCCACTTTAGGTCCTGGGAGATGATAGTTCCCAGGAAGCGGAAAGACTCCACAGTGTTGATGGTGGAGTCACAGAGGGTAATGGGGGTAGCTGGGGCTGAGTTCTTCCTCATGTCCACAACCATCTCCACTGTTTTGTGCAGAAGAGGTCAGTGAAAGTTTGACCAGATGAGGCCAGTGAGAGATTGAGGGATTGTTTCAGAACCACAGATTGGATCATGTTCCAAAGCTCTCATGGTGATGATATCAACAGTTTGAGTGGATGTACCACTGGCTACATGACCATCTGTCTGGAGAGCATTGTGCCTACGGCTACGGTGCTTTGCTACCACCCCTGGGTGACCCCTGAGCTGAAAGTCCTCCTGAACCAGAAGAAGAGGGCTTTCTACTCAGGGGACAGAGAGGAGCAGCGTAGGGCTCAGCGGGAGCTCTAGTGGAGGATTAGGGCGGCAAAGAAAGACTATGGGAGGAAGATGGAGGAGCAGCTGGTGCAGAACAATGTCAGAGATGTGTGGAGAGGTCTGAAGAACATCTCTGGCTTTGGGCAGAGGATCAGCAGGGCTGCAGACGGTGACACCAAGTCTGCAGATGAGTTAAACAGGTTCTTCACCCAGTTTGACTCCCCCTCACACTGGCCCCTTCCCTGCCATCAACCCATCCCCCCACCACTCTCACCAACCCCCGACCCATCCACACCTTCGGTTCTGCCTTCCTCCCCCCCTCACAGTCACACCAATGCAGGTGAGAGGACAGCTGATGAAGCTGAAACAGAGGAAAGCCTCAGGACGAGACGGCATCCCCCCCAGGCTGCTGAGGACCTGTGCAGATGAGCTCTGTGAGGTCCTCAGCTACATCTACAACCTGAGCCTCAGCCTGGGGGTGGTGCCCACCCTGTGGAAGACCTCCTGTGTGGTACCGTTTCCCAAAACACCACACGGCAGTGAACCGACCCACTTCAGACCAGTCTCCCTGACCTCCCACCTGATGAAGACCATGGAGCGCCTCATCCTAGCTCACCTGCGCACTGTGGTGAGCCCCACCCTGGACCCGCTGCAGTTTGCCTACTGTCCCAACATCGGAGTAGAGGATGCCATCATCTACCTGCTGCAGCGGGCGCTCACCCACCTGGAGACCACCGGGAGTGCTGTAGGGTCATGTTCTTTGACTTCTCCAGCGCTGACAACACCATCAGACCGGTGCTGCTGAGGGGGAAGCTGGAGGACGCTGGGGTGGACAAACATCTAGCTGACTGGACCATGGACTACCTCACTGACCGCCCTCAGCACGTGCGGCTGCACGGCTGTCAGTCAGAGGTGGCACTCTGCAGCACCGGGGCCCCCCAGGGCACAATTCTGTCTCCGTCTCTTTTCACCCTCTACACCTCGGACTTTACTTACAACATGGACAGCTGCCAAGCGGAGCAGAAAGAGGCTGAATAAGCTGGTGAGGAAGGCCACTGCTGTCCTAGGCTGCTCTCTGGACTCAGTGGAGGAAGTGGCTGAGAGGAGGGTGTTGTCCAAGCTCACATCCATCATGAACAACACCTTCCACCCCTTGTACCAGACTGTAGAGGAGAGGAGGATTAGAGGAGAGGAGCTGAGCAGCAGACTTAGACATCCTGTCTGTGAAAAAAAGCGCTACCGCAGGTCATTCATCCCTGCTGCTACCAGATTATACAATGCTGCACTATAACTGTAATAAGAGGAAGGGGGTCTTCTGGAAGAGAGAGACACTGAGGGAATCTGTGAGCAGAAATGTAGTGTCCCTTTAAGGTTTGGATGTTCTGTAGCATAAATACATTGTAGTAACTTATGAAGTGTAAGTAAACCTGAGCCACAATGTGATGAATATTTCATCCCCCAGAGGGCGCCAAAACTTTTCTCAATGGCTGAAACCTTTTAGTGAAAGGGGTGGAATTTAAGGCATTAATTGGAGAATGGCTTATGTGACACTTTCTGTTTGAAACATTTGGTTAAGTTGCCAACGTTTCAACTATCCTTACTTTAATAGAAACCATAGAGCTAATAAATGAATTTTTTGATTTGATTTTTAACTGAGAGAAGGATGAATACAGGCAGCAGAAAAAGGACAGAAGGCAACCAAGGTGGCCACAACATAAACAAAGAATGCATAAAAACAGATAGAAAAAACAAAAAAAACACTCACTTTTTCTGAACAGAAAAGTAATTCCATAATGCAAACAAAGTTTCAACCATGCAAAGCAATCCGTTGTTAACCGGTTCTTCCAGTGACTGTTGATTTAATCTTTATCTCACGTTTGTCTGGATTTTCCAGCACGCTGGTTTGAGTTGAGCCACGACTTCCCCATTATAAGCATACCTTCAACTGTGGGAAAGAGAGAAGAAACTGCCCATACCGAGAACTTTCTGTTATTATATCACAAAAAAAGGACTCAGCTCAACCTCAGATTTTGCCCAACTCACCATTTTATTTAGTTACACATCCCGTCGGAACGTTTTTGGTCTCTCTAAGAATGAGAGCTAAACAGGGATTTATATGTAGGATCCTAAACACTTATTTACATCTTATTAAATAATTTTTGTTGCCATGAATCATTCCAGCAAACACTCTTGACAACATGCCAGTTTTACAGATATGTTTAACAGGGATCTTAACAGTCCTCTCCAAGGTCACTTGACTTAAAGAAAGCACAGATTCATCTTGACATGACATATGAGCCTCCATTAGGTAAAGGTTCTGTGTGACGTTTTTTACAGAAACATTACATATTATAAAATATATAATGTCTTTACCTTCCACACAACCTCTTTGGTCTCATCATCCCAGGACAAAGAGGCAGAAATGAGAAACAAATAAAAATGTCTTTAATCTCTTTTCATCCCAAAAAATATGAAACATTAAAAGTACATTAGAAGTCTTCAAAGACGTTTAATCAAACTTCTTAAAATTCCTTGAAAATATGTACAAGTTTAACCTCAAATTGTAGGCTTGAGCAAATAGGCAAAATAATGACCAAAAGAAGAACCTTCTGTTTAAAAAACAAACAATTGCACCAAATTCACCACAGTGCTTTAAATCAAAAGACAGAGTTTAGTATTCAGGAATGAGGAAGCAGAAATAAGACTCTGACCTTTCATGAACTTTTGTAGCTCTTATGTAAAATGCAGTTTTGGCTGTAACTGAATAAGTACTGGCATTGTTCTTTAAGTGTGAAAATATGTCTCATAATAGCAAACAGGCTTAAACTGGAGGTAACCAGACTTTCACTCAGTTTTTCTGAAAATGTTTCGACACCTATCCAGGAGTCTTTGTCAGTTCTGGCGGCTGTCACTTGATGAACCTATAGTTGTAGTTCTGCTGTTTTTAAGGACATGGAAGCCCATGTCCTTAAAAAACATTTTAATTGCATAACATAGAAAACTGTTATAAATGTATGGGTAGCCGCTTAAAATCAATGTCTCACCTTAAAAAAGGAGTTCTGTTTAATGCAAACCAGTTCAGTGAAGCTCTAATGACACAAAACGGCCTCCATTGGACTTTTGGAAGCTGAGGTGCTGGAAATTGACGGAGGTCAGATGGTTAACCTACCGAGATTAGTGTAACAGGGACGGCAAGAAACAATTTCAGCATTGAATGGCTGGCAAAAGACCGAGAGAACAAGCAAACAGGCAAGTACTTCTCTGCAATTCACTTAAAAAAAGAAGAGTTATCTAAAAACTGTATGGACATTGTAATTGTGAAAGCAAATGAGATTCATACGTATGCTAATTCTGCTCTGGAAAACTCTGCTCTCTGAGTCGGTGCCAAGCGCACCTAGCTGAAAAGGGGGAAAACAGAGCCAACACTCTCAGAGCTATAGGATAACATTGTCCAACTTGTTTCAGAAAAAAAAATCAAAGAAAGTGTTGAAAATCTCGCTGTAATGATAACAGAAAATTTGTATTTTTCATATTATTTTATAGTAATAAATATTTCAATGCAATGGGTTAATAAATTGGTTATTACAGTAGTTGAGCTTCAAATGGAAAGTAGTTATTGTAAGCTAAAGCGAGAATTAAAGTTATGCAGTTTTTTGTTTTTTTAAAAAGGCAGTCAAGAGAAACTGAGACAGAGCCAAGAGGAAGTACAGCATAGTTTTAACATGGGTTAGTAGAAACCCGGCACAACCTAATACAAAACGAACAATAAAAGCTATACAGCCTGTTGGACAACTTTGATAAAAAGTTATGTTACATGATGTAGTTTAGAGAATCAACCAAAACAAATACAGAAACTTGAATATTCCCATTTTATCTATATTTCTTCCCCTTCATCAATGCATCAATGATGCTCTTGTTACTGGTGTTACTTCCTCATTGCGTTATATATTGAGACAATGTAGCCCTTTCAAAAAGGAGGTAATTATTCACAGGAAACTGTCTCTCTGGTTTAATACAGAGCTGTGTTCTTTGAATCACAACATTAAGAAGTTACAGAGAAATGGGGCTCTACACATCTAAAGGAATCCTCCCTAATCTGGAAAAAAACAGTCTACTGTTTTATATAAAGACCCTTCACAGAGGTAGAACAGCATTATTAGAGGATAATAAAATAATCCTAGGTTTCTTTTTAGTCCAATTACCAAACTTTGAGTCATATTTCCTCAGCTCTTAACAGTAATGACTTTATGGGATTCTGTATAAATAAAATTGATTCCATCAAAAATAAAATTATTGGCATCCTCCAAAACATAGTTACCTCGTTCTCAGTAAGTGAGGCAGGTTAGAGGAATCTTTCGAGCCTGATTGGTGTTTGAACTGTTTAGACCCAGTAGAGATTTCTGAGTTATCTAAAACATGAGCTTCGTCTAAATCTTCAATAGGAGAGTTTGCTGCAAAGAATAATTTATTATGCAGTTTTGTAACGTAAATTTGTAAAACAGTTCACGTTATAATCCATACAAAAATTGGTCAAAAGGCTAGCCTCAGAATAAGTGGCATTAGCACTGAACCCTCAATTTCTATACTTTTTATTCTGCTGTATACATTTTACTTTACATTAGGGGTTTTGGTTCCATCACAGGTTTTCCATCATGGAATTGGAGTTCCTGATAGTTTCTTGTTGGGTTTTTATAGAAAGGATTTCCTGCAGGATTGTTAGTTATGGTGATTTTCGCTTCATTCTGAAGCTAAAATCATACTGACAATTAAATTATTCTCATTTTACAATTGCAACATGAGAAATGTGTCTTGGAGCTAATAAATGCAAAGAGATAAAGCCTCAGATGTATCGAAACCCATAAAAACATAAAAATCTTTGATTATAACACCTTTACATCAGTTTAGTTTTAAGGGGCATTAAAGTTGTGTCTTTCATGTCCTGCAAGAAGTTTTGCAATGTTCCAATAATGTTGCATTGTAATGTGATGAGCCTTTTTATCTTTGTTGTGCTTTCTGCTCAGCTATTCAGATGGAGGCATTAAACACTGCCTAGCCCAAAAAAGGTCCCCACCTGGATTTAACTAAGCAAATAGGTACAAGCCTCCCATTGGATAATTACTGCATAGGTGATGATATTTCAGCTGGCGACAAGTTATTTAACCCCACAAGTGCAAAGCTTTGCTTCTCATTTCTTAAACAACCTTGTCGAACGACACATCTTGTGGTCGTTGAAAAGATGTCAGTCTGTTTCAGAAGGGTCAAATCAATGGCATGCATAGAGAAGAGAAAACATCTAGGGAGTTTGCAGAAATGACCTAACCTGACTCTGGCCAGATGGATGTCGTTCTGCATAGCTCCACACGGCTCCTTATATCCATCTGGAATCGCTGCCATTCGGATGGATTTCATCATCACATAAAATGAACGACCCAATCAGGATCACCAGGTGGGATTTTCATTGATGTGCCGTATCAGAGAAGCGACTTTTTGGATTCAGACAACAATGGCGGCACGCAGCGAGAAAGAAAGCGGTAACAATAGCCCCTTTTCCATTGCAACTTAAAAGCATGGGGCTTTGTAAATCACGGGTAGCTTTTTCATACACATTTACACAACTAATTTCATTTACCTGCGCTTTACTTTTCCGGGGGTTTGGTCCCCCCACTGACCTAGTACTTTTCTGCTTTCTCGGAGCTTGTTGAGGGTGTGGTGTTGCGTGCAGTAGAAAAAATTGTCCACCTCAAAGGTGAAGTAAGGAGATGAGGGGTCTACAAACCTATCAATCTTATCTTAATTTATCACAAAAAGTTGTTTTAAGATGATTTTAGGTGAGAAAGTACACCCCCAAACTTCATCTGTGCAGTCAGTTCATCAGGATTATGAGCCAGTTTAAATTCAATATTAATTAAAAAACATGGGTAATTGTTTAAAAGAACACAGATATCGTCCATTTACCGACATCACACTATCTGGTTTTCCCTGTGTCGCTCTCGTCAGTGTCACAGGTTGATTTCGATGTGAGTGGTTGAAGTAGCACGTCAGTAAAGATGACGGACAAGTGGTTTATTCAACCATATGCATGGATTTTTGATAAGGCCCCTACTTCTGAAATACATCTCCAATGGAGTGATCCCATGTGGATGTGTGGAGCTCAGCGGAACTAAATCCATCTGGCGAGAGTTAGGTTAGAAACTACCAAAAATGGGTTAAGAATTGTCCAACGTAATATTAAAAACTGTAAGGATAGAGAGGCCCCCTTGTTTTCGAGGTAAAACATGTGGCATAAGTGATACACCCAATATACCGAGTGCCTACTGTCTGTGGGGGCAGTGCTATAATCTGGGTTTGCTGCAGTAGGTCAGGTCCAGGTTCAGCAACAGTATGTGCTCATACAATAAGGTCAGCTGACTACCTGATTATACTGAATGACGAGGCTATTTCATCAATCAAATTTTTCTTCCCTGATGGCACGGGTGTATTCCAGGATGACAATGCCAATAGTCATCAGGCTTGAAAAGTTAAAGATTGGTTCAGGGAGCATGAGACATAATTTTCACACCTGGATTGGCCACCACAGAGTACAGAACTTAACCTAGTTGAGAATCTTTGGGATGTGCAGGAGGAGGCTCTGCACAGCAGGCAGAGTCTACCATCATCAATACAAGATCCTGAGGAAAAACACTGGGTGGAAATAAATCTAGTGACATTGCTTGCTGTAATCAAAGCTAAAGGCGGTACAATGAAATATTAGAGTGACCTTTTTTTGGTGGTGACTGTTTTTTGTCCAGGCATTATATTTTGAGATAAAAAAATACAGAAGAGATTAATGGAGCATAACTCTTGAACTGTTATGTAGTAATGCTTATCGTATACATAGGCATGTAAAAACTGTACATCTGTGGATAGTAACTGCCTAAAGATCCTTTAGGGTAAAAAGATAATTTATTCTTGTTGTTTTATGACGTACAGAAACTGTAAGCAGTCAGGGAAGCCGGTTTTTGTGGTTCATCAAAAACAGTCGAAAGAGAAAATGGACAAAGTGCAATAAAATTCTTCCCCAGTGATATGAACACTATTTAATTTATGCTACTCAAATGCTAATAATAGAAAGACCATTTTCCCAAAATAAGATTGAAAAGGACTGCTTGTGTTTCCCAAATATGAACATCAGGCCATTAACCATTAAAACGTGTTATTTAATGTTAATCTGCATTTGGGTGGCACGCTTTCTCTCAGACACATTTTACCTGCAGGAGATTTTTCATACTTGCGTTACATGTATAAGTGCAGCTGAAACATTACAAAAAAAGTCAACAAGAAAATTTGCAACCAGGTAACTTATACACTCCAGAGAGAATGTTAATGTATAATTACAAGTGCCATCATGTACACGTTAGTAAAGTACAATGCCTTGCAAAAGAAATTGTATTGTAGTGGGATTTTATGTGATGAACCAACTGTGAAAAGGAAGAAAAATGTAATGATCAGAGGAAGCGGACATAGAATTCTGCCAGACCAGCAGAGGTTTCTTTAAAAAGAAGGATCTTTAATAACAGAAATCAAAAACAGAGACAAAATCCAAAAAGCCTGTTGCACCAAAAACGGCAGAAAAACAAACAGTCCAGTTGGGCAGGCAGGGCAGGAACAGACAGAAACAGGATGGCTCAGATCTCTGGAGACAAGGGGTCAAAAATCCAAAAGCAAACCAATAAACAGAAACTTGCAGGAGGAGACTCACCCATACTCAACAAGACAACCTGGCACTGATGTCTGGTCCCTTTTTTATTTGAATCCAAAATAACAAAATATGTTTATATAAAAACATGTATTCTTTGTGCCTAAATTATTTCTTTCTGAAGATCAAACAGAAAGCAGTTCCTAAGTAACCTTGCATCAGGATAACATTTAGGAGATGAGCCAGAGTAGAAAGCCCTTGCAGTACAACCTTTTACTATCGAAGATGTCATTTCGCTGCTATCGTGTCTCAGACTCAGATTCAGATTCAGACATACTTTAATAATCCCAGGGGGAAATTACTTTTGTTACATGCTCCAGAATACACACATTGTTATATATATATTTACAACATTCCACACAAGGTATTACCATATCACAATAGTCATATCACTTCACCTTGGGAATCCAAGTGAAGTGATGGTAACTTGTGCAAGAACAGTGCAGAGAATGCATAAATGACAGTTACAGAGGGGGGGGGGGGGGGTTAGGATAACTGAGGGTGGCGTTGTAGAGATCGATAGCCACAGGCAGGAATGATTTCCTGTGGCGCTCTGTGGTACATCTGGGTAAGAGGAGCCTTCTGCTAAAGGAGCTCATCTTGGAGTGTGTGATTTGCTTTTAGACGCACAACTGAGCAGCTGATAACAATGGTGGGAAACAAGTCTTAACTTGAATGAGGTTTGTGGTTTAACACAAACAGGTTTTGGCAAAGATAAAAATCTGGTTTCACTTACTCAGTATCTGTGTATCTTAACCCCTTTCTACATGACGTAATTAGCAACAACAACAAAAAACAGTATTCACAGAACTTCACATGAATAAATATAGTGAATTCTCACATCAAGCAATGGATTATTCTTCAGATCTCTGGATTCAGAGTCTCAGTGAGTTCAGTGCCATTCTCGTGAGCTGAAAGGTCAGAAAAAGTCAGGGTAAATGGAGAGTGAAGAACCCTAAAATAGTTCAAAGCAAAAAACTAAGTTAAAGTATGGAAGAAGTTGAAATTAAGTTCCCTTATCTGCAGTAAACAAATAGCAAACATTTTCAGGCTGACTTCTTTCAAATCACTAAAATTGGCTAACATGGGAGTCTATCTAATCAGATACGCCTCTCTGAGGTTTTACAAGATAACAACACGAAATCTTTCAGGGAAGTATTACTGGTAGTGATTGTATAAAATTATACCTACAAAATCCTCACTATTACTTTAAATATAAGTAATATACAATTAGCTGAAAGAGAGTAGTAAAAAAATGTCTTACAGGTTGATGGTAGTGGATCTCGAACTGCAAAACATTTATAGAAATTCATGTAATGTTTAAAAAATGACTGCGTGTAATAATTTGCCCAAAATTAGCATATACACTGTATTTAGTAAACCAAATGAAAAACATTTTGCTTTATTTTTATATTGTTTATGCTCTTATTACTCTGTACCTTTAATTACTACCATACAATCACAGTTTTCTTAGTCTGTAGCTCTGTAGCCTAAAACTACTTAAAGATTAAGAAAATGGATGAAGGCATCAACAATATATCATACCAAACACAAAATTCAAGTTGCTCACCTATTTTCTTTTTGTAGACCACATGCCCAACAGCAGCAGCAGCAGCGATGGAAACAAGAACCAAAGCAATAACAACAGCTATGATGGGGAGGGATATGTTGCTGGGGCTCTCTGGTGAACAAAGACAAAACAAAATAAAAACTAATTATTACAACTTTATAGAGCTTTTGTATTTATCTAATTCCATATGATTTAATGCTGATGTTAAATACTGAGTTATGAAAGAAATTAAGGCGTGGCACACCTAGGACAGGTTGCCAGCCTATCAAGGTGAGTAACTCTAGTAACACTAAACACTAAAACTGCATTTCCCTGTCTCTCTACATTACCTGATAATATCCCTATAGATTTAAAGAAATAAATGTGACTAATATAAATACATGGTTTACATTATAGGACATGTTTCTGTTCACCCTCTACTTCTCCATCAGCTCCACACCTTGCCACCTTAGATTAGAGCTTGTGTTAATGTTTTTTTCCCCTTACTATTAATTGTATGTAACTCTGTGTCTTTTCCACTGTTACGCCTGAATTTCCCCATTTTTTTGACAATAAAAGCATTTTTTTTTCAAAGGTTCTTTGATGACTCTGCCGTAGTTGGTCTCATCACAGATGAAGACAAGTCAGAGTACAGACAGTGAATCCAGACTGGTCCCAGCAAAACCATCTCATGTTAAATGCTGGGAAAACCAGGAGCATAAAAAGCTGCTGCAGCTCCTAACTTTGGTTCAATGGACCACATATCAGTGGAGGTCACTTTCTATGTTCATGCTGATAAATTAAATTATGAGGCTTTTAACCCTGTTGCCTAGTCACTCCCATTCCAGATTGTGTGATAAGAAATAATTTAATAACAATTATGTTTTTTTCTTATCAAACATCTCATGTTCAGTGTTTTAATTTGGCACCTTATGATCTGACTCCTAGCCTTGTAGATGTCAGATGGTCATTGTGTCAACTCAACCAGAGTTTGGGAGGTAAATCTTTAAATTTTGTTAATTTAAAGAACTAAAGTTGGTTGCTCGATGCTGCACTGTTGATGTTGATAATTATGTGGTTCCTCAGCCACTGGGGAGGTGCGAAAGGACAGTAAATAACTCAATAGACTTCTCAAAAAAGTCCCCCTAACTTCTGAGAGGATGGTTATACGACTGCATCTCTCAGACTTTTACATCCTGTGGAGTCTGCTGGAGTTCAGCTTCTGCTGATGGAGGGGGTCAGGTTCCCATGATGAAGGTATCTGCCTACTGCAGTGCACCAAAACAGCAAGAATGACCCCAACAAAGAAGGCAAGGCAAGGCAAGGCAAATTTATTTATATAGCACAATTCAGTACAGATGATTAAAATATAGGAAAAAGCAAGTAGGGACAAAAAAGAACATTTGAAAACAGTAAAACAGTTTAACTTGAACATTCAAAGGCAATTTTAAACAAATGTGTTTTTAATCTCGATTTAAAGGAACTCAGGCTTTCAGCACTTTTACAGTTTTCTGGAAGTTTGTTCCGGATAAGTGGAGCATAGGAACTAAATGCTGCTTCTCCGTGTTTGGTTCGTGTTCTAGGTATGCAGAGTAGGCTGGAGCCAGAAGACCTGAGTGGTCTGGAGGGTTTATATGCTGATAACAAGTCTGTGATGTATTTAGGTGCTAAGCCATTTAGGGATTTATAAACTAACAGAAGTATTTTAAAGTCTATTCTCTGAGATATAGGGAACCAGTGTAAGGAATTTAGAACTGGGGTTATGTTCTCTACTTTCTTAGTCTTAGTGAGGACGCGGGCAGCAGCGTTCTGGATCAGCTGCAGCTGTCTGATCCACTTTTTAGGCAGACCTGTGAAAACACCGTTGCAGTAATCAATTCTACTAAAAATAAACGCATGGATTAGTTTTTCCAGATCCTGCTGAGACATTAGTCCTTTAATCCTGGAAATGTTCCTCAGGTGATAAAAAGCCGACCTTGTAATTGTCTTTAGATGCTTTTGGAGGTTCAGGTCTGAGTCCATCACTACACCCAGGTTTCGGGCCTGAAACCTGGGTGTAGTGAAACACCAAGAGACCAACTATCAGTCCAGTCATGTTCCCTCCATCCTCTATCCCTGTTCCCTGCAGAACACAACTAGGCCAAGATCATCATCTACTGCTCCCTGCCTACAAGCCATGTGATTAAAACCATTCAGCTTTGGACAGAGGACGCCTGCTCAGCTCTACAGGACTGTTTTGAAAGCACAGACTGGAAAGGGTTTTAAGAGGACGCTGACTAAGAAAGCTACACATCATCTGTGCTTATCTATATCCACTTCTGCACTGATGCCAGAGTGTTTCCTAACCAGAAACCATGGGTGGACAGTTTGGTGTGGTCCCTGCAGGGCTAGAAGTGAATTAAAAAAAGGCCTCCAAACAGCAAAGCACAGATACAAGTAGCGCATAAAGGACCACTTCAGCAACAACAATCAACGTGACATGTGAAGAGGCAACAGAACCGTAGCAGGCAACATGCACAGTGACCAGCAGCCCAGCAATGAGCCAGCTCTCCCTGATACCTTAAACAGATTCTTCCCAAGCAGGTATGATGATTAAATCGTAAAGAGAAACTAGTCTGCTGTTTTTTAAGGAGGCATCAATTTCTTTAAATAAGGTTCAGCTTAGATTTCTTTTAAAAAGTATTTTTCTGTATGAAAATCTGTAGTTATTTTATGGTAAATCTGACTTATTTAACTTTCCTAAGTACAAAATGTGCCTACGCAGCTAAAAAAAACTATGTTTTTCAACTCTTGAAGGAATTCTAACATTGCATTTTTAAAATAAGCCTGAAATACGCTTAGTTGGTAAGCAAATTGGATTTGTAGTGCTATTGAGCCATGATGAGAAAAATAAAATCAGATTGGATTGGAAGCAAAATTAAGCTTTACAGATACCAAGGACCTGCCCCCTTAGGAGGGTTCCATCAGTGCTACCAAAGTTTTGCTTCCACAGACAATCAGTCACTTCACTTCCTGCCTGGGACTCCGGAGGAGAGGGACTGGGACCAGGGGTCCGTTCTTCGTACGTCGCTAACTCAGTTAGCTGGATTTCATTGTTGACGATTTGGCATGATCTTGGATCGTTTGGTTCTTCGAAAGACATCCTGCACTTGTTGTTATAGCAACATGTGCGCCAGCTTAAGCCTGCTCGAGAGCAGGCTTATTTCATGTAAACAAGATTAGATCACGGCTGTATAAGCGGAGGAGATGGAGAAGTCTGCCGTAGCCATGTCCATTTTTACGACTGCAACCTGTTGCAGAAGGTGCAAGAATGATTTGCAGAGTTTTTCGAATTAATCGCGTATTGCGCAATAGACAGGATCCTTTAGCGCAGCGCGACAGTGAAATTGTAGAGATTTTTCTTGGTGGCTGTTATAAACAGACAAACACATCATTTAATAGTGGCTTTAAAGAGGAAAAAGTGATGTTGGAGCCATAAATCTAAAATATTTAAGTTATTTGTATGATAGTTTGCTTTTTATTTTTATCCTATTCAGTAAGAAGATTTGTTCGGGCCATTTTATTGTGAAGTTTAGTTTACTTTGAAAGGGTTGCTTCCTGTCGAGCCGTATATTGTATTAGAACTATGGATGGATTATCTAGCCACGGAGCAATACAGTTTTACCGTGTAAACTGTGGATGACTTGGAAAAGGAAGAACTTCATTTTTTATGGATAAAGATTTTTTTTTGTTAAAATTCCCAGTTTGCACGTTACTTCCCGTCTCTAAAGAATGACACTGAAATTTAGATCTCTTGACATAACAAGTGCCTTTTTAAAATAAAGTGTAATAATTAAAGGCTACCATTTTGTAGAATATTCTTGTATTTCACTTTTACTTGTCCCCATGTTCTAGTGGGTCCCGTGGAGGCTCTGATATAAAAGAACAAAGTAAATATGAGATTATTAAAATGCAAAAATTGATACTGTAGAAAGTGATAGAAACATCTACCATGGACAGTATTTACGCATTAATTTGTCTGCTGCTTTTTGCCAGCCCTCTCTCCTGGCTTTAACAGACTTTGGGGTGTTCCCTGTCGTTTTAATTAATGACTCAAATTCGGCATAACCTTCCAAGCTCTTGTTCTGCTTGGGAGAAAAACTGTGGGCGTTCTTTGGCCATGCTGAACAGCCAATAGCAGCGTTGCTGATCATTGTTTCTACTATCGATACATTTCCCATTTGAAACAAACGCATGAACGCGCAGTTGTCTCAGATAACTCAATCCAGCCATACTAATCGTAAACAACAGGTGTGTTGGAAGAACCCAATTAGCCGGATCATGATTAGCCGGATGAAATCATCTTGGATGTCTCATTTGATCTCGGATGTTTTAAGCAACGTACGAAGAACGGACCCCAGACCAGCCACCATGCAGGCCTCATGGAGCTCGAATGCTCACAAGCTGCACAGAACAGGCCTTCGGTGAAACTCATCTCCCCCTCGCTTCAAAGGAGTGACAAAGGGGGGGGGGGGGTCTCGTCCGACTGAGTTCGGAGAACCACTGACCAGAACCAAGCTAAATTGCAGTCTGACTTTTGCTCAACCAGTCGCGAAGTAAAGAATGCCAAAACAGCTTTGTTTATTTTTGTCAGCTGTTGCAGGAAAATGGACGCAAGACGGCGGATCAGCCCCCTTTACCCATGTCACGTGGCTGGCCTTAAGCGGTTGGAGTACGTGGGGTGTGGAAGGATTGATGCAGAGGCAGAGATGTCGTGGTCCACATTATTATTATTATTTTTTTTTTTTTTTTTTTTTTTTTTTATTTATTTATTTATTTTTTTTTTTAATACCTATTTACAAAGTGCAAAGGAGGTTGAGGGAGCAATGTGCCTTCTCCAGCAGCAGCCCAGTAAGTGATGAAACAGGCGCCTTTAAAACTGTCTGACTAACTGGTTAAAACCATAAAACTCTCCCAGGGGTGTACATTTAAAGATGACTTCCTAAAACTATCTAAAACCCTCTATAAACCATAACAACAACCATAAACCATGTAAAACCCCAAGCTATCTACATAAAATCCTAAACCAAACACCAAAGATAAATAGAAACCTCATAACCATATAAAAGCTAAACTTGGCTCCCCTGCCTTGGTCCAGCCCGGAACCTTCTTAAGGCAGTCGTTTCAGCCCCGGCCTCTTTTAGGGGACGGACCTGGACACAAGGACAAGGTGAGTACAACCAAACATTTCACTTCCACACTTCCACATACAACACTAAGGATAAAATAGATATTGCACACATGTTGACATTCTAATTTGTCACCCTCTTCTCCAGGGCCCAACCACTCTACTATAAAGTGCTGCAGTGCCACTGGATCTAAAACCAGGAAAAGGAAATGCGTTCAATAAACATTTATACAAGTAACTGTGTGCAATTATTTCTTAAATGTGCAAATATGCATCCTTAAATTGCTGTATGCTATCTAAAGTGCTAAATAAAGTGCTTAAATACAAAGTTAAGTGTTCATTCTTAGATGTAACAAACGGCTGTTTGTTACAACCCACCTCCCAGGCTGAGAACAGGCAGGACGTCGGGCCAGTATACCCTTGACCACGTGTTGGCTAGCCGCAGAACCGCTAGCCCGGTGCTGAAAGAATCAACGTTTTCCTTTTCCACTGCTCTCTTCCTTGGATGGCCAAAGTGAACCGAACTCACACGAGACACCGACAGGTTTGGCAAAGGATGAGCAGGGAGAGTTAAAAGGTTTGTTTGGAAAGCTTGTGTAATGTGTCCACGTGGTGTTTTAAACACAAAGGCCTGAGCGACAAAACTCTCGTTAGCACATTGATACCATGCCATTGCCGATGTAATTCGAGTGTGTTTTATGGTTATCACAAACTTTATGTCCACAAGAGTTATATACACTGATGGGATATTAATGTTTATGTTGTCCGGCTCACTCAGTATGACGAAAATAAAGTCGGAGCTTTTTAAATTTAGCGTCTTTTTAAATTCTAATTATAGGAAACAAAGCTTGGGCATGTCAGCTCAGATGAGAGTAGTGGTATAGTTGGCAGGAAAAAAGAGAACAAGAGAAGCCAGAAGGAAATTAAATTACAAAAGTGGGATTAGGGGCATCGTCTAGGGCAGGGGTGTCAAATTCATTTTGGTTGAGGGGCCGCATACAGCTTAATCTGATCTCAAGAGGGCCACCCGTGTAAACTCATTGCAAGATTAAATAGAACTAATAAAAGTGGACTTGTTGATTTTTGTATTAAGTTAATTTCACTTTTACACAATATATTATGAATAACCTCAGCGTTTTTAAGAAAAGTATGTGCAATTTCAACAATACTTTTACTCAGTTAAACATTTACTTGTGCGTTATGCATAAGAACTGATCACAGTGATTATACAATGTTGAAAAACATTTATTTACATTTTTAGAACTTAAAAACACTGTCCTGCATGACAAAATACATCAAACAGATAAAAATTAAGAAATGATTTGAATTTTTCCACACCTGAAGCTTAATCTGCTAATTAAAACACAGTGCCCCTCGTGGACAATATAGGAACTGCATATCTTCAATTAAACAAAGTACATGTTTTTTTCAATAATTGTTTTATCATTCTCTTCCTTTTATCTTTTCCACTTGTGAAAGTCAAATCTGATGAGCTCTTTGTGGCATCTTATTGCCACATTGCCAGACAGGACACTGGAAAAAAAACAAAAATTATTTATTTATTTTTTATAATAATGCATTTAGCCACAGGCCCGGACTAAATTGTTCGGCCGGATCCTGCCCGCGGGCTGTATGTTTGACACCCCTGGTCTAGGGAGTTGAAAAAGAAGCTTGGAGAAGTAGAGTTGGCAAATTTTTTAAGAGATAGAAGTTTGTTAATTATTTTGTGCTTCGGAGGAGTAGAGAAAGAAAACAACACAATTGGAGCATATTTGTAAAGCCATTGTGACTGAGAAGAATTGTTGGAGAAAAGAGGGCAGTTCTGTCTCCTTGATTCTCTGAGCCTGCCTTAACCCTGTCGGACCTGATTGCCTGCCTGTTACCGGACCTGTTGCTGTGCCCCGACTCTGCTCCCAGATTCTGCTCTGGACTCCGGATTCTGATTATTCCCCTTGTTCATCCTGCATGACTCTGACATCCTGGTTCGGACTCCGTGCCCGCTTATCGACAAGCTGCAGGTTACCTCACAATAAACTGTCTTTTACGATATCTGTTTGTCTGGCTGAATTCTGGGTCCTCAGTTTCCGTTCATCACATTTGGTATGTTGCAACCCATTCTCCATATAAATCCTGAGTTAAACAAACATTATTCGAGAAAATAACATTTTAAAGAATAATTCGCTTAGTAAAAATCAGTATCGTTAAGACACTCAATTATATTGATGTAATTATTTCCACTAGAAATGATTAAGCATTATCAAATGTTGGCGTAGCTAAACTAAAACAAGCATTATGTTTAAAACGAACCGTAGTTATGTTTACTTGGTGGCAGTCGTAAGCTATTAAGAGGGGCTAAATAGCGCTATGCTAGCAAACATTCTGAGCTAACTTAAAAAGACTTTTAAGTACAATTTGGTGGTAATAAGTAGATCAGACAAGACAAACATTTAATTTATATAATATCCCATCAGTGTATAAAACCCTTAAGGAAATAAAGCTTATAAGTGTAAATCACACTCAAACACATCAACAAGACTTGGTTTCCAGAATGCTAGCAGAAGCTAGCCTGTTAGCTCCAGGAAATTTACTTCGGTCAAAGCTTAAAACAAAACAGTTAAAAACATTTTGAATAAACCATTTGACTTTCCCTGCCTACCTCTGCCAATCCTGTCTGTGCCTCTGTGTCAGTTCGGTTCACTTTGGGAATCCAGTTGGAAGCAGTTGAAGTAGGGTGAAGCTGGTTCTTTAGCACAGCGAGCAGGCAGCTAGTCCAAAGGGAAAACGGCTGTCGTTTGGGATACCATGCCTGGGCAAACTTTACACTGTTTTTGGGAGGAGGTGCGGTTGATCTGTGGAAGGGGGATCCCCCGCTAGGTCTCCCTGGTGTAGCTTTTTCCTTTGAGGGCCTGTGCAGGTTGCAGCGTGCTACTTCAGATCAACGTTCCTCTTAGCTTGGCCTGGCCAAAGGATAGGAGACCCCTCCAAGCCGTCTCGACTCAGCTGTCCTCCAACAGGAAGTCTATGCACCCCATGCGGCCGACGTGTGGCTTGTCTCTCCAGTGTAGAACTCCTTGAGGGTCCACAGGCAAAAAGAGCTGAGATTGTTCTCCCCGATGCTGCCCAAGCAGTGGGCAAAAGAGAAAGATGTGAGGAAGGCAGCATAGCTTCGTTGCAGTGCCCTCACTAAGACTAAGAAAGTTGAGCATATCACCCAAGTTCTGAAGTCCTTCCATGGCTCCCTAGAATAGACTTTAAAATCCTCCTGCTAGTCTGTAAATCACTGGATGGCTAAGCACCTAAATACAACACAGACTTGTTATCAGTGTATCAACCCTCCAGACAACTCAGGTCTTCTGGCTCTAGCCTGCTCTGCAGAATCAGAACCAGACACGGAGAAGCAGCATTTAGTTCCTTTAAATCAAGATTAAAAACACATTTGTTTAGGATTCCCTTCGACTAGTTAAACTGTTTTAATAAATAAAAGCCTATAGAAATAATGAATTATATTCAATCAAACAAAATAGGATTCACAAACACAGAACAGTGACTGAAGTTTTAAGTTTATCATTAGTTCAACTTTGTATTCCAACTGTTTAATATTTGCTGTTAATTTCTATTTTCCCATTTTGTTTCTACATTTTATTCCAACTTGCTTTTATTCTGTTTTATTTTCCTGTTTTAATCATGTAAAGCACTTTGCATTGTTTTTGTACTGAAATGTGCTATACAAATAAATTTGCCTTGCCTTACACTCTCTTTTTCCTCTGCTATATTTTTGTCAGCTTTTATCACAATAACTTTTAGCCTCAACTTTTTCCCTTCCTTTCTTTCTCTTCTACCTTTCCATTTCTGTGTCCATTGAATTTCAAATTAGCCCAAAATAATATCCAGTAATTTCTTTTGCTTACATATCAAGGGGAGCACTATAGTCAAATCAGTAATGCTCCACTTGTGAAAGTATATATTTTGGGTCCTCTTTGGCATTTTGGCATTTGACTCTCTCTGGCATTATTTATGTGTTTAATTAGGTAAATATCTGCTCAAAAAATAAGTAAATATATCTCACTCACTGCTTGTTTATGTGTCCCGTGTGTGCTCGACTACGCATTCCTATTCTGATTGGCCCTTCATTCAAATTAATTATGTCCATGTAAATAGGTAATTACTAGATGCAATATGCACCTCCCTTTCAGCGATGAACAAGCACAGATAGTGGCTGGATGAATGCACGAACTTATTTTAAATACATGAGACATTTATCCAAACCTTTCTTTTTGAGTCATGTGGCAGATCTAGTGTGTAAATGGGATACATTGTTAACATAAAAATAAACAACAAAATACATAATAGCATCAGGCACATATTTAGGCTTACCTCTGTTGATTCTTAGAGTTGCTTCATCCAGTTTGATGATTTTTTCCACTTTGCCAATAAGCTGAAACACACAGTCGTACCTCCTCCAGTCTTCAGGATTGATTGAGGAAATGTCCAGGTAAACCCTCATCTGGAAGGTCCCATCATGGTTTGGAAGGATCTCTCCATGATCCACATTCTCATGAAACTCTTCCCCATCTTTCCTCCAGAACATCAGGGCTTTGCTGGGATAGAAACCTGTAGCGTGGCAGCTGACAGGAGAGGAAGGAGACTTCTGCAGCAGAGACAATGAGGGATGCTCTGAAAATGGAGTAAATAGAAAATAAGGAAGGAGATAGAGTCAGAAAGGGTTGATATACAAACAAGAGATCAGGACAACCAGTTGATAGGAAAATAATTGGGAATGAGGATGAAGATAAATAAAAAAAACCTAGACAACAAATACAAATTGTAGCAATCACATACAGTTCAAAGCAGGCAGTGACACAGTAAAAGATACATTTTATTTTCTTCTAAAATCTTCTAAAATGCATTAAATCAAACTAAACGTTTCATGTTTCAGGTCAGTTGGGAGGAGCAAACTTCTTTCTTCCTAATGTTGATTAATTGTGTCATGGGTTTTGGGAGCCCCAATACAAAGATAGGTTTTAATCATGCTCTCAGTCCTGTAAACTTATCTAAAAGGTATATGTTGCTGAATTAGTTTTATAAAGTATACCTACATGCTACCAACTATTAATAACTCATTGTTGATTTCCCAAATGATAATAACTTTAGCTTAAAGTCTTGTATTTAGGTTTAAGCCAGAGTAATGCTTGGACCTTTATCATCCCACCCACCACATTTTAAGCTGCAGAGAAAATCTGGCCCCAAAACAACCAATATTTAAATTTTAAGGTTTTGAAGCTCTTGACAGAGCTCTCTCTCTTATGATCTTGTAGTGTTCTTTTCCTGTTCTTACTATGTTTTCTTTATTTGTTTCCCACATACCGGGATGCTGAAACCACTGGAACGGATAAGTGCTAAGGTAAGGTCAAACTTAATATTTGAAAAAAAAAATGTATTGTCTTTTGAGCAATGTTTGGTCCTATGATCCCTTTTGGAGCAATTGTTTTTATGGATGGAGGTGTGGTGGCCCTGTCAGGGAATTTGACTGTTTGAGCTGTTTCAGGAACTTATCCATTGGATGGAGGGCAGCTGGCAAGACATTTGGAAATACCTGTACTGGCACTATAAAAAGTCTCTGGTGCAGCACAGCAGCAGAGAGGGTGAATGGGTTTATCTCTCCCCTCTCTCCATTAGCCATGGGTTTCTGTCAGGGTTTGGTTTGCATTAGTTTGGCTTGGTTAGTTTAATCTAGTTTTGTCGAAATTAGATAACATAATTTATTGACCTTACAAAAAGTTTTGTTATTTTCTTTAAATAAATTAATCTGAACTGTTTTTGTCCTTTTCCTCTTTTTGTCACAATCCTTGAGCCAGGTTGTAACAAAGGCAACAGGGATTATGCTGTTTCACTTCTTCTGGGAGTTCTTATGCTTTAAAAAAAAATGCAATATTAATCTGTTTTTAAAATCATTGTAATTTGATATTGTCATACCAGTTCTTAGCAGAATGCTCTTCCCTTTGTCCAATAATAGCTTAAGAAGCACAGGGAATTCCTTGGTAATTGTCCTTTCAAGGATCATTATTCCAACTTCATCAGTGTCTGCTACCCGTTTAACTGGTATGGCACGTGGTTGTAGAGCGATCCATGTCAGAGTTTCAAAATCCAGCTCTAAAAAGTCTTCTCCATCATAACCTACTAGTTGGACAAAAGAAACTTTCTGAGTCTCCTCATCCCAGTCACAGGTACCTCTCAATTGTACAATATGGACTCCTGAAAACAAAACAGAGACAAATTGAAACAGATAAACAACATTGTAGTAATTAATTACACTCAGAACCACTACAAAAATGCAATATGATTTGCTGAACCTGTCATACTTTTGCTCACCAAAAGCTACATGAATGAAAGCCACACGTGACAATATGCAGCCCTTGCACCTCAGCACCGCTCCAGCCTGTGTCGCAACTGCAGGAGAACGGCATCACTACCTGCGCACCTCCTTATTACTCACCTGCCGTTCCACAGGTTGCCACTAGCTGTATAACGAATCCACTGTCTGCACAGGTTTGGAATTCACAAATGTATTATTATTATTATTTAAACAACCTTTACAGGCCAGCCAGTGGTTGAGAACACATGGCACTTATCCTCATGACATTCTGACGTAAAGTGTACACAGCAGTAAATATGTACCAATATCTTAAAGGCACAGTAATCCTTTTCAAAGTACACATTATGTGAAAGCTTCCCCTTTCAAGATAACAGTGTCATTAATTAGCTCAAACTTTCTCAAATGAGCTTTAATTCGACTTTAAGAACTTTAATCCAACAAACTTGGTTCATAGCTAAATTCTCCCAATTCTCTAAATGGGTGGCTACACTTACAGTACAATGAACCAGAGAAGTGAATGCAGTACAATAAAAAGGTGATCTTTCTTTAATTTATCTTTCACAGATTCAGTCTTTCAACAGGTTTACTTAGTCTTCCGGACCAAGTATACAACAGTGCTTTCTGCATGACCGTTGTTTTGTCACCAAGGGTTGACAGGACAGCATCAGCGGAAAGTGCAAAGTCCGCCTGTAGCCTGAGATCCCCTCGCTTGTTTTCTTCATCAGCAAGAGTGTCCTAAACTGCTGGTGCTGCAGACACAAGTTGCAAACAATGACAATTACGCCGCTGTTTCTCTCCCCTGGATGTCTCAACGGTGTAGGAGGGAGGTGTGTTGCTTTCTCCAGTGACAAAGCAGGTGTAGAACAAGATTTTTGATGGTCTAGTTTAATAGGAACAGGATCACCTGGCTCTAATGATGGGAGGGGTCTCACATCATGACGCTGATTAAAGTAGAAGGCCTACTTCCATTTTTCCTCAGTATCTTTAGTTCTGATCTTTTCCAGATCAGGCCACCTGGGCTGAAGATTTGCATCCAATGTAGGTTGAGTTGTTTGACTTTTTGGCCAATGAGCAGCTCTGCTGGGCTTACTCCTGTGGAGGTGGAGGGCGTTGAATGGAAACACATAAGGGCCACCAAAGATCTTTCTGTTTTAAGATTTTTTTTTTTTTTTATGTCTGAAATCCTCTTTCTGCATGTCCATTAGCTTGGGGATTATGAGGGCTTGAAGTAATAGTAATAGTAATATCATCTTTATTGTCATTGAAACATACAATAAAACATACATTACAACAAAATTTGTTCTCTGCTTTTTTTAACCCATCCCCTTGGGGAGCAGTGGGCTGCCATGTGCAGCGCCCGGGGAGCAATTGGGGGTTAAGAGTCTTGCTCAGGGACCCAGAGTGCCAGCACTGGGGATCGATCCAGGTACTTGAATCCTTCTCTGAGTGCAAGCACGCTGCTCTAACCACTAGGCAACGACCCCCCTATCACTCTAAAAAAAGTGATATGCAGATAATCCAATTTTCTTGCAAACCCCCAAACTCCTGACATGAGAACTGGGACCCATTGTCAGACACGACTTCGTCTGGGCAGCTAAACCTATCAAACACTGCCTTCAGTTTTAAGATAACCTGTGAGACAGTTGTTATTGGCAAGTGAATTATCTTGAGGAATCGATAGAAATAGCCTGACACTACTAGATATGTGTGCTTATTGTGCTGCTAGATATGAGTGCTTATTGTGCTCACACAGATCTATGGCAAGTCTATTCCAAGGGCGATCCGGTAGAGGAGTTGAGATGATGTTGGCACACCGACAGGACTGAACTTTGACTTTCTGAAGAGATGCCTGAATACATTTTCCCAGGTATTAAAAACATGCCCAAAACACGTGTTGGCTCCTTCTGGTTCTGTGATGGTGGGAGTTCTCGTATTACATTGACCTTTTCTGGGTGTGGTTTTACACTTGATTTGACCTAGAAGTTGTTGCTGGTACTGACTGAACTTGCATTTTCAGATTCAGTCCGGTTGACTCTGTCCTCTCCAACACTTTACTGAGATGCACGTCATGTTGCTCTGGAATGACACCATACACCAGTAGATCGTCCATGAAAATAGCCACACATTCTAGGCCACTCAGAGTCTCAGTCATTTTCCGCTGGAATATGTCAGGGGCACTTGTTATTATTATTTATTTATATAGCGCCAGTTCATGAAACATGTCATCTCATGGCACTTTACAAAGTCAAATTCAATCAAATCATACATATTGGTCAAAAAGTTTCCTGTCTAAGGAAACCCAGTAGATTGCATCATGTTTAGACAAGCAGCATCCACTCTTCATGAAAGAGGACAATAGTCCAACATTGAAGTAATGTTGGACTATCCTGGACAGAATCATTCATGGACAGAATATTTCTAATTTTGGCAATATTCTGGAGGTGAAAAAAGGAAACACTGGAAACCTATTTAATATGAGATACGAATGACATGTCCTGGTCAAAAATAACATCAAGGTTTTTTTTTTACTTTAGTACCAGAGGCCAATTTAATGCCCTCCAGATTAAGTGATTGATTAAAAAGCCTTTTTTGAAGACTCTGGTCCAAAGATCACAACTTCTGTCTTGTCAGAATTTAAAAGCAGGAAATATAAAGTCATCCAGCTTTTGATGTCATCAAGATATGCCTGTGGTTGAAGTAATTGATTGGATTCATCGGGATTCATGGATAAATATAGCTGAGTGTCATCAGCATAACAGTGGAAATTAATCCCATGATGTCTGATAATTTTACCAATCGGAAGCATATATATAGTAAAGAGAACTGGTCCAAGAACTGAACCCTGTGGTACTCCACAAGTGACCCTCGAGTTTGGAGAAGATTTATTATAAACATGAACAAACTGGAACCTGTGAGACAGATTTCCCTTAATCCCTACAATACGTTCAAGTCTTTCGGGAGAATATTGTGAGTATTGTATCAAACACAGCACTGAGATCTAACAGCACAAGTACAGACAAAAGTCCATTATCTGAGGCCATGACAATATCATCAGTGACCTTCACCAGAGCACTTTCAGTGCTATGATGAACTCTGAAGCCTGACTAAAACTCTTGGAATTGGTCATTACTTTGTAAATGTTCATATACTTGATTAGCAACTACTTTTTCAAGAATTCTGGATAGAAAAAGAAGATTACATATGTCATGATTTGTCGAGATGAACTGACCACACACAGAGAGCTTATTTCTGAGAGTTTATTGAATGAAGGATGAGTTGTGGAAGAAGGAGACCAAAGAGGCTGTACCAGGCTGGAGCTGGAGGATGTAGACGAAAGCAGGAGCTGGAGCTGGACGACCGGAGAGAACTGGAGAGCTGCAGGTGCTGCACTGAAAACCAGCTGCTCAACAGAGAAGTGACTAGGAGCGCTGGGGAAGCAGGAGACCAACAGCACGGCTGAGAAAGCTCTTTGGACACAGGGGCTGCAGTAGACCGGGAGAGCAGCAGAGAGTGAGTCCTTAGAATGCAGGAGGGGCTGCAGTAGATTCAGCAGCGCTGCAGAGAGAGAATTCTTGGAGGTGCAGGGCTGCTGCAGAAACAGAGGAGCAGCTAGAGAGTTTTTTGGACGCGGGGGCTGCAGTACGACCAAGAGAGCAGCAGGGAGAGAGCCCATAGAGTGCAGGGGCTGCAGTAAATCCAGCAGAGCAACTGAGATAGTTCTTGGAGGTGCAGGAGCTGCTGTGGAACCAGAGGTGCAGCAGAGAGAGTTCTTTGGACGCAGGGGGCTGCAGAAGGACCAGCAGAACAGCAGGGAGAGAGTCCAAAGAATGCGTGACTCCAGTCGAGGGAAACTGAGACTAGCAGGAAAGAGGAACTCAGACTGACAGACGTGGGAAAATCTCTATCAGTAGACGAGGTTTGAGTGGTGACTCATGACGATCCGGCAGGGAAGAGAAGACTGAGGGAGTCTTTTGTAGAGAGGCTGGCAGGTGGAGTGTGTACTGACTGATAGGTGCCTGGCCGGTGTGACTGATTGGTAAGGGAGTCGAGGCTGAGCTGTGTGAGAGGAGAAGGTGCTAGAAAATAACAGGGGAAACAGCCAGGCCAAAACCGCACCATGACAAGATATAGGTCTGTAATTTAATAAGTCATCTTGATGACTAAATAAAGAGATTTACATTAAGTTACATTAAAAGCCTGTGGTACCTATCTATTCACTAAGAATAGATTAATCATGTCTAAAATGGGGCAAAGGGAATACCTCCTTAAATAACTTGGTTGGGAATGGGTCTAACATACAACTTGAAGGTTTAGATGAAGCAAAAATTGTAGATAGCCTAGAAAGCTGCACTGCTTCTAAACAGTTTAGACATTGATCAGTTTCTAAAGATTCCTCCAAAGCTGCCTCACTTACTGAGGATGAGGTAATCATGTTTGGGAGGGTGCCAATGATTTTCTTTTTAATGGAATCAATTTGGGTGGCAGTCAGGGGCGGGGACCTTGGTGTTCTGATCCTCGGCTGAAGAAGCTGGCTTTTGGGACGTGGAATGTCACCTCTCTGGTGGGGAAAAAGCCTGAGCTAGTGCGCGAGGTGGAGAGGTTCCGACGGAATTACCTCGACACATGGCTTTTGCTCTGGAACCAGTCTCCTTGAGAGGGGCTGGCTGGACATTCTTCCACTCTGGAGTTGCCCCTGTTGAGAGGCGCCGAGCAGGAGAGAGCATACTTGTTGCCCCTCATCTTGGTGCGTGTACGTTGGGATTTACCCTGGTGAACGGTTCTGACTGTTGTTTGTGCTTGAACAGCAGTTCAGATTACCCACCCTTTTTGGAGTCCTTAGAGGGGGTACTGAAGACTACTCCTCCTGGGGACTCCCTTGTTCTTCTGGGGGACTTGAACGCTTAGATGTGCAATGACAGTGAGACCTAGAGGGGCGTGGTTGGGAGGAATGGCCCACCTGTTCTGAACTCGAGTGGTGTTCTGTTGTTGGACTTCTGTGCTCATCATGGATTGTCCATAACAAACACCATGTTCAAGCTTAAGGGTGTCCATATGTGCTCTTGGCACCAGGACACCCTAGGCCGTAATTCAATGATCAAATTTGCTGTTGTTTCATTTGACCTGTGGCCGTATGTCTTGGACACTCGGGTGAAGAGAAGGGTGGAGCACTCCAGCAACCACTACGTGGTGGTGAGCTAGCGCCGATGGTGGGGGAAGAAGCCTGTCAGATCTGGTTGGCCTAAACGTATTGTGAAGGTTTGCTGGGAACATCTGGCAGAGTCCCCCGTGAGACAGAGCTTTAACTCCCACCTCCGGGAGAGCTCTGAAAGCTTTCTGAGGGAGGTGGGGGGACATTGAGTCTGAGTGGACCATGTTCCGTGCCTCTATGGTTTAGACGGCTAATCAGAGCTGTGGCCACAAGGTTGTCGGTGCATGTTGCGGCGACAACCCTTGAACACGCTGGTGGACACCAGAGGTGAGGGAAGCTGTCAAGCTGAAGAAAGAGTCCTATTGGGCTTTATTGGCCTGTGGGACTCCGGCAGCAGCTGATGTGTAGGGATGGTCAAAGCAGGAGGCGGCTCAACTGGTCGCTGTGGCAAAAAACCCGAGCTTGGGAAGAGTTCGAAGAGTCCATAGAGAAAGACTTCCGTACGGCTTCGAAGCGTTTCTGGTCAACTATCCGGCATCTCAGCAGGGAGAAGCAGTGCTATACCTGTTTATAGTGGGGTGGTGTGCTGCTGATCTGGACTTGGGACGTTGTGCGTCGGACGGCGGAATACTTCGAAGACCTCCTTAATCCCACCAACACGTCTTCCATTGAGGAAGCAGAGCCTGAGGACCCCAGGTAGGGTTTTCCCATCTCCGGTGCTAAGGTCACAGAGGTGGTTAAAAAGCTCCTTGATGGCAAGGCCCTGTGGGTGGATGAAATTTCACCCTGAGTACCTTAAGGCTCTGGATGTTGTGGGGTTGTGTTGGTTAATGTGACTCTGCAACATTACGTGGAAATCAAAGACAGTTCCCCTGTATTGGTAGACTGAGGCGGTGGTCCCACATTTAAAAAGGGTGTGTGGTCCAACTACAGAGGAATCACACTTTTAAGCCTCCCTGGTAAGGTCTATTCCGGAGTTCTGGAAAGGAGGGTCTGTCGGATGGTCAAATCTTAGATTCAGGAAGAGCAGGGTGGTTTTCGTCCTGGCCGTGGAACACTGGATCAGCCCTCAGCAGGATCCTGGAGGGTGCATGGGAGTCTGCCCAATCAGTCTACATATGTTTTGTTGATCTGGAGAATGCATTCGACTGTGTCCCTCGAGGGGTCCTGTGGGGGGTACTCCGGGAGTATGGAGTACTGGGTCCTTCTGTTCATAACTTTTAAGGACAGAATTTCTAGGCGCTGCCAACGTGCTGAGCAAATCTATTTTGGTGACCATAGGATCGTGTCTCTGCTATTCGCAGATGATGTTGATCTATTGGCTTCATCAGGGCGTGACTTACAGCTGTCACTGGAGCAGTTTGCAGCCGAGTGTGAAGCGGCCGGGAAGAGGATCAGTGCCTCCAAATCCGAGACCATGGTCTTAAAGGTATACTATATGATTTTCCAGCGAGGCTCCCCCCAGAGGGCGAAAGTAAAAGTGCACTGTCATAAAGATGCTCAGCTGTTCTGGTTTCTCCGTCAAGCCAGGCGCGGTTGTTTTGACCTTAGCAGACAGGCGAACGCAACGAAAAGTCGAAAAATCAGCAGTACAAACAATGACTAACACAGTGAAAGTATGAACATCAGGGTTTCCCGTAGCGCTATCTTGGCGAGCCGCCTCGCCAAACTCACGCTACCGCCTCACCAACATTCAAAAACATAAAATAAAATAAATTAATTAATAATAATAATAATAAAAAAAACTTGATATGCTTGCATGTTTATTTGACGTTAACAAGCGGTTCTTTGTTGTTGCTTTCGCGCATGCACATAGTGAATGGTAGGGCAAAAACACATGGAGTTCTCGCCGTAAAGCAAGACCGACTCTCGCGGTCTTGCACGAGACTTCTGAGCCTGTGGGTGCGGGCCGAGGGCTCTTGCAATTGCAAGTACGATATTTCCCCCCCAGACCACCAGGGCGGCCGAGAAAACCTTTGTTTGACCTGAAATGACTCATTTAATCATCCAAAAACGGTATGGAACACATTAATTAACTGAAAAATGTTGCATAGTATGCCTTTAAGTCGGAAAAGGGTAGAGTGCCTCTTCCAGGTTGGGGAGGATGTGCTGCCCCTAGTGGAGGCAGCACATTAAGTATCGTGGGGTCTTGTCCACGAATGCGGGGAAGATAGAGCAGGAGATCGACAGGCGGATTGGTGCAGCGTCTGCTGTGAAGCGGGCGCTGTACCGATCCGTTGTGGTGAAGAGAGAGCTGAGCCAAAAGGCAAAGCTCTCGATTTACTGGTCGATGTACATTCCTACCCTCATCTATAGTCATGAGCTTTGGGTCATGACCGAAAGAACGAGATCCCGGATACAAACGGCTGAAATGAGTTTTCTCCGTAGTCTGTCTGGGCTCTCCCTTAGAGATAAGGTGAGGAGCTTAGTCATCCGGTGAGGACTCAGAGTAGAGCCGCTGCTCCTCCACGTCCAGAGGAGCCAGTTGAGGTGGCTTGGGCATCTGGTTAGGATGCCTCCTGGACGCCTCCCTGGTGAGGTGTTTTGGGCACGTCCCACCAGTAGGAGACCCAGAGGGAGACCCAGGACACACTGGAGGGACTATGTTTCTCGGCTGGCCTCGGAACGCCTCGGAATTCCCCCGGAGGAGCTGGCCCAAGTGGCCGGGGAGAGGGACGTCTGGGCCTCCCTACTGAAGCTGCTACCCCCGCGACCTGACCCCTTAAAAGCCGAAGAGGATGGAATCAATTTTATTCATGAAGAATCCCATTCAGTCAATAATGCTGAGAGCTGATGGAATGGATGGATCAACCGAGCTGTGACTCTGGGTAAGTTTGGCAACTGTACTAAAGAGAAACCTAGGATTATTTTTATTATCTTCTGTTAATGATGAAAAATATGCTGCTCTAACTCTGCAAGGGGTCTTTCTATACAACAGTAGACTGTTTTTCCAATTAGGTAGGATTCCTCTTGGAGTGTAGAGCACCATTTTCTCTCCAATTTTCTAACATTGTGCTCCAAAGAACACATCTTTAAATTAAACCAAGGATCCAGCTTCTTGTGAATAATTACCCTCTTTTTCAGGGGCACTACATTGTCCAGTACAAAACGCAATGAGGAAGTGACACCGTCCACGAACACGTCAATTTGTGAATAGGAAGAAACAACATTGTTGCAATCTGCTGGACATTTCTGTGATGCTCAGAAAGTTAAAATGGGGACAGACTCTTTAAAGTTTGATACAGCATTATCTGATAAAGATCTACTATCATGAAACATTCTATTGGGGGTGGAGAACTCAGTCAAATTTAACTCACAGCTTATTTAAAAAATGGTCAGATAGGGCAGGGTTGGGAGGAAATACTGTTAATTTTTCACAATCAATGCCATATGTCAGCACAAGGTCTAAAGTATGAAGGCAAGAGTGTGTCGGTTTTTGCACATGTTGAGCAAAACCAATTGAATCTAGGATAGTTTTAAAGGCTACATTAAGGTTATCAAATTAATTATCAACATGAATGTTAAAATACCTTTTTCAGTTTTTAACACTAACTCAGATAAGAAGTCTGAAAATTTATCTAAAAACTGAGGGTAAGGGCCTGGTGGACGATACAAAACAACAAACAGAAGAGGTTTTATTGCATTGCAGTTTGGATGAGGGAAACGGAGGGTTAAATGTTCAAAATAATTGTAATTATTAATTGGCCTGGGACTAACTAATAAAGTTGCAGAGTTGACTCATTTTTACTAATGTAGTCCTCTTGCAGCCAGGTTTCTGTGAGACAAAATAAATCAATCTGATTATCAGAAATAATTTCATTAACTAAGAAAGTTTATGTTACTAAACCATATTTAATTGATTAATTTTTTGGTTCCAGTTGAGTCACATTGAGTTTGAAGAGATTTTTATGATTTGCTCCTTTTATATTAGGCCATGGGAAATACATTGTCTCAATGGGGTAATGGGTGGGTAACAGTGCAGAAGCAGCAGAGAGGTGTGTTAAACTACGGCTCTGCTTCCTGGTCTGGACCCTGGGTTGTCAGCATTTAGGAGAACTAATAAATCCGGCCAGATTTCTAGAAAGAAGAGCAGCACCATCCAAAGTAGGATGGATGCCGTCTCTCCGGATCAGACCAGGTTTTCCCCAGAAAGTTCGCCAGTTATCAATATAGCCCACGTCGTTTTCAGGACACCACCTAGACAACCAGCGGTTGAATGATGACATGCGGCTAAACATGTCATCACTGGTCAGATCAGGCAAGGGACCAGAGAAAATCACAGAGTCCGGCATTGTTTTAGTAAACTTACACACTGAAGCATCACTAACTTCAGTCCCCTCCAATTGGCGTTGGGTGTCATTACCACCAGCGTGAATGACAATCTTACTGTATTTACGCTTATCCTTAGCCAGCAGACCATGTGAAAAATGAGGAGTTCCTAAACATGAATTGCAGCAACAGCAATGCGTATTAATTGTGCTTATGTGTTACAGAGAGATGTCTGAGCAGACAGATCAAAGATAAAATCGGGATAGTCTGGAACACCAAACCACAATCCACACCACAGCAACAGAAAACAGGAAGTCTTTATGAGGAATCTCATAAAGAGCTCTGATGAATGTTTCTGCTTTCTATTATTATTGACAATTTATCCAGACAAGGAGAGGTTAAAGTTACAAGATGGTGTTTTAATAAAGTAAATTGTGAAAATGTTAAAAGAACTTGTGAGCATATGAGTAAGAAGGTAACATTTCTAGGAGACATGGAAGAATGCAATAATCAAATAACAGAACATATTAGAATTGCTAAAGAACTATCCATCCATCCATTTTCTGACCCACTTAATCCCTGATGGGGTCACGGGGGTTGCTGGTGCCTATCTCCAGCATTCTGCTACAGAACTAAGTATTCCAAAAATTACAAGAAAAGAAAAGATTAAAGTAATATCGTGGTGGAATGATAAATGCAGCAAAGCTGTTAAAGATCACAATAAAAATCTTAAAACCTTACAGAAAATTATGACTGGAGAAAATGTAATAGAATGAATATAAAAAGAAAAGGGCAGTAGCTCTGAAAGCTATTAAAGAGGCAAAATATAACACTTGAAGAGATTATTGTTCTGCCATAGGATCTGAAATTAAGAAACATAATGTATGGTCAATGTTAAAAAAATTAGTAGGGAAAGAAATAGTTTTGACTTGGCATTGTTTACTATTAGTCTTCAGTTCTTCCTCCTTGTTAGGGTTTTAGTTTTGATCAGGCTTTATTTTCTGTTAGTTTTCAGCTCCTCCTCCCCTTCTCGCTCAGCTTTCCCTTCACTCCCTCTGCAGTCAATCACACCTGTTGGTCATTAATTAGTCAGACTCACTTCACCTGCCAGCCTCCCTACAAAAGCCTCTCTCTGCCTTCACTTCTCTGCCGGTCCGTCATCAGACTCCACTCACTTCTCGCCTGTCTACCTGGTTTGCTCCTGCTAGCTGTTTTTATCCTGCCTTGGCTTACCCTTGTTTAGTCTCTACCTGCTGCTGCATGTTACCTGTCTCACCTCTACACTTCTAGTGAAGCAACTGATCCTGCTGTGATTCTGGCCTGCAAGTATTCACCCTGCTGTGCTGCTGGTTCTGCCGTTACTCTGGCCTGAAGGTTTTCACACTGCTCCAACCAGAACTCTCTCTGGGCCGTCAGCTCCTGCACCCACCTCCTCCAGTCCAATAACATACTCTGGTTTTCTTCATCCAGCATTTATTACTTTCAATAAACTGTCAAAACGAGCTGTGTGTGTGTGTGTGTGTGTGTGTGTGTGTGTGCTCGATCCGGGTTCATAGCAAAGAGCATTTTACTAATATATATATAGTATTCAGAAGGAACAAAAGATCCAAGTATTCAGTGATTTAGGCGAGAAGAGTAGTTTTAGTTCAGCAATAAATGAATATATAACAAGGTAGGAACTTAAAAAAGCAATTAAATAGACAGCGTATTCAGCTCCAGAGGAGGCTAATTTGTGTTACGCTATGTTCAGACAACTTCCAGATGAATCATTTAATCTAGTGTTAATATTATTCATAAAATATGGACAGAAAGAATTATTCCTAGAAGTTGGAAAAAATAATTTTACCTTTTAATAAGCCAGGAAAGGATGATACAGACCCAAACAGCTACAGGCCAATTGCTTTGACTTCTCATTTATGTAAATGGATGGAGAAAATAATAGTTGACATGTTAATATTCACCCTTAATCAAAAGGAGTTTGTTAGTAAATATCAGTGTGATTTTAGAACAGGTTGTTCCACAGTGGATGCTCTTGTGAGGATATGTAATGAAATTGAGAAAACTTTGAAAATGAAAGAAATTATGAGTATTTTTAGACATTGAAAAAGCATATGATGCAATGTGGAGGGAAGGGCTTTTGATAAAGTTAGATCAAATGTGAATAGGGGGGAAACTGTATAACTGGATAGCTAGCTTCTTTAAAGATAGAAAAATTAGGACAGGACTATTAAAGAGATTTTGAAATAGAAAATGGAATACCACAAGAAAAGTCTAACCAGTCCAGTACTGTTTAATATTATGATAAACGACATTTTCAAAAATAGATGGATGCATTGAATCGGCATTATACACAGATAATGGGGCAATACGGATGACGGGAAGAATGAGGTACATGTAGTAAGAAGTATTAAAAAAGGAATTAGTCAGATTGAGAAATCGTCATATAAATGGGGTTTTAAATGTTCAGGTAGCAAATCATGCTATATGATAATAACTAATGGAGGAAAGGTTAATATTGATAAATTAACACTGTGTGGTCAGCAGTTGGAATCAGTGTTTGAATTCAAGTATTTCTGAGTGTGGATGGATAGGTATTACACGTGGAAAACTCACATGCAAATTTTTAAACAAAATGCATAAAAGTCTTAAATTTAATGAATTAGTGGCAGGAAACCACTGGGGTGCAGGTAAGCAATCACTATTAAACATCTGCAGGGCTCTAATGAGATCAGCTATAGATTATGGTTGTATTGTGTATTGAGCAGCAGCATTACAAAAAATAGACAGATTACAACATAGGGCATTAAGGGTATTTTCAGGAGCAATGAAGACTACTCCCATGAATTCATTGTTATTTGAAATAGTGAAACTCTGTTAGAACTGAGATTTAAAATGGCATTGACATCCATCCATCCATCCATCCATTTTCTAAGCCGCTTAATCCCTCATGGGGTCGCAGGGGTTGCTGGCACCTATATCCAGCATTCATGGCATTGACATATTGGATTAAATTAAAAGGAAGTAAAAAAGAAAATCCAACATCTACTGTAATGTACTGAAGTCGGACCCTTCAGTGTCAGTGACATTTTAGAGCACAGTTTATTTAAAGGGAGGAGAAGCATGGCTCTCAGGACGCGCTGCTTGCGCTTACTGGCTAGCAATCTCCTGGAGGCAAATGGGAAGGTTAGTGACCAGTGGAGGCAGATGTGACAATTTGCTAAAAGCTGGATCACTAACCTGACAGAGAGCTGGCTTGTTCAGGTGAACTGGCTTTGGAGCTGAGGCCCGTCTGCAGGCAGATGAGGCTGATAAGCAGAGTCTGTGTGGGGCTATATAGGGGCGTTTATCCAGGGGCAGTCCGGGTCCGTAATGGGGGGGCCAAAGGTCTGGCGGCGGTACAGAAGGGTTCTCTAAAGATGGGTACAGGTTCAGTCCAGGTCCGGTGCACGGGGAGACAGTCTAGAGGTAAGGGTTTCCAGAACAGACGGGTTCCGGGCAGACAGACAGAATCAGGACGGGCTTCGGCAGGCTCAGGAAACAGAGATCAGGTCTAGGTCGGGCAACAGGTGAGCAGACAGGTTTGATTCAATAAACAGGCTTGAAGGTTCTCACCGTGTGGCTTGAGACGTTCTGGCACTAAAAGCAGATCTGGACAGAGTTTATAAAGAGGTGAAACAAGGTGGAGCCATTGAGGGTTGATTGCAGGTAGGGTGGAGTATGAACCAGGATCGTCACACCTACAGTATTACAAAATTGATGGCAATACTGTAAATTTGAGAGGAATGGGTTTGAGTGGAAAGGAAATCAATGGACTAAATAACATGAAATAGATAATAAAATATTATGTAAGAGTAATCCAGGAAGCACAACTCCTTTTTGGCTATATCCAAAGATAAAAGCAGACTTGAATGTAATTGAAAAGAAGAAAGAATGTAAATTAAATGAAATAGGGGTAAAAACAAATGTATATTAGATATATTAGAGATTAGATTTGAGATTACATTTGAGATACAGATGGCTCAAAGAATATAAAAGGGTGTGTAGGAATAGTTATTTATACACACACACACACACACAAACACACACACATATATATATATATATATATATATATATATATATATATATATATATATATATATATATATATATATATCTCAGAATTTCAAATATACATCTTAATGGCTTTCAGATATTTTATCGATTGTCACAGCAGAGATGGCTGCCATCCTTAAAAGTTTGCAGTGGGCGGAGGACGTCAGACTAGATAAGGTGGTGGTGTGCACAGGTTTAAAGGCAGTAACTGAAAGTATTAAGATAAGATGAGATAAGATAAGATAGGCTTTATTGATCTCACAGTGGAGAAATTCACCTGTCACACATCGGCTTAATAAACAAAGAAGGTGCCAAAAGGAGGAAAAGGTGCATAAGGTATATAGAGTGTGTCCACGTATATACAGTGTATCAAAAAATCAAATAAAAATACAAAGGAAATAAAGCAGAGATTTAGGATGACCTCTGTACATTCAGGTGACTTACATTAAAGTGGTACCAGGTAAGAACAACAGTGAGGTAGTGAGATAACTATACAGCTGAATTCACTTATTTAACAGGATTATTTAACAGGATTATTGCACAGGTTATTGCACAGGGTATTAAATAGAATTGCACACTAGTTATTGCACATTAGTTATCACAGTTATAGTGCAACATTGTAAAGTCTGGTAGCAGCAGGGATGAATGACCTGCTGTAGCGCTCCTTTTTACAAACACCAGTTGTGGAACAATTATTTCTGTATCTATGGATTTCCTAAGCGACTACATTCAGACAAGGGTGCCAATTTTGAAAGTGCTCTTATTGCTGAGTTGTTGCAGACATGCAGAAGTCACACACTACGCCTTATCACCCAATGGGCAACGGGTCATGCAGTGGGGGTTCTAGACCAAATTTAGCAGGGGAGCCAGGGTGGGGCCAGTGTTTTTTCACAGGGGCACAGAACAAAAGAATTGGGGGGGATTTAACAGGTCAACATTCAATCGTTGAATATATTAAGCCAAAGAGCCAATTGTGGCAGACCCCTGATCGTTTCTCAATACAGCGAGAGCTTAACGTGAAACAGATACATTTTTATTATTATAATTGTTTTATATTTATTTTTTTATTATTTTGTTATTTTATTATTGGGTAAAAATATAAACGAAAAAAAATACAACTGATCCAAATGACCAGTCAGTCATGGTATCTTTGTCAGCATTTATCATACTAAGAAATTTAATATCATGTTTTTAGTACAGGGCCATAACAGGGGCCAGGAACAGTTCTACTGAGGCACAGGCCTAAAAGGATGAACCGGACCCTGGTTAATATCACTCGAGGGCTGCCGCCAAGAGCGAAACACCATTGGCCTGAACCTTTGAAGTTTTTGACACTTGCTTATAATTGCACAGTGCATGAAACGACGGGCTATGCGCCATTTCTTTCTTTTTTTTTCTTTTTTTGTAAATGTATTTATAGTTTGCAGAGTTAACAACCAAGACAGAAGAAAAAAATAAAGCAAATACAACAACAAAAAGTAAACTAGAACTGCAAGCAGTTATTAACGGGTTCCAAGCCCACGCACCGCCCCCTTTGAGCATGTTCCTGGACTTCAGCATTCAATCCCACAGCATCTGGTGGAAAAACTGGAACATCTGGGCTTCAGCACACCCCTTCACCACTTCCTCACCTCCTGAGCACTGTCGGTCCGGGTCTGACAGACCACCTCTGATGTCATCACCCTCAGCACGGGCTCCCCTCAGGGCTGCATCCGGAGCCCCTTGCTGTTTACTCTGATGACACACGACTGCACCCCCAGGTTCACCACCAATCACATCATGAAGTTCGCCGATGACACAAATTCATCAACAGTTCAGCTATGGAGGTGGTTAGCAGCACCAAGTTCCTGGGGGTGCACATCACAGTCAACCTCACCTGGTCTGTGAACACCACGTCACTGGTGAAGAGGGCACAGAAGCGCTTGTACTTCCTGCAGAGGATGAGGAGAGCCCACCTGTCCCCACACATTCTCACAACCTTCTACAGAAGTACCATAGAGAGCATTCTGACCAGCTGTCTCTCTGTGTGGTGTGGAGGCAGCAGCACCTCCGACTGGTGGAAAATGAGGAGAGGGGACGGGGACAGCAGAAGGGATCATCGGGGCTCCTCTTCCCTCCATTAAGGACATTTCATCCCAGCGCTGCATGTCCCCAGCCCATAGCATCAGCGCTGCATGTCCCCAGCCCATAGCATCAACAAATAATATGATTGAACTTGACTTTGTAAAGTGCCTTGAGATGACATGTTTCATGATTTGGCGCTATATAAATAAAATTGAATTGAATTGAACAGAGACCCTCAAACCCCCACCATGAACTGTCTCCCTATATATATATATATATATATATATATATATATATATATATATATATATATATATATATATATAATGAATGTTCTTCATTTACAGTGACCCTTTAAACCATTAATGCCATTACTCCTTTTCATGACAACTCATAATATATGAATTACATGTTTCCCGTAACTTATACCTTTTTATTCTAAGTTCAACCAAGATATTCTCTTCTTATCCTTGTAGCTTGTAGTGTTAAATAAGACTAAAATCGTTTCATTTGAATCAAGGTATGCAGATGTTGATAGATATATCTATCTATCAGTGACGTGCGGTAGGGTTCATAGCTGGTGAAGCACTGACGTCATCAGTCAGATTTACAAATATATACACTACAGAGTAGACTCATTGCAAAGTGCTGAAGGGGACTGGTTGAGCCAAATCAATTAACCAAGAGACATGGAAAAATTATTGATTATTTGTTTAAAAAATAAATAAAACTAAATTATTTGTCATTTGATTGGTAGCAGTTTATGAGTTATGATGGATTTCTACATTTGTAGCACATTCAAAAACTAACCTACATTACGCACATTTCATTACAAAAACAAAACATGAATAATTATTGCTGTCTTACTTCTACTTAGAAATGAAGTCCAGCTGCACTCTTTCTGAACAAAAATATCGGTCACTTTCCGGTAAAAGTTCTTTTTATCTTCTTCAGTTTTAAAAGTTTCTCAGTCTCAGTGGAGCTCACTGCCAGGGAGGAAAGCCTTCCTTCATCAGTCCTGTTCCAGCTGTATGTTTAGAGTCTTTTTAGTGCTTTACTTGTTTAGCAAAACTCGCTAATAACACATCCATAACTTGCTTTGACTCTACTATTTTGGGATAAGAGCGGTGCCCCTTGAGCGCCCCCTGCCTAGAGGCCAAGGAACTGCCGGCCTCACATACAACCAGCTCTTTGGCTTTTATGATCGCCCAGCAGCACACGAAAATACATAGTTTAATGACCAAAACCGAATTCGTAATCCACATATATTAAATTGTGGAAAATCAGTTAATCAGTGTTTGAACAATTGAATTTATGATCTAGAGACAGGAAGATGCATTCACGGAATGGAAGTCAGCGCAGTTAACATGGGATTGCGCAATCCCTGGGGAGACCAAGATCGCTGGCTTGGTGGCGCTTCACTATCAAGCACCACCAAGGATTTACGTTTAAAATAGCCAAAAGTCTTCGATTTTAAAGAGAATATCATAAAAAAATAAGGAAATTAGATTAAAAAAACAATTATTATTACAAATGACTGAGTGAATCACAATATATATTGTTATCATTATTCTATATTTTCTTTCTTTCCAGGATTGCCTCCCCTGAATGCATGTCACTGCTATCTATAACTATAACACATAAACTTTGCACAACATTTGCATATTTGCTCATTTTGCATCATTGCATCTCCAACTAGCATTACAAATGCTGTCGAACTCTCAGTTTCTAAATGCATTCTCGCACAAATGCCCTTTGCACAATCAATTCAGTACATACAAATGGTTTTAAAAATCCTTACCTGTACACTGTGACTTTCTCATGCATTGTTTACACTTCAATTGTTTACTTTTAAATCACTGCTGCACCTTATACTGTAATTTAAATTGACTGTAATTTACAAGCTGTATTCTTGCACAAATTGCCCTCTGCACAATCAATTCTGCATATACAAATGTTTTTTAAAAATACACACCTGTACACTGTGACTTCTCCTGATTTGTTTGCATTTCAATTGTTTACTTCAAATCACTGCTGCACCTTATACTGTAATTTATTTTACTGCAATTTACAAGCTGTGTGCAACAGAATTTCGTTCTGTACGCACTCTGTGCATACAAAATGACAAATAAAGTTTTCTAATTCTCTCTAAGTCTATCTATCTATCTATCTATCTATCTATCTATCTATCTATCTATCTATCTATCTATCTATCTATCTATCTATCTATCTATCCATATTATATTATAACGTTACTTTTCGAATAAGTCTGATCCATATCTGAACTATGGATCTTTGCAAATGTTCTTGCCATTACTTCTACTTTTTATTCATTTGTTAATGCTGTTCCTTCTTCATGTTTTAGAACTGGATATGTTCTCTCTGATCTATTTCCCTTCATTTTCTTAATCATTCCCCATACCTCAGCTATAGAAGTTGTTCTGCCTATTGAATCACAAAAATCTCTCAATTTTGTCTTCTTTTCCTTCTAAATAACTTTCCTTGCTTCTGCTTGATCTTTTTTATATTCAATTAAATTTTTTAAATTATGTGTTCTTCTCAAAACTCTAAAAGCTATCCTCCCATTTCAAGTCTCTGCTCCGCTTAGAAAAAACACAGGATGTGATGTCACTTCCGGTGATGTGCCCAAATATGGGCATAATGGCCGCCCTGTTCACAGTTCTGGATGGCAGAGCTCTCGATATTGAGAGCTGTAAACTGATCACAAACTTCATAAATTTGTTAAAATTCAACGGTTTGCTCTAAAATTCTGAAAATATTCATGAATGTCCAAGAGTGTTTCATCTAACCACACGATTTTTTTGATGGTCATTAAAAAAATGGATTCAGAGAAATAAAATATTAAACTTTATGATCTTGTATCATTAATTTTTAAAATCTTGTAAATTGGTCAAAATCGCCTGGATTTTTACCAAACTGAAAGACATGATTATGCTGGCTGTGCTTTACAGATAGAGGCCATTTTTATTGGGATTGACCAATATTTGGGGAAAATACATTGATTTCTCCATTTTACAAACTTTGAAAAAAACAGAGTGTGGCACTTTCAAACACTGGAATACATGCAGTGAGAGAATTGTTGCACCTTATTCAAGGAATACATCCTGAAAATCTGAGCTTGTTACACCACACAAGTGATTTTAGGTGAATTTTTGAAGTTTTCCAGTTTTTTCCACACTTTTGGAAATAGGCCCCGCCCACTTGTTTCAATAAATACCATATTTAATACTTTAGTTAAGGGCAATGTCTGGAAGGGAATGAAGAAGGTTTTGTAAAAATCCGATCAGCCATTCTTGCGTAGTAGATTTCTTGACATCACAGCGCCCCCTAGTGATGGACGATCCTCAAATGCGGGTCACATGTGCAAAATCTTATTTGGACAATGGTTTATAAAGGACATGTCAAAATCTGTTATGGTTTTACAATAACCAGCAATTACATTTAGAGCTAGCTAGCTAACAATCACTTATTGTAGCGTTACTTTTTGAAAAAGTCAAAATTCAAAAATCTGCCGCGTTAACTTTTTTTATTTGTCCATGACACGCTTATATATAAAGTTTTGCGCGGATTGCACAAAAAATGTAGGAGGAGATTAACAAGAAAGGTCCAACCTTTGTAGCCATGTAGCGTGAAAACCAGCTGGGAAACAAAGGGTGTGCCAATTCCCTTTATTTTGCAGAATCATCCAATAAACAAATTGATGTGAAGTTTTTGAGTGTAGGACCAGTAGTTTGGTGGTTACAGGCCAAAACGCGTTGTCCTTTGTTATAGCGCCCCCTAGTTGTTGAGGGGTCTGAATTTCTGGGTTTGAGTAGCGGTGCACATTCTGTACTTGGATACCTGATTCAATAAGTTCGTTACAAATCCGCATGGGCCGCCCAACGCGTTTTAGCGGAGAATAATAATTACCCGTAATAATAATAAATAATTTAAAAACACGAGAAAAACAATAGGGTGACGAACGGCATAGCCGTTCGCCTGCGCTGCGGGCTTGGAACCCTAATAATAATAATAAATAAATTAAAAACACGAGAAAAACAATAGGGTTCTCTGCTCACAGAGCAGACGAACGGCATAGCCGTTCGCCTGCGCTGCGGGCTTGGAACCCTAATGATGAGTAAGAAGAAAAAAAAAGTACAGGTCCAGATAAGTACCACACTCATTATAACCCATTATTTTGAATGTATCTACTAAAAGGACCTCACACATCAAGGAACTTATGATGGTTATCTGACAAAGAGTAACAAATTTCTTTGAGATAGCTACAGGACACCATATCTATGAGCCATTTCTAAAATCAAAGAGGGATAGAGGATTTCAATTCCCGCAGAATAACCCGTTTTGCAACCACCAAACCAAACATTAAAGCCTGCTGCAGAGACATGGGAAGAGTAAGTGAGAATTTAGAGCAACCCAAAAGTATCAAATGATTATCCGAATATAGAACTTTGCCATAAGCGTTACTATAAAATTTAAATATTCTGCACCAGAAGTCCATAAGCTTAGGGCAGGAGCCAAACAGATGACCCAAAGTCCCATCATCTGATTTACATTTGTCACATATTGGTGAGACACAGGGAAATAACTTGTTAAGTTTGGTTTTAGAAAAGTGCAGACAATGGATTACTTTGAATTGAATAAGTGTAATATTCTGGGTTTTGTTTTGTTTTATGTTTGATTAGTCAGTTTACTTCCCTGTCTTAGATTCTATTTCTGTCTTGTTTGGTTTCTATGTTGTTTTAGTTTTCCCTGGCATATTATTGGTTTTAGTTTTTGCGGTAGTGGGTTCTGGATTGGTTTAGTTTAGTTCTTGTTTCCCCTCCACTTATCCTTTCAGTCACTTTACTTCCCCTGATTACCTCCACCTGTCCTAGTCAATTAGAGTCACTTGGTTTCACCTGCCCACCTGTCTATTTAAACCCTCCTCAGTTTTCTGTTTCTTGCCGGAACTTCACACTTGTCTCCTTGGTAAGAGCCATCCACATTTTTGAATATCTGATTTTACCTGACCTGTCCTGTGTTTTTTGAGTGTGCCCCAGTTTTTGTTGTCACCTGATGTCTGCTCTATACTTCGTTGTGAATTGTTTTCTGTCTGCCTGGCTCATCCATCATCTCCAAAATAAATCCTTTCAAGTATTATTTTAGTGTCTGGCTGAATGCCGGGTTCATCTCCTCATAAATCATTACAATAAGTTGCAATCTAGAGTTAATGGAACAGGTTTTGATTCTTGACAAACTTAGCTTCCACAGCTCATCTGAGATTTCGACTAGTGTATCCGAAGCCCAGGCCTCTTTTGTATGATTAGTAGATGGAGATGAACTCAAAAGATTAACAAACTGAGAGATTAGCTCTTTAGAAGTAGGGGGCTTTTTTATAAGCTTGTAGAAACTATGTTGCTCTGAAATGGTTTCAAAGCGAGGGAAATGTTGTCTGACAAAATTATGAACTTGCAAATACCTGAAAAAGTGGCTAGAAGGAAGACCGAATTTAGATTGGAGTTGCGTGAAGGAAACAAAGTTATTATCAACGTATAAATCCTTAACCCCTTAGCCCCTATTTAACCAGTGCTTAAAGGCTACGTCCATATTGCCTGCCTTTAAAAGCTGTGTTCGGAAAAATAGGAGTATACATCGAAAAACCAGGGAGATTCAGAACAGTCTTTATCTGCTTCAGAATCCTGAATGAATTTTTTAAGTATAAAATTATCCTTCAGCAACTGAAAAGGGAAGGAAAAATTGGAAAATAGTACAGCAGAAAGAGATGAAGTAGTAAGTGTCAAGGACACAATGTTTTCATTCAGCAGCCAAATGGGCAACAGTGAGTAAACCCCTTCACCCCTCGGACAGACATGACTCCAAAAAACCTAGGTTCTGGTTACAAGCCCAGTAATAATGACGAAAGACAGGAAGCCCTAGACCACCCTCAGCGTTAGGTTTTAGAAGGTGAGACTTTGACATTCAGGGGTGTTTACCAGCCTAGATAAAAGGAATTGTAATGGAATCTATCATCTTAAAAAAGGAAGCAGTGAGATAAATGGGTGTATTTTGAAAAAGATATGTGAATTTCAGGACGACCACCTTCTTGACAACATTAACACGACCTATCATGGAAAGAGGGAGGAGCTTCCACCTGTCCACCATAGATTTAAGCTTGTTAATTAATTCAATAAAGTTGTGTTTAAGAAGGAGTCTAGGGTCCCTTGTGATATTTACACCCATATATTCAAAATGACTAGTTGAGACTTTGAATGGGATGTTACTAAGAAAAGCAGTGTCCGGACCATCAGAAAGGGGCATAAAAAGACTTTTGTCCCGATTAATAGTAAAACCAGAAAAAGTGGCAATTTTTTTTATAAGAGTAAGGAGCGGGGAAAGAGAGATTGTGACATCTGAAAGAGTCAAGATAACATCGTCCGCATAAAGGCCAATGGGACTAACTGTAGCATAGTCCGAAATGCCAGTGATCAACGGATGGGTTGATCTGATCTGGTTGTTCTGGTTCCGCAATGTAATGAAAAAGAGGCAGACCTGTCATGATTAGTCAAAACTGAGGATTTGGGGTGAGCGTAGAGCATTTTTAGTAATGTCATAAATTTATCAAAATTTTTGGAGAACCAAAAAAAAATAAAAAAATAGTCCCACTCAATTTGATCAAATGCCTGTTGAGCATCCAATGAAATAACTGCAGAGGCAGGAAGGTTGTTCCGGTACATAACATATGAGTCGACGAGTATTTGAAAAAGAATACCTGTCAGGGACAGTCTGGTCAGGATGGATCAGGCGTGCTATATATTTGTTTAAATGGGTAGCTAATACTTTTGCAATCATATTTTTGTCGCAGTTTAGTAAACTTAAAGGGCGGTATGAGGCGACATTAGAGTAATCCTTGCCTTTCTTCAGAAGAAGGCAGATATTAGCATCATACAAACTCTGAGTAAATACTCCTTCCATCACTGAAGAGTTCACCATACGCAGAAGAGGGGCAACCAGATCCAAATGACTTTAATAAAATTCTATTCCAAACCCATCCGGACCACAACCCTTACCAGAAGATAATGAGCATGTTGCAGATTTAATTTCTTCAATTGTAAAATTAGAGTCCAAGTGTGCAATGGCGGATTCATGCATAACAGGTATGTTTAAATTATTTAGGAAGTCTTTAACATCAGAACTGATGGCAATTGTCTTGGAAGTGTATAAATTGCTGTAATAATTGAGAAAGGCTTCATTTATGAGTTTAGGGTCAGTTAACATTCGCCCAGAGGGGGAATAAATTTTATGAATAGCTGTATCTGCAAGTGTGCCTTTTATTTGTCTGGAAAGCAATCTATCAGGCTTGTCCCCTAGTTCAAAATGTTTTTGTTTAAGTCTGCGAATGTAATTACCAACTTGTTCCCCGAGCATGTGATTGTAATCAGATTTTATCTTCAGGATATGTCAGGGTTTTGTTTACCGATGAACTCAGGACACACACACGGGACTAAAAGTTTGAGTCTTTATTGAAGGAAGTATGCTGGGTGGTGAGTGATGAAGACCGGAGGTTCAGGACTGCAGAAGGTCAGGGATGAATGTGATGGCAGGAGCTGACGACTATCCAGGCAGCCGGGAATGCTCAGAACTGCTCAGCTAGCAGCCCCAGTAGCCACAGCAGGTTAGCAGTTCGTTTGCAGACACCAGGACACAGAGCTGAGCTTCTCGAGGGCGGCTAGTCAGGTTAGCAGAACTTGAGAGACACCAGGACACAGAGCTGAGCCTTTCCAGGATGGCTAGTCCAGTTAGCAGTTCTCTGGAGACACCAGGACACAGAGCAGAACTTCTCCAGGGACAAACAGCAAAGTAAGAGTCTAAAGAAAACTGGCAGGACTAACCTTAAACAAGAAAAACAAATCTTCCAAGGCAACAACAGGGACTGGCATGGAGAAGTGTGGAATGATGACGGCCCAATGCGGAACTGAAGACAGAGGGAGGTTTAAATAGAGCACTAACAGGTGAAACAAGGGTCTGCCTAATTAACTGCTAAATGATTATCAGGTGTGACTGACTGCTGAGGAGGTGAAGTGAAAATTGACAGAAAATAACTGATGACTGAAAACTAACAATAAATAAAGTCAAACCTAACCCAAAAGAGATGAAAAAATGAAAGTAACAGAAAAACAAAGCCAAACCAAAACTCAACCATGACATTACCCCCCCCCCCCTCAAGGCCGGACTCCGGACGGCCTAAAATCAAACAAAACAAACTACAAAGTGACCGAACCAGGATGGGTGGAGGGAAGGCAGGATGGCGGGCAAGAGTCATAACCAAGCTGATCTAACCTGGGTGGGTGGAGGGAAGGTAGGATGGTGGGCTAAAATCAAACCAAAACTACCCACTAGGGCGAACTAAAAGGGCGTCTAACAGATGTTGGTAAGCCAAACAAAGGGCATCTAACAGATGTTGGCAGGCGAACATCGCCACAAGGCAAAAACGGGCATGACAGGCGAACATCGCCACAAGGCAGAACAGGCGTACGACAACGCCCGAGGGAAGAAACAGGCGTACGACAACGCCCGAGGGAAGAAACAGGCGTACGACAACGCCAGAGGGAAGAAACAGGCGTACGACAACGCCAGAGGGAAGAAACAGGCGTACGACAACGCCAGAAGGAAGAAACAGGCGTACGACAACGCCAGAAGGAAGAAACAGGCGTACGACAACGCCAGAGGGAAGAAACAGGCGTACTTAGCGCCAGAGGGAAGAAACAGGTGTACTTAGCGCCAGAGGGAAGAAACAGGCGTACTTAGTGCCAGAGGGAAGAAACAGGCGTACTTAGCGCCAGAGGGAAGAAACGGGCGTACTTGGCGCCAGAGGGAAGAAACGGGCGTACTTAGCGCCAGAGGGAAGAAACGGGCGTACTTAGCGCCAAAGGGAAGGAACGGGCGTACTTAACACCAAAGGGAAGGAACGGGCGTACTTAACGCCAAAGGGAAGGAACGGGCGTACTTAACGCCAAAGGGAAGGAACGGGCGCACGACAGCGCCAAAGGGAAACCCGCCGGGGCCTGAGGAAAACGCCGGGGCTTGGGGAAGAGAACGTCGGGATGTGAGGGAAGCAGGAACATCTAAAATGCCTAGGAACAAGAACGGAGGGCGTACTTACACGCCGGGGAACCGAGAACAGAGGGCGTCCTAACTCGCCGGGGACCGAGAACAGAGGGCGTCCTAACACGCCGGGGAACCGAGAACAGAGGGCGTCCTAACACGCCCGGGGAACCAAGAACAGTGCGCGTCTAAACACGCCGGGAACACTAAATCTAAACGCTAGAAATCTAAACACCAGGGAACCAGGAACAAAGGGCATCCTAATATGCCAGGAAACAAGAGCGGAGGGCGTCTTAGAACGCCAGGAGACAAAGGGCGTTCTAACACGCCGGAAAAACACGAAATCTACAGGGGTCAGAGGGCGTCCTAACACGCCAGGAAACAAAAATACCAGGAACTAAGGGCGTCTAAATTCCGAGAATGGAGGGCGTCAAACACGCCAGGGGACTAAGAGCTAGGGGGCCAAAACAAAACTAAGAAGCGCTGGGACGTAAAGAGCGCTGGGAAACTAAAGATCTAAACCAAAAACTAGAAAACCAGGCATGAACTAACCTATATAACAAAACCAGAAGACCTAGGGTAGGGATAACAAAAGAAAAACCGAAGCAAAAAACTAGAAATCAAAATAAAACAAAAAAACTAGGAAAAAGAGCAAGACGTACAAGAGAAAAAAAAAACTATAAAACTAATGCAAAAACCAAAACAAAGAAACTAGGACAGGAACGGTAAACTATTGTAACACTAGATAACTAAAGCTAGAACAAAAACAAAAACTAAGAGTACAAGGCAAAAAACTAGGATTCTAAAGCAAACAGAAATAACCAAAGCAAAAACCGGAAGACTATAGGCAAACCTGGAACACCAGAACAGAGGTGGAAAAACAAACGAAAATAGAAACTCAAGTACTCAAAGAAAAAACAAAGAACCCCCTAAATAACTCTAAAAACCCCAAAAAATCCTAAGTAAACCAAAACTGAAATTGAGCCCCAAAAATAACAGAAGGCACTGGCCTTAAGGGCTCAGGCAAGAACGGCTGCTAAGCAAAAAAGAAAAAGTCTTCGTGGAGGTCGTCCTGGACGAGGCAGGCGGTGGAGCAGCATCGCCCGACTAAACCCTCGAGGAGGGTGGCCCCGACGAGGCAAAGTCAAGCGGCCCGGAGACCGCGGTCGGCGGCTCTGGCCGAACAAAAAAAGTCAGAGGCGGCCGACGTGGTGGGCGGCCCCGACGAGGCAGAGTCGAGCGGCTCGAAGTCCGCAGTCTGCGGCTCCGGCCAAACAGAGAAGTCAGAGACGGGCGCCGTGGTGGACGGCCCCGACGAGGCAGAGTCGAGCGGCTCGAAGTCCGCAGTCTGCGGCTCCGGCCGAACAGAAAAGTCAGAGGCGGTGCCAAGCTACAGGTCTCGGCGGAAACCGAGGCCAGAGGCAGGTCCTCCTGGACCTCCTCACGAGGCTTGGGCGGAGGCAGGTCCTCCTGGACCTCCTCACGGAACTTGGGCGGAGGCAGGTCCTCCTGGACCTCCTCACGGAACTTGGGCGGAGGCAGGTCCTCCTGGACCTCCTCTTGAGGCTTGGGCGGTGACGGAATACAGACCTCGGAGGGCGGCGCCGGGCTACAGACCTCGGAGGGCGGCGCCGGGCTACAGGCACGGAGGGCGGCGCCGGGCTACAGGCTTCGGAGGGCGGCAGGTTTGGAGGCTGAAGCGCGTCCTTGACGGACCTGCCGTGCCGGTGCTTCTGCCGTCCTTGCCGGAAGGAGCCAGATGAGGAATCCGGGGCAGTCTTGGAGGTAGCCGCTGGCCAGCAGGGCAGAAGGTCGTCCCGGTCACCGTCGAAGAAATCCCACAGCTGGCTCTCCTTGATGCGTGGAGCTCCGCTAGGTGGAACGATGAGCCTCACTCGAGGGGCCAGTTGCGAGTCATGGAGGTGATGACCGAGACGACGAGAGGCTGAGCGGCTTCTCTCCCTGGGCTCCGGGGTAGCCGTAACAACGCCCACGTAAACCACCTGGGGAGTGGAGTCGGTCCGGACGGGTGGCGCAGGGTCCCGGGCGGAAGCCATCTTGGCATACCTCTCCCTCATCTGGCGTTCGCACATCTCCACATATGCGAGGATGTCCGGGTCGTCAACTCCTGCAGGTAAGTCCCGCATGGCGCCTGAGTTCACCTTTTGACTGGGCCGTACTGTCAGGGTTTTGTTTACCGATGAACTCAGGACACACACACGGGACTAAAAGTTTGAGTCTTTATTGAAGGAAGTATGCTGGGTGGTGAGTGATGAAGACCGGAGGTTCAGGACTGCAGAAGGTCAGGGATGAATGTGATGGCAGGAGCTGACGACTATCCAGGCAGCCGGGAATGCTCAGAACTGCTCAGCTAGCAGCCCCAGTAGCCACAGCAGGTTAGCAGTTCGTTTGCAGACACCAGGACACAGAGCTGAGCTTCTCGAGGGCGGCTAGTCAGGTTAGCAGAACTTAGGAGACACCAGGGTACAGAGCTGAGCCTTTCCAGGATGGCTAGTCCAGTTAGCAGTTCTCTGGAGACACCAGGACACAGAGCAGAACTTCTCCAGGGACAAACAGCAAAGTAAGAGTCTAAAGAAAACTGGCAGGACTAACCTTAAACAAGAAAAACAAATCTTCCAAGGCAACAACAGGGACTGGCATGGAGAGGTGTGGAATGATGACGGCCCAGAACTGAAGACAGAGGGAGGTTTAAATAGAGCACTAACAGGTGAAACAAGGGTCTGACTAATTAACTGGTAAATGATTATCAGGTGTGACTGACTGCTGAGGAGGTGAAGTGAAAATTGACAGAAAATAACTGATGACTGAAAACTAACAATAAATAAAGTCAAACCTAACCCAAAAGAGATGAAAAAATGAAAGTAACAGAAAAACAAAGCCAAACCAAAACTCAACCATGACAGGATAGGACTGAGTATGTTTTCATCATTTGAATTCTGATAGCCGTCCTCCAAAACAGCCAATTTAGCCTGGATATCTGCAAGATGCTGTGATTTGGCCTTTTTGACTGAAGACTGATAAGAAATAATATATTCCCTTAATACCACTTTAAATGACTCCCACAAAACTGAGTCAGATACTTCACCGTTGTCATTAAAAAAAAGAAAATCTGAGATTTTGGCACAAACATAGTCCTGAAATGTTTGATCAGAATTGATAGGGGGGGATAAATTTCCAATTAAACGACGGGGCATAAAGATTAAAGTGAATCTGTAGTAAGAGATCTGAAATTAAGATGCTGTAATACATTGAGCTGACTGTGTGTGAAATTAATTTAGAATAAATTAAAAAGTGGTAAATTCTGGCAAAACTACCATGGGAGGGGGAAAAAAAGAGTATTTACGATCAGAAGAATGCTGAAGCCTCCACATGTCAACTAAATTTAATGACTGCATGAGATTATTTAGAACCGGGACTGATTTCAAAGAAGACGCAACTTTATTGGAGGACCTATCCAGCAATGGATCGAAATAACAATTGAAGTCACCTCCTATAATTATGTCCCTATTATTACATTGTGAAACAATGTCAAATATCTTCTGGACAGTCATAAAATCTGGACAGTCATAATTTGGGGCATAAATATTTAATAAAGCAGCAGGAATGGAATTGATATTGCCAGTGACAAGCACATATCTTCCCCCTGAATCTGCAGACATGGAGTCAAAGATAAATGGAATGGATTTGCGAATAGGGATTGCGACCCCTCTAGCCTTGGAAGAAAAATCTGACTGGTAAACCTGTGACACCCATGAAGATCTCAACCGTCTCTGCTCATTTGGCTGAATATGCGTCTCCTGAAGAAAGACAATATCAGAAGAGAGTGATTTTAAATGTGAAAACACCTTTGCTCTTTTAAGCCCTTTATCAAGCCCTCTGCAGTTCCAGGAGACAAAATTTAAACAACTCATGCCCGGCTTAGAAGTATTATTATCCTGCATGTATCATAACGTAAAAACAGCAGCTGACAAAGTGAACACAACACAACACAGGAGTTTTAACAACAACAGAACAAACACAAAATCCCCAAAACTCACTCCAGCCACAACAGGAACTAAGCGGCATATCCCTCAATCTAAAGTGGAGGCTGCCGGATAACAGAGAGGAAACCTCGAATAGCCTAAGCCCAACAAGCCGCGTTTACCTCCAGAGGAACTATATAAATGTTAATGTGCACCAAGGCTTAAATGAATGTTCACGTAGAACGCTTAAAGTCAGTCGATATGAGACAATGAGTTGACAAACCGCTCTGCATCAGCCGGTGAAGTGAAGGTTTTCACAGTGCCATTTAAATACACTTGCAGCTTGGCAGGAAAACGCAGGGAACATTTGGCACCAGCTTCCACCAGCCTTTTCCTCACGGTGTTGAATGCCTGGTGCTGCGCTGAAACCTCCGGCGTGTAGTCTGGGAATATGAAGACTTTCTGGCCGTGGTACAGGAGCGGGGATTGTTGTCGACTCAGCCGCAGAATATTCATCATGTCGCGGTCATTGAGGATGAGGATCCGAGGTTGTTCATTAGGAAGTGGCTTGGGTCTCAGGGCACAGCAGGCTCTGTCTATTTTAACGGGCTTGGGAAAGTTGTCCTGTCCCAGCAGCTCCGAGATTAACTTTGAAACAAGCTCTGCAGGATGGCCAGCCTCTTCCCCTTCCTTGATGCCAACAATACGGATATTTTGTCTGCGTGAGCGCCCTTCCAAGTCATTCACCTTTGTTTCAAGAAGACCGTTAGCCGCCGCTAGCTCGCTGCAAGTTGCCTCCAGCGCCGAAACACAGGCATCTGTAGAGGATAGAGCCGTGTCTATGTCGTCTAAACAGTGCTGGACCTCACTGTGCTCTGTCTGCAGGGTTGTTAAATGAGCCTCAATGGAGTCCAGGCGAACTTCCAGTGATTTCTTGAGAGAATCCACGAGGGTGTAGACCAGGGGTGTTAAACTCATTTTGGTTTAGGGGCCGCATACAGCTTAATCTGATCTCAAGAGGGCCACACGAATAAAAGTCCACTAGAACTAAAAAAGTGGACTTGTTGTTGATTTTTATATTAAATGAATTTCACTTTTACATAATATATTATGAATAACCTCAGCGTTTTTAAGAAAAGTATGTGCAATTTCAACAATACTTTTACTCAGTTAAACATTTACTTAAGTGCATTATGCATAAGAACTGATCACAGTGATTGTGCAATGTTGAAAAACATTCACATTTTTTGGAACTTAAAACCACTGACAAAATACTTAAAAAATTAAGAAATTATTCAAAATCAATTTTCCACATCTGAAGCTCAGTGCTACCATCTGCTGATTAAAACATGGTGCATGGACAATATAGGAACTGCAGATTTTCAATTAAACGAAGTACATGTTTTTTTCAATAATTGTTTTATCATTTTCTTCTATTTATCTCCTCTTTCTTTCACCTTTTCTTTTTTTCTTCTTGTTCTTCCTTTCCTCTCCTACTTTCCCATTGTAGTGTCCATATCATTTGAGATATTCCCCGCATGAATCATAATAAAACTATTCACATTCATAAATCAAGCGGAGCACTATGGCAAAAGCAGTCAAATCTGTGAAAGTCAAATCTGATGGGCTCTTTTTGACATTAAGACAACAATTCTTATTGCCCCATTGCCAGACAGGACACTAAAAAAAAAAAAAAAAAAAAAAAAAGATTATTTATTTTTTTGAATAATGATAATGCATTTAGCCACCGGGCCGGACTAAATTGTTCGGTGGGCCGGAACCGGCCCGCGGGTCGTATGTTTGACACCGCAGGTGTAGACTTTAGAGAGATCATCTCTATGGTTATTGACGGCGGCTAAAAAAGCCTCGTTGCTAACAGCAGAGCACGCCTGAACGGTCGACTTCTGGGCTTCGCCTTTCCATGGCATAATGTGAAATGCCAAAATTGCAATATCCTGAAGAAACAGGTGCCTACTAGTCCTCTGGCAAGAAAACAAATAGCTTCAGTGCAGTAATTAAATGATAAATGAAGGCAGTGACAAGAAGCTCTGTAAAACACGTCTACTCCATTACAGCACTCTAGCGCCCGGCTATGCGCCATTTCTGCTGATGTTCGGAAGAGAGACACACTTTTTGGGTCTGTACTCAGTGATCCGGAGATTGTGGACTATGATCGCTACATTGGGTCTCTGCGGAGGGATCTGAGAGAAGCTATGGCTATAGCTCAGTCAAATGCGACTAAACAGCTCCAGTGCCACAAAGATTTGTATGACCGGAGAGTGTGTGGAACACCTGTGGGAGTTAATGACCGTGTGTTGCTGGCAAAAAAAGGGGAACGGGGCAAAAGAAAGCTTGCTGACCACTGGCAGAGCACTGTGTATGTAGTGGTTGGGATAAATGATGAGAGCCACACATTCAGGATCCATAACCCTGTCATTGGTCAGACAAAAGTTGTTCATCGCAACCTGATAATGCCAGCGGACTTCCTCCATCTGCCGGACAGTGATACTGACGATCAGGAGGAGGCTGCAGTGTCTCTGGCAACAAGTTCATTGGATCTAACTATGGAGAGATCAGCTATCAGTGAGGTTAACTCGGACTTGGATGAGTTCAGAAGAAGAGTGTGGGTTTCTGAAATACACTCTGGTGCAAGTCGGGAGTCGAGTATTAAGGATGCTGATCAGTTTGAGAACATAATATTCGACCAAGCACCGGAATCTGCTGAAGTTAGGGTGTCACCTCGGAGTGGACCGGCCTTTGAAGGAGCTGCCTTGGAGGACAGCAGCGCGTGGGACTCTAGTTGTTCAGTGATTGCTACGACTTGCCCAGAGACTTTACCAACTGCAGACCCTGGCCCTCCTACTGACATACCTGTTACTAATGCATCTGCTGTGACTGTAGTTGATGGTGCTACTGACCGTAAATCTAGTGCTGGACGTTTGTTGAAACCAGTGACTAGACTTATTGAAATAATGCACCAAAACAAAAGCCGTTGTTAGCCTTTTGAGCTCTTGTTAGTTTTGCTGTAGTTTTGCTTGTTCGTGATTTTTGCTTAGGAATGGGTTTCCTGTCTCTTTGATAAAGTCGGTGTGTTGGGTTTATTGATAAGGTGCATTTTGCAGTTACATGTTTTAAGAATATGTAAAAAGGCCATGTTCTTTTCCCTTTGTGTGTGGATTGGTCTGGCCAACCTCTCCTCACACTAATTCTTATGGGTAGTCTTTGGGACTGGGATTTTGTTGCTGTAATTTTGATATTGTGACACCTTAAATCTAAATTTGGAAGGGGTGGTTGTGTTTTGCTTTCCTGTGTATTTGAATTGTGATTGTATGTAGTTTTGTGTGTTGTACCTGTGTTGTTATATTTATTTTATTTTTTGGGGGGGTTGCACGTTTTTTGTAATATGTATTGTTCTGATTATATTGATGTTTTTGTCTGATTTTGATTGGACAAGTGGAATTCGGCCATGGGGAGTGTCACAGTGTTTAATATGCAGAGGATTCTACTTGTCATATATTTAGTGGGTTCAGCACCCCCAACTGGTAGTTGGCGGTAATAAGTGTAGTGGACACAGGGACCTCATTGCCAGTCGGTGAGTGACAAGCACGAGGTAGGTTCACTTGGGGGATGCTCTGGTACATTGGATCTATTACCATTCTATGTAATTGCTAGCCAACTGTAAAGTGTATATAGGTTAACGAGGATGTTATTGTATTAAATATGATGTATTTGAGGAAACTATTAGCTGTGTTAATTTAACACACATCAGGGAATGTGCCACCTACCCAGCTAATAGAAAATGCTATTCCTCACAGGGTGCTGTTCCTGTGCTGATGAGCCTGAAGCCTGATTCGTTTGTATATTCCATTTCATACAGATAAAAGCTTTTTCACTCATCCTGTTTCCTGGCCGTCATTATAAACACAACGCAGAGAACGTAGAAAAAGAGAACTAAAGGTTAAACACACACACACACGCACACACACACTTCCACAATCTCTGACCATTTATATGAGCATATAAATCGCCTCTTTAGGGCCTATGTGTTGTTTTATCTGGATTTTCATGTAATATTGATAAAAAAAAAAAAAAAGCAGTATGTATTAGGATTTAAATAAGACTAATTGGATCTAATTAGGAGCTATCACAGTGAACTGCATTGCTAGAGAAAAGTTTGATACATAGCCCAGTTTTATGATAACCCTGCCTGCCAGATGAATTATCACCATATTTGTGCATCCACAAACACACACGGGAACATGTGCTACACATTATCAATCTGGCTGGCAAGGTTAGCTGTAGGAACTCATGATGATCATTTCCTTATTTCTAAGGATCCTACTGCATAGAAATAGCCTAAAATCGCCATCATCACAATTTAAATTAAAACACCCAACCATGTACCCATTCATTTTTTACTTAATAACATTTAGTAATTTGTGCTTTAAAAAGGCACAAAAACGCTTCTTAAAAGCATATTAGATACATTTTAATTACCTTTTTCTTGTTGACTTGAAAGCTTCTTCACATCACTCATAATGGATTTAGTTTTGTTTGGCCAAAATTCAAAACATCTGTAACGAAATCCATGGTTCACGTCAGGTTCGTCGTGGAATAATTTCTTCAACCAGTCATACTTCAGATCCAGTATCTTGTTGCTCCCATCGCAATAAACGACTGGATTATTATCAACTGTCAGTGAATATTGATACTCCGGGAAGTTCAAGAGGTCCGAAGTTATGGTGGTGAAAAACGTTAGAGCGTGGTTCTCTTTGGAGACATGAAATGCCATTAAATCACTCGCTTTGTACATAATAACACCTACTTCAAAATTCCTGATAATAACAAACACTACTGTTCAAAGACAATGTGAGGCAGTAAGACAGGAAAAAGTCTGATGTTACCTGCTGCTGATGCCTTACAGAAGAGGTAAAGCAATAACAACCTGATCATCTTCTATCGACACAGCAGCCGATAAATTTGTTAATCCCAGTTTGTCCGTGACAGAGTGCGGTTCTGCTGGTGCCGTCAGGTCAGCCTCCACTTCGAATACAAAAGTGACGCCAGCCCGCACTGGGTTTTGTAAGTGACGCAAACACCACGAATTACGGTAGTAATGCTTGCTTTGACCTTTCACAATAAAGGCAAAACTTTTACATTTACTGACTGGAAAGAGTTGATTTCATTCTTTCCCTTCTATGTTCTAAAAATATTTTTTATGTATTTTTAGAATAGGGCCTATGGCATGTGAATATGGATATGTAAAAAAAAAAAAATCATAGTTTTTATTTTTGTTACTGTTTTATGTGGTCATTTGGATGTTCCTTTTTTGAAAATTTATTAATTCATTTATTTTCCCTTCATTTCACATAATTATTTAAACAAAAGTGTTTTCAGTTTCTGCATTCACAACAGAATGACAGTAGAACACCTCCAGATGCTGCTTATCAAAGTTCACCTACATCTGATGTGGAATTTCAAAATTAATGCCCTTAAAAATATATATTCTTAGACAGTTTTACGTAAGTGGCTAACTTTGGATAAATTCTTTCTTGAAAAACAGCTAAATCAGTTAAAGACAGTATGATACTTATTCTCCTTTAGAGAGGCAGTGTAATGCATGATAAAAAAGTTTCCATAAATCGCCTTACTTCAGATTTGAAACTACACACGAGTTTCCCATTTAATCCAGTTTAAATTAGCTTTGGCCTAGTAGACAAAGACTGGTATTTATGGAAATACCTCACATATGGAAGCATGATGTTTGAATAATTGGTTTAACCAGCAGTTTTGGATGGTACACAAAAGTGTCTTCAATGAGTTGAAGAAAAATGTTCAGAGTATCTCATATCTCTGCATCTCTATTGAAAGAATAATAATTATTTTTGGTGGGTCCCTTGATAATACATACTTATTTCTCAGCTTAGTATTCTAGTTTCAGAATTTTTCCAAATTTGTATGCTATGGAACATTAGGAGTTGGAGCACAAGACAGAAGAACAGCTTCCGTGTTACAGCTTTGAGACTGTTGAACGCAGGAGGAGCCATTTAGACCTTGCTGCCATCTCCTTCCCAACAACCACCCACATATAATATCTGCCTATTGCTAGACATGCTCAACTAGAGTGAGATCGAGATTAAGGAGACGGGAGGGGTTGCGTTGGATGTGTTGTCGGTAGGATTTGGACTTGGAGCGGCGCGGGAAAACAAAACATAGAAATATGTCAGATTTGGAAAGGGCGCATTTTGGCATAAACTGGTATGTGAATGATTTGGGTGGAAATGGAAGTAGAAAATGAGGAAGGTATGGATTTTAAAGGGTGGACGCCAGTGGGGAGAGGAAGAGGGAGAGGACGTGGAAGAAATAAAACAGATGAAGGAAAGGGAATTCAAGGCAGTAAACAAGAACTGGAAGGAAGTAGTTCAGACGAAGGAGGAAAGTTGGAGGAAAGAAGGAGGAATTTAAAATAATATTAAAACTTAAGAATGAGCAAGAACAGGATAACATCAGCCCCATAGTGATGTCAAGAGAAAGAAAAAAGAAAATTGGAGATGTCGAAATGGTAAAGATTTTGTAAGATGGAAACCTATTGATAGTTTGTAAAAACAAAGAACAAATGAATAAGGCTTTAAATGTGGATAATATCTGTAAAAAAAACTGTGTTGGAGAAAAAAGAGCTGGGAGAAAATAAAAAGATTAGAGGAGTGATTTATGGGATCCCTCTAGATGAAGACCTTGAGAAACTTAATAGAAGTATTGTGGGTGCAAAAGTGAACAACTTGAAGAGAATGTCAAAAACAATAAAAAGAGAAAAAGTATGAAAGTTTATCAATCCTCATTGAATTTGAAGAAAAAGAGTTGCCACAAAACCTCAAAATAGGATATCTCAGTTTTCAAGTCAGACCTTATATCCCTCCACCATTTCATTGTTTCAAATGTCAAAGGTACGAACACATAGCAGCAGTTTGTAAAGGAAAGCAAAGATGTCCAAAATGTGGGGAAGATCACAAGTTTGAAGAATGTAAAGAAGTACAAGAAAAATGTTGTAATTGTGGAGGGCAACATAGAGTTATGTATGGAGGATGTGAAGTAAGAAAGAAGGCAAAAGAAATCATACAGATGAAAATGACAGAAAACACAAGTCAAATCTCACTTATGTTTAAACGCAGTTAAAAATGTGAAGGAACAGAAAACAAGCCAAAGTACAGTCAGAAGAAAATATTACAATACCAGTAGAAAAACTAATATTATTTGTAGCACATGTTATCAACTGCACTGACCAAGCCAAGTATAAAACTGAGAAGATTAAAATAATAGTGAGAGGAGCGGAAAAGTTTTAGGGGTTTAAATAGGGATCATGGTAGAACATAAACTAAAAGTTGGAGGTAGATGGGAGACCAGGACCAACAGGTGAAAGTAGCACATGTTAATATTAGTAATAGTAATGGTAATATCATCTTTATTGTCATTGAAACGCAGATAAGGTGAAATCAGATATGGAAAGGTCATCCCTCCCGATATCATTGGCAGGTAAGATAAACTCTCAAAATGATCGTAATGTCAAAGTTCCTGTTCTTATTCCAGACAATACCAATTTTTATTCCTACATCTTTTTTTAAATTAAATAAATGTACATCTACCTTTTATATGAAAAAAAAAAAACAGTCCCCCGGATATGAAGAGAATTTCTAGAGAGAGAGACAGAGAGGAGGGGGCCTAGCTCTACCAAATTATATGCATTTAATCCGGGGCAGCAAATCTACATAAATTGCTATTTTGGGTTCCGCAGTTAGATGATGAGGAAACCCCAGTATGGGTACATATGGAAAGATATGCATCTAGCCCAATATCCCTGCATTCCCTGATTTGTACCCCTCTGCCCCTAAGCAAGCACCTATACACAAATAACTCTGTTGTCAGAACTCATTTTAAAAACAGAAATGCCCTCCTGTCTGCTCACCTGTTCTCTCCAGCTCTGGGGGGAACAGCATTTAAGGAATGGTATAGAGCTGGGGCTGAATCTGTTAAAAATCTGGTTAAAGATGGTGTACTTATGTCTGCTGCTCAGCTGGAAAAGGAATATGGAATCCCCTTAAAAACGAATTACTTCAGATACTTTCAGATTCGAGATTTTGTGAAAAAGACATTCTCCTCATCTCTTGAATCACCGCAGAGTGGGTGGATAGATGGGCTATTGGATATGAATCTGACTACTAAGGGGTTGGTTTCTATGCTCTATGTAAATATCCAGAGGGTGGCTTCCCCATCCCTTGCCTACATAAAAAGGAAATGGGAGGAAGAATTAGAGCTGGACATATCAAAAAATGAATGGATGTGGGCAGTAGAACATTTTTCGTCTGTATGTGTTAGACTTGGATTAACACAGTTTAAAGTGGTACATAGACTTAATTTCACGAGGGACAAATTGGCAAGAATTTACCAGGGAGCTGATCCGACTTGCCCTACATGTAAAAATGTTCCAGCCAACACATCTCAGATGTTCTGGTCTCTCCCCAGGCTCAAAGAATTCTGGATCAAAATCTTCAAAACCTTTTCATCCATTTACAAGAAAATATTGAACCCTTTCCTTTAGTAGCCATTTTTGTTGTGGCACCGGGGGAAACAAAATTAACTGTCAAAGGAAAGCAATGGCATTTCTTCATTGTTGACCAGGAGATTGATTTTATTTAATTGGATAAAAGCAGCACCGCCAACTCATAAAAGATGGGTTGAGGAGGTGATGGCACACCTAAAGTTGGAACATCTTAGATTTACTTTACAGGCAAGACTATGAGATATTTCAAGGTCTGGCAACCTTTTATTTCCTATTTTGAATCTGAATTTTCATCTGCTTGAGCATAACTAGCAGCATCACCACCCCCCCTTTTTTTCCCTCAGGTTTGAATGGCAATAACAATCACGATGATAATAATTATATGTATCTAGTTTTAACCCAAGAGTGTCTGGAACACAGGTGGTGTGTATGGTAGTAGGAGGATCTGTCTTGTCGTTATTTTGTCTGTGTTTTTTTAGCTGTTTTTGTGATGTAAGTTTTGAGTCCAGGGGTCCGTTCTTCGTACGTTGCTTAAAACATCCGAGATCAAATGAGACATCCAAGATGATTTCATCCGGCTAACCATGACCCGGCTAATTGGGTTCTTCGAACACACCTGTTGTTTATGATTAGTATGGCTGGATTGAGTTATCTGAGATAACTGCGCGTTCATGCGTTTGTTTAAAAGGGGAAATGTATCGATAGTAGAAACAATGATCAGCAGCGCTGCTATTGGCTGTTCAGCAAAGAACGCCCACAGTTTTTCTCCCAAGCAGAACAAGAGCTTTTAATGGAAGGTTATGCTGAATTTGAGTCATTAATTAAAACGACAGGTAACACCTCAAAGTCTGTTAAAGCCAGGAGAGAGGGCTGGCAAAAAATAGCAGACGAATTAAATGTGTAAGTGCTGTCCATGGTAGATGTTTCTATCACTTTCTACAGTATGAATTTTTGCATTTTAATAATTTGATATTTTTTGTTGTTTTATATCAGAGCCTCCACGGGGCCCACTAGAACATGGGGACAAGTAAAAGTGAAGTACAAGAATATTCTACAAAATGGTAATCTTTAATTATTATACTTTATTTTAAAAAGGCACTTGTTATGTCAAGAGATACAAATTTTAGTGTCATTCCTTAGACATTGGAAGTAAAGGATGCGTGCAAATTGGGAATTTTTACAAAAAATTCTTTATCCATAAAAAATGAAGTTCTTTCTTTTCCAAGTCAAACACAGTTTACTCGGTAAAACTGTATTGCTCCGTGTCTAGATAATCCATCCATAGTTTTTTCTAATACAATATACGAGTCAACAGGAAGCAAGCCTTTCAAAGTAAACTAAACTTCACAATAAAATGGCCTGAACAAATCTTCTTACTGAATATGATAAAAATAAAAAGCAAACCATCGTACAAATAACTTAAATATTTTCGATTTATGGCTCTATCACCACTTTTTCCTCTTTAAAAGCCACTGTTAAATGGTGTGCTTGTCTGTTTATAACAGCCACCAAGAAAAATCTCTCTACAATTACACTGTCGCACTGGGCTGAAGGATCCTGTCTATTGCGCAATACGCGATTAATTCGAAAACTTGCACCTTCCGCAACAGGTTGCAATGGACATGGCTACGACAGACTTCCCTATCTCCTCCGCTTATACAGCTGCGATCTAATCCTGTTAACATGAAATAAGCCTGCTCGCGAGCAGGTTTAAGCTAGCACACATGTTGCTATGACAGCAAGTCCAAGATGAGTGTCGAAGAACCGAACGATCCAAGATCATGCCAAATCGTCAACAATCAAATCCAGCTAACTGAGTTAGCAACGTACGAAGAACGGGCCCTGGTCTATCGAGGTCTGAACGTCAGTGCTGGAGAAACTGCGGGAAGAAAGAGGACATGGATTATGAGAGGTAGAACCAGAGGGAAATCTCCAGAAGCCGAGCCGCTTACCATTTAGTTGGGCAGATCTAACCAGGGAAGTAGTGCCGAGGGAACTATGGAGTCTAATGCTCACAATGGTTAACAGGTGGCTAGCAACAGGAGGGCAGTCTGATGGTAAGTCGGCGAGGGATCCGGAGCAAACCACGCAGACAGAGGTGACAGATGGATTAACCAGAGAACGGAGGTAACCAGCAGAATCCAGGGAGGAAAAAAAAAACATCAGAAAGAGTTGGATCAGGCAGCAAAGAGCTGTAAAACCTCCTCTACTTGTGGTCATACTGGGGCTGGCCACCATAAGGGATTCTTCCCATCCTGCCTGTGAAAGGGAAAAGCTCGAAGGGAACTAAGATCATTAAAACATACGCCTTTCTGGATCCAGGTAGCACTGATACGATCTGCTCTGAAAGACTTCTTAATGAAGTTCAAGGTCGAAAGGCTCAGATTCATCTGTGGACAATGGGTCATAGTAAAACAGTGACAACCTCTATCATTAAAGGGCTGGAGATTTCAGAAATCAATGGAAGCCATTTCTATCAGCTTCCCATTGTGTTTACACAAAAGGAAATGCCAGTCTCCACCGACATTATCATCAGTGAGGAGGAGCTGTCAAAATGGTAGTTTTTAAAGGACATTCATTTTCCATGCATACATGCTGGTGTAGACCTACTAGTTGGCACAAATGCATCTAAACTAATGGAACCTTGGGAGTCAGAATCAGAATTAGACATACTTTAATAATCCCACAGGGAAATTACTTGGGTGATTAATAGTCAGGGTGAAGGGCCCTATGCAATCAGAAGCCTCCTAGGATGGGTTGTAAATGCTTCAGCAGAAGGTTACAAGGATCCTGAAAATGGCTACCCTTCAGTTCATGTCAACAGAACTACAGTTGATAAAATTGAAGAGCTTCTGAACAGCCAGTCCAACTATGACTTTATGGAAAAGTCCTTTAAAGAACAAGAGGAAATGTCAAGAGAGGAACAAAAATTTCTGGATAATGGATCGCTCTACACAGCTAGAGAATGGACATTACAAACTGAAACTGCCTTTCAAAAGAGAAGAACTCTTTATGCCAAACAACATTTCTGTTGCTCTGCAGGGCATACTTGGTTTGAAAAGGAAATTCAAAAGGAACAGAAGTTTTCATAAAGAGTACACAAACTTCATGACTAATGGCATTAATAGTGGTCATGCAGAAAAGGTTCCAGAGCATCAGCTGACAGCAGCGAAAGGCAAGCTGTGGTATATACCACATCATGGTGTAAATTGAATCATCTTGCTACTGAAAGGTGCCTTATAAATAAACTTGCCTTGCCTTACAATGGAATAGGTTAGGGTTAGGGTGGAATGGCCCAGTCAATGTACAGATTTTTCAAGAACCTCTGGCAAAACTTGAACATTATTATTAACAGACATTCTTATTCAACTGATTGAGGTTTTCCTTCCACCAAGTCATCGAATCTAAATATCTGCTCCTATCTGGTCAAATAAAATAAAACTGTTCTTGTGACTCTAACAGCAAATGGAAATTAAGCAGTCAGGTCTTTGACCAAAATTAAAATAAACATCTATGCCCTGTCAGGACTCAGCAGGCAGTAGAGTGAAGGTTTCTGCCGACTCTGCCTCCTTTGCTCTCTCCATGGGTGACTGGAGTTGGCAGGTGGGCGTGGTACACACCTGCGGCTCATTCAGCAGTGTGCGGCTGAATGACCCGTGCTCTGTGGTAAGCTACCCTTCCCTCACCAACACAGCGCCCACTCTCAGTGCACTGTCTAACCCCTCTCTTCTCTTCCTAGATTAAGCGAGTCCCGGCCTTGCGTCTCTCATTGACGTTGACTCGTCGTGATTTATCCTCACGTTCACCTCTGTATGGTTGTGTGTTCAAATAAACGCCTTAAACTGCTTCCTGTCTCCCGAGTGTGATCTGCATGTGGGCCAAATACGTTAAGAACATGACATGCCCCCTCTGAAAGTAATACAATCTTTATGGGTTTTTTTCTGCCTTTGGTTGACATTTGTTGCAAATTGGATGATAGAAATAAGCTGTATTTAACTGTAGCGAGACACCTGAAAGCTTCAGTTTCAACATATCAAAGTTATAACAGAAACCACAGAATTACATTTTTAAACATTTTAGGAGTTGTGGAAATCACAAGATTTTAAGTGTCTAATTACTTTTATAGAAAAAACAATCAAACTTGTTAGAAGTTTAATTTCTCTTTGGGTGGCTACTATAGAGGAATTAATTCATTATAAGGTACTTGCTCTGTGCTTCTTTGGTGTTAGGTTTAAATCTTTGACCGGATTTTGACCCTTAGCTCTAATGAACCAAGATAATAAAATGAATAAGGTTTTTCAAAATTGAGTGGATGGTTCATTAATTATTGAGACAGAAATATCTGGGTTGCACATTAAAATTAATAACAAACAATACTAGACTGTTTGTGTAATTGGTGTTTTATTAAAATAAATGTGTGTATATACTAAAAAATCTGCTACTGACTATAAATATAAACCAACAGCAAAGCCATCTTTTAGATTGGAAAACGCATTAATCTAAACACTACCATCAAGAGGTGAAACACAGAAATTACACCATTTGAGGCTGAGCAACTTACAAATAAAAATAACCGGATATTTAACCAGGTAAGTTAACTATTTCTTATACAGTGAACTGGCTGATAACAAACTAAATTAAATAAATTAAAAAGGTAAATGGACAGTTCAAATAACAATGTAAAGGAGGAGGATAAATATTTACATAGATACATTAGTATGTACATTTTGTGCAATCAGCTCATTTATTTACAATTCAGAACAATCAGTAGTTTGTGGTGTAATAAAAATCCTAAAAAGCTTTATTTCTCTGATGTGTATTTTTTATTTCAAGTAGGAATTTTCTGAACATATCCTAAATGAAAATTGTTAATTGAAACAAGACCTAAACACCTATTTTCTGTCACACCTTTAATGGTTGAACAGCTGTGTAACAATGCCACGTTTGAAGTCTTGAAACAGCAATAAAGTTATCTTTTAATAACAGCAACAACCAATGATAATGAGCTGAAAACTATTTATCTACTATATACAAAATGAACTATTCAAAAACATTTATATCAATATGCATGAGCACACATTTAAAAAACAGTTAAATATTTAGGCGTATTTCAGAAAATTAAAGCTGACATTTTCTAAGCATCTGTAATTTGAATTAGTTATTTTACGCTCAAAGAGTTTAGATCTTAACTCAAAAACCTTCTGCTATAGTGGTGTATATTCAAAGTCTCTGCTAGGTATTTAACATCTTTCTTTGTTTATAATATTGGGTTTAATACAATACAGAAGAATGGAGAGGAGGGGGTCTTCTGGAAGAGAGAGACACTGAGGGAAGCTGTGAGCAGAAATGTAGTGTCCTTTTAAGGTTTGGATGTTCTGTAGGATAAATACATTGTAGTAACTTATGAAGTGTAAGTAAACCTGAGCCACAATGTGATGAATATTTCCTCCCCAGAGGGTGCCAAAACTTTTCTCAATGGCTGAAACCTTTTAGTGAAAGGGGTGGAAATTCAGGCAATAATTGGACAATGGCCTATGTGACACTTTTTGTTTAAAACATTTGGTTAAGCTGCCAACATCTCAATTATCCTTACTTTAATAGAAACCCATAGAGCTAATAATTTGATAATTAGATTTGATTTCTAACTGAGAAAATGATGAATACAGGTTGCAGAAAAAGGACAGAAGGCAGCCATACAAGGTTGCCACAACATAAACAGAGAATGCATAAAAATAGATAAAAAACTAAGAAATACTTACATTTCCTTTACAGTAAAGTAATTCCGTAATGCATACCAATTTTCAACCATGCAAAGCAATCCATTGTTAACAAGTTCTTCTAGGGACTTTTGTTGATTTAATCTTTCTCCCACGCTTGTTTGGTTTGAGTTGAGCAACAACTTCCCTATTATAAGCATACTGTTTAAAACTCTCAACTGTGGGACAGAGAGAGCAAACTGACCACACCGAGAATCTCTTTCTGTTATTATAGCATGAAAACAGGACTCAACCTCAGACTTTGCTTAGCTCACTGTTTTATTTATGAAACTCGTACACATCCCATCAGAACATTCTTGGTCTCTCTAAGAATGTGATCCAAACAGGGCTTTGTATGTAGGATTCTAAATACTTGAATCTTGATATATCATTCTTGTTGTCATGAAACATTCCAGCAAACACTCTTGACAACATGCTAGTTTTACAGATTTGTTTAACAGGGATCTTAACAGTCCCCTCCAAGGTCAAGTGACCTGAGGAAAGCACGGATTCATCTTGACATGAGATGTGAGCCTCCAATGGGTAAAGGTTCTGTGTGATTTCACAGAAACTTAATTCATTACATATTACAAAAAAACAATTTCTTCCACATAATCTCACTGGTTTCATCATCCCACTCACAGCCTGCAATCTGCTGGATAATGTAAGGGACAAAGAGGCACAAATGAGAAACAAATAAAAAAGTTTGAATCTTTTTTCATTCAAAAAGAAATGAAACAATAAAAATGTATTAGAAGATTTAAAAGAGATTTAACCATACTTCAGCAAATTCCCTGGAAATACATACGCATTTAACCTCAATTTGTAGGCTTCAGGGAAGCTTAAGAACCTCTTAAAGACTTTTTAAAAAAAATCTACTTAAGTTAAAAAAAAAACCCGTCAAATTCACCACAGTGCTTTAGATCACAAGACAGAGTTTAGTATTCAGGAAAGAGGAAGCAGAAACAAAACACTGACATTTCATGAACTTTTGTAGCTCTTATTTAAACTGCATTTTTGGCTGTAACTGAATAAGTACTAATGTTGTTCTTTAAGTATGAAAATATATTTCATAATAGCAAACAGGCTTAAATTGGAGGCAACTGGATCTTCAATCAGTTTTTCTGACCTATCCAGGTGTCTTTGTCAGTTCTGGTGACCCGTACTTGATCAACCTGCGGTTGGTGTTCTGCTGTTTTTAAGAACAAGGAAGCCCATATCCTAAATACATTTTAATTCCATAACATAGAGGTCTGTTATAATTTAAAATTTACAACAAGATAACCACTATTATAAAAGAAGAAATAGTAGTAATGGATTCATGAAAGCAGTAGAGTAAGAAAAAGCCACCAAAGTGAGTTTCCGGCTCCCCATACCACAAAAACCTGTTTGTAAAATCCCACAGATATAGCCATTCCCCATCTCACAATATACAGTATACCCATCAGGTCCCTGTTAGATGACATCTGACATATTTCACACTTTATCTTTGATAGGGTACAGTTTGAGATATCAAAAAAAACCTCAGCACAAGAAAAGCACACATCACAAGACATAGGTGTCACATGTGAATCCCATGTAGTATTGACCATCAGTTGTGTGTGTTTGAGTGAATGTGTGCAGTTTGTCCATGAACGCTGTACAGAGGCCATTGTCCTTGATATGATGGAAAGTTAAATCAACCGGTGCTTCAGTTCTGAACAAATCCACGGGTGTCTGCGGGGGGAGGGGCAGGGGGAGGGGGGGTGGGGTGGGGTGGAAGTTCTGGGCCTTTCTGCCATAACATCCAGATGAGTTTTTATAAGGGGGGGGGGGAGCCAAAATACAAATGTTTTGTTGTTTTGGAGGTCTCCGGTTCATCGGGTCTAAAAAGGGGCTTGATTGCATTAGATCAAAAAAAGAAATTTGACCGCGTTGAACAAGGCTTCTACTGGAAACGATGGATAAGTTCGGGTACAGCGCTGGTCTTATTGCCAAAATCCAAGTGATGTACAGCAGCATGGAGAGTGTGATAAAGATTAACGGTGGTCTCTGTGCTCCTTTTAGACTGTGTTAAGGTGTTTGGTAAGGCTGTTCGCTGTCAGGGATGCTCTACATACCTTCTGTGGAACCCCTGCTTCAGAATATATGCTTGAGTGTACTTAGTTTGCTTTGACCCAGTTTTGCCTATGTTGATGATGTTGTTGTTTTTACCAAAAATCGACACCATGTTGACAAGCTGACAAAATTACTAACCAGCCCTTGCTGTTCTTGAATGACACAAAGCACTCTCTGTTCTCCTTAAAGTTTTTACATAGAAAAGAATGTTTTTTTAAATACCTTGTTTGTTTTTATGGGATGGAAACACTAAAAAGGAACTGGAAAAACAATGAACAGATAATAGAAAGCATGTTGGCAAAGTGGAGATGGCTACAGTTCCAATTGTCTTATAGAGGAAGGGTATTGGTTTTAAATAGCCTTGTAGCATCACAGCTATGGCATAAACCTTCCTGTTTAAACCCATTATATAATTTATTGGTGACCAACCAGCGTTCCTTTCCTGATTACTTGCTAGCCTGTTTCATGACATGTTTCTGTCTCTTGTTATCTCTGAGCCTGCCTGACCCCAGTCTGACTGCCTGCCTTTGAAGCGTACTGGACCTGCTGCCTGACATCTAAGCCTGCCTGACCCTATTCTGATCATAAGCCTGCCTGTTACCGGGCCTGGAACTATGCCCTGACCCTGTCTTAGATTTCCCTCTGGATTCTCGTCGGACCTCTGATTACCCGGCTCTGACTCTGGACCTCACCCTGGATTACGGATTCTGGATTGACATCCCCTGTTCTGCCTGCCTGCCACTGTCTTCACGGTTCTGACCCTCTGCCTGTCCCTTGACCACCGTACATCAGCCAGTGCCCCACTCAGGGTTTTCCTGATCAGAGCTAGCAACGTTAGTGCTTCTACCAGCCTGCCCAAACCGACACTCATGGTTCTCACCAGACTACGGACTGTGAGAACGTTAGTGACCATTACGCTTGTTTATCATTCACCCTGTAAATTTAGTGTGTTGTTTGGCAGGTTCGAATGCTGGGTCCTTAGATTCTGATCATTACTTCCCTGGGTTTTTCCCTGGGTCTTCCCTGGGATCACCTGATTTAGTGTGGAGGGATGTGGCCAGCTGCATTTTCAGGTGTGTAAAAACCTGCCAACTAGCCTCACCCAACTGTAGAGTTAGGGACAGAATCATAGTGACCCAGAGGACTCCTTTCCTTTCAAGGGTTGTGTTTTGGTTTGTGGACCAACCTGTGGACAGAAACTTGGAAAAGGCATTTTTGCACTAAGTATTTTTTTTAATAATGAAGAACAAAGGCTTACATGCAGGCAGGGAAACAGGAACCAGGAGCGGAACAAAACGATGATTAGAACTAGGACACATTGCAGAGCACCTAACACTCAATGAACTACATCAGTATAATATATAGGGGAGAAGATGGAGGAACAACATGGGGAGTAAATTACACAGGTGAGAGGAGTAATGTAAAAGGGCAAATGGAGAGAAAGGGCAGTGCAGGGGCAGGGAAAGAACTGAATCTAACATGGAAACAAGAAGACTTGCCAGACATGAGGAAGTAACCAACCTAAACTAAGAATGGGGAAACAAAAAAGCCTGCAGAAATAAAAAAAAAAAAAAAAAAAAAAAACAGAACTAATAGAATAAAAATGAACTGGGGCTGACTAGAACAGGAACCAAATCCAACAGATACAATAACTACTAACATAAATACTTAAAAGAAAGTTACACTGATGACAGAACCCAGACTTTACAGATAATAGTATTAAAACGTGCTCCAGAATCCATGGTAACTTAAAACTGCATAATCAAAGCCCCAGGGACAGTGTAGGATACCCAGGGAAAAAAGTTCTCAAATCTCTTTTATTTGAGAACAGAGCTCAGGATGGCAACCGTTGAGGTCATCCTGAGGAGGCAAGGGGTTCAGGAGGATGGCCACAAAGTCGTCCCGATGAGCCAAATAGTCAGAAATTGTCAAAGCTGCAGTTCAGAACTACAACCTCAAAGCTGCTGTCTGGAACCACGACATTGAAGCTGTAGTCTGGAACAATGACCTCAAGAGTTGATATTTTTAAAGCATACCTGCTGTCTTATGTTATTAAATGGCAAGTCAGATCTTAATATTAGATATGGTCTTTTCTGTATTTAGCCAGGGATTATATTTTAACCATTTTGAGATGCATTGTAGTCTTCTTTCCAAAGACATTTAGAGATGGAGAAGTCCAAAGATTTAAACCAGTTGAATGATGGTTTACTTGGAATCATTGAGAATAAGTAATTGATTTTAGGTAGGACCATGATTAATTGAGTAAAGCAGGAACCTTTCCTATAAGTGAAATTAGTAGCCATTTCCTTCTGGTAAGATCATCTTCGATCTACTTTGAAAGGATGTGGTTAAGTTTTGTTAAATCCACCAATCTAGGTGACACATTGATACCCAAAAATGTTATAGCAGTTCAAAATCTTCATCTGATCCAAAATGCTGCAGCAAGAGTTCTGATGAAAATCAACAAGAGGGATCATATTTCTCCAATTTTAGCTTCCCTTCATTGGCTTCCTGTTAAATCAAGAATAGAATTTAAAATTCTCCTTCTAACATATAAAGCCCTTAATAATCAAGCTCCATCATATATCAGAGCTCTGATTACCCCGTATGTTCCTAACAGAGCACTTCGCTCTCAGACTGCAGGTCTGCTGGTGGTTCCTAGAGTCTCTAAAAGTAGAATGGGAGGCAGATCCTTTAGCTATCAGGCTCCTCTCCTGTGGAACCAACTCCCAGTTTTGGTCTGTGAGGCAGACACCCTGTCTACTTTTAGGACTAAATTTAAAACTTTCCTTTTTGACAAAGCTTATAGTTAGAATGGCTCATGTTACCCTGAGCTATCTCTATAGTTATGCTGCTAAAGGCTTAGGCTGCTGGAGGACATCAGGGCCTATTTTTCTCACTCTACTAAGTTCTACTGTTCTTCAATTTTGCATTGCTTGTCTTCATTTCAGCTTTTAACTTTTTTGTTTTCTCTTTTTTTTTCATATTAGGTACATCTGGTCTGGCGTTCTGTTAACTGTGGCATCATCCAGGGAAGACAGATCACCTGCTACTACCATCTAATGTAGAACCGATTACTGGATCAATGTGTGCTTCTGTGCTTGTTTGTCTCTCTTGTTGTGTCTCTGCTCTGTCTTCTGTAACCCCCAGTCGGTCGAGGCAGATGACCATTCATACTGAGCCTGGTTCTGCTGGAGGGGAGTTTTTCTTTTCACTGTCGCTTTATGCTTGCTCAGTATGAGGGATTGCTGCAAAGCCATGGACAATGCAGACGACTCTCCCTGTGGCTCTATGCTTCTCCAGGAGTGAATGCTGCTTGTCAAGACTCTGATGTGGTTCCCTTATATACAACATTTTTGACCAATCTGTATAATCTGATAGAACTTGACTTTGTAAAGTGCCTTGAGATGACAGGTTTCATGAATTGGCGCTATATAAATAAAATTGAATTAAATTTAAAGTTTGATTATTTGTTATGACACATGCTATTGGTAAACTATATATTTAAACTAATCTATTTTTTTTAAAGTTCTAAAAGCAAATTTATACATATATACAATATAAACAAGAATTTCTAGTAAACTCTAGCAAATGCTTGTTCTGCATCTAAAGAAAATATATTGTTCAATCAATGTTTTTACTACAAGAATAAGCTATAAAATGTTATAATGCATGCATTTGTGGTAGACTGCCAGCATTATAACAAGAGAAGAAAACAGAGGAAGGCAGGTGAGAGTATTGGCAGCTGATGACAGGCGTCATTCTGATTAGGCTGAGGGAGCGGGATAGCAATGTTATGACAGAGACATGATGAAAACAAAAGAATATTACACAACCTGGGGATTGTTAAAGTAGAAGGTTTCTACTTACAGGGAGGCAATATATTTTGAGGTAAAAAAAAAAAAAATACACAAAATGTTTATGACTCCTGAACTGTTATACATCAAGGCTTTAAACATATCCATGTAAACAACCATAGATCTGTGGATGGTCACTCTCTGTCAGCATTTGAAAGATTGTTCAGAGTTACAACATAAAATGAAAGAGGTAATGAAAGCTGGTTTTGGTTAATCAAAAACAGTCGAAAGAGAAAATGGACAAAGTTCAAAAAATACCTCCCTGGTGATGTGAACACTTTGATTTATGCTACTCAAAACAATAATAATTTATAGAAAGACTGCTTTCCCCAGGTGAATTAGAAAATTTAAATAAAGGAATTTTAGTTGCAAGTTGCAGGTTTCAGGATGTGCGATTCATTATCGATGCATTATGGTTTAGAAAAAAACATTTAAAGACTGTGGAAAGCAATAAAGAGAACTATGAGAACTATGAGACCAGCTTTCAAATGACACTGCCTGTCCTCTACAGGGACACTAAAGTAAGGCTTAGTTAAGATCTTAAAGCATCAAGTTAGCTCGAGGAGAGGGCCGCACTGGGAATGAGAGCGAGTTAAGAAATGGTGGTGGCAAAAAAGAGAGGGCCACACTGTGGCGAGGGAGAGACAAGTATTTTTTTCTGTAAGTGGGGGTTGTGGCCAGAAACAGGTTCTAGGTTCATCGCAGCAGTCTTCTGACTCAGAGCAGCTCTGAAGCAACGTACGGGTTCATGGTCTCGCGATTCCCCGGGAGATGGGGATGTGTACTGACAGCACATTTCATCAGACCATGATAAAATGTTTTTTCACAGCACACCTTACTGCCACGATAAAGATGAATATATTATTGTAGCTTTTAACGCAATATGATGTATTACTGTGACTCTCATATTTATGTTATCCACTAAAATCTGCAATTGATTGGCAACATGTCCAGGGTGTAACCCGCCTCTGGCCCATTGACTGCTGGAGATAAGCACCAGCAGTGTGCCATCAGGGATAAGCGAGTAAGAAAATGGATGGATGGATGGATGGATGAAAAGACTTGGACTTAAACTTCCACCTGCTTAATAGAGATAAGGCAGCTAAATTTGAGGAACCTGGGAGTAGTTTTAGAGTTGGATAAAAATGTTGATAATCCTGTGAGGTCTATAATTAAATTAGAATACTATCAACTTAACAAAAGTTAAATAACAGAAAAAGAAAGACATATTAAAGAATTTACTGTCAAACAGAACCAAGAAAAATGTTGCATGACTTTATTTGTAGTAGTGCAACAGTGTTTTTACAGATCTCAATGAAAAATCAGGCAGTGGCAACTCAAGCAGTGTTGCTGCCAGAGTCCTCATCAAAACCAGGAAAAAGGATCATATTACACGAATAACCCAATCCATATAAGAAGCAGGTCACTTCACTGACACCCTGTCAAACAGCAAATCAGAATTAACAAAGAGGTTACTTCTTGCGAGGAAACAAAATGAGACAGCATTTAGTTTATATGCTTCTCAGGTATAAAACCAGAGAAGCAGGGAGTATGATGTACAGAATTTGTTGGGTCATTTAAATGGGAACTGAAAAAAATGTGGCAGCTTGTTTGCTAGTTTTTGGGCAAACAAGCTGTCAAATATATTGGTTGAAAACTTTATTTTGTGCCTTTCCCAATCTATATTCTAACCTAATTCCAATAGAAGAAACAATATCATCTTCATATTGTCACACAAATGGCAGTGTTTCCTGTGGAGGGGGGGTGGGGGCGACGCCGACGGTGAAGTCGACCTGCTTCTCACTTCAAAGTATCCATGTATTTTTGCCTGTTTTTTTTTCAAAGTATCCATGTATTTTTGCCCGCGTCCTCACTAAGACTAAGAAAGTAGAGCACATAACCCCAGTTCTAAAGTCCTTACACTGGCTCCCTGTATCTCAGAGAATAGACTTTAAAATACTCCAGTTAGTCTATAAATCCCTGAATGGCTTAGCACCTAAATCCATCACAGACTTGTTATCAGTGTATCAACCCTCCAGACCACTCAGATGTTCTGGCTCCAGCCTGCTCTGCAGAACCAGAACCAGAACCAGACATGGAGAAGCAGCATTTAGTTCCTATGCTCCACTGATGTGGAACAAACTTGCAGAAAATTGTAAAAGTGTGGAAAGCCTGAGTTCCTTTAAATCAAGATTAAAAACACATTTGTTTAGGATTGCCTTTGACTGCTCTAACATCATTAATTCCACTTTTTAGTCCAACTGTTTTTAATGTTTTATTTTGTTTCTACATTTTATTCCTACTTGCTTTTATTCTGGTTTATTTTCCTATGTTTTAATCATGTCAAACACTTTGCATTGTCTCTGTACTGAATTATGCTTTACAAATAAATGTGCCTCGCCTTTGCCTTGCCTTACTGCACATTTCTTAAATAACACTACCTTTACTTCTGCTGAAAATATACACAGAGCCTTTATGATTAATATAAAGTGAGGTTGGCACAAATTAAACACCTACAAGACAATAAATGTGAACTCATTTTGAGAAGGATGGGTGACCAATGCTGGCAAAAAGATTAACATATCCGTTACTTGCATATGTTGAATATAGAAGATTAATGCTTTAATTGAGTATAGGCCTACCATTACACAGTGCGCTCCGATCAGCACCTGGCGCTCACAGAGCGAGACCGTGGAACACTATCTCACCAGAGTTGCAAAATGGTATAAAACAACTTGGTTTATTATTATTTTGTTTACAGTTCAGCCTGGATTTTATTTTCTGCGCAGAATAGATTTGCTGTGCGCGATCACTTACTGGTATATTTTAAAAATAAAAGTCAATTTTTTAATGTAAATAAAGCAATAAAACATTACATAAATTAGATAGATTCAGGTATTAAATAATATTTTAGTTAAATACAAACATTTATAGTTTTTTTTTTTATAATAACCGCAGTTCATGAGCTGAATAAATGAGAGGCTGTAGGGATATATTTAAATTTAACTGTTTCAGAGAGAAAAACATACCATTACACGTTAAAGATTATATTTATGATATTTTTACATCCCGTTTTGTAATCTAGTGGAAGCTTTAATCATGCGTGAAGAGAGGCTCACAGCTGATGGTGAATAGACTGTAAACTCAGAGCAGTCGGTGTTTTAACTGGTTGCCAAAGCCTCAAAAAGCACGGACAAAAAATAAATCAATTGCTTGTCACTTCTGAATAAAATGTCTCTAGAGCAGTGAGAGTAAGAGTTGTAGTATAAACTAGATGAGGTTATCTATGTGTTCTATGAGTTTGGTGGCACTACAATGATCTGTAGTGTAGTCATTGGCTATTATATGCTTACAATAACAATGAAAAAAATATAAAAAAAAATAAAGTTAAGCACATTTTCCCAAAGTAAGAGTTGTAATATGATCCATACGAAGTGACCAATGTATTGTACAAGTTTCTATAGTGTAGTCATTGCTCATTTTATACTTATTCTACTGATAAAATAGAGGTGCCATTTGCCATTTAGGCTTTGGGAAATTCCTCAAAAAAATTATTGTTTTCAAATCCAATAAATGTGGTATGATATACATGAGATCAGATACACATTAAATTAATTTGATAATAATCCACCTCTCTCTGGTGCCGCTGTTGAATATTTCTCTATGATTATTTTTCTGGGGTTGCAACTTGCACACGGTCCCTAAGCATCTGCGGAGCCGCGAGCTCTGCATTGGGTCCAATGTAATTCTCCCTGCGCGGTGGGAGACTCGTTTTGAGGAAACTACGGTTGTAGCTGACTGTCTGGTTTGCTGTGGTTACAGAGAGGTGTCTGTTTTGTAGAATAAATCATCCGTCGATGAGTTATTGATCCGGAAAAGCCGAATCTGTGAATATATTGCCAACTTTACTGCAGTAGCAACAAGACAGTGAAAGCGAACTCTGACTGGGTGAAGGCATTTTTCCATGACAACCACGAGCTGCTAGAGTTCTACCGAAACCAGTGTTTTGAACATTTGCCAAACTTGTTTCGAGGCATGATCGCTGTTTTGAATGAGAATTTCAAACAACCAGAAGGTAGGCACATGGCTTTAAATTGATCTCATTTATCTGATTTTATTTTTGTTCCTTTTAAGCACAAATTACTAAATGTTATCACTGAATGTGAAGAAAAGAATACAGTGATTGGGTGTCGTAATTTTTATTTATATGGAGATTTTAGTTATTTCTACTAAATAGGATTCTTACAAACAAATAAATGAAATTCATGAGTTCATAAAGCATTCCTATAGCCTCATCCTCAGATCAATATCGATTTCTCCCTAAATGCAGTAAACTGTGACAGCTCCAAATTGGACCCACTTGGTGTCTGTGTTCTTGACTTCATATAGTCTATGTAAGGGATAAAGTCCAACGACATGTCCATCATCAGACATTCGCAGAGTCCATTAATATTTCCTGTTTATACCTTGGTCACTTACGAGTGAAATAAATATGAAATCAGTTATTCATACCTTAATGCTTTTTTTCACTGTCAATATCGTAAGTCGTTCACAAGAAGCAGCTGAGAGAAAGATCTCTCATTGTGATGCGTTGGCCACATAATCTACTCATCTAAACTGTCCTGCCATTACCAGCCAACGTTTGAGCCAGCGCAATTATTTCAGAACAATCAGGCTATTTGACCGAAATGTTTTTTATAGGTGTCCTAAAACACTTTTTACCAGACACTATATATATATAGTGTCTGGTATATATATATATAGTGTCAGAGCCGCAGCACGACGGAATTGAAAAGAGAATCATTAAGCGAGCTGCCAAACGGTGCCACGGAATTGAAACACACGGAACCGATTCTGAACAGGAACCGGTTTTGATTCCCATCCCTAACAGTTAACCTCAGTGAACCATTGTTATCCCCAATCAAGCTGTTTGCAACCTTACCTGAGGTCTCATTCATTGAGGTTATACTCAACAAAAATATAAACACAACGCTTTTGGTTTAGCTCCCAATTTTTATGAGATGAACTGAAAGATCTAAAAATTTTTGCACATGCAGTTTCACCATTTCCCTCAAATATTGTTCACAGACCAGTCTAAATCTGTGATAGTGAGCACTTCTCCTTTGCTGAGATAATCCATTCCACCTCACATGTGTGTTAGACACCATGAATAGTGCACAGGTGTGCCTTAGACTTGCCCACAAAAAATGCCACTTTGAAATGTGCACTTTTATCACACAGCACAATGCCACAGATATCGCAACATTTGAGGGAGCGTGCAATTGGCATGCTGACAGCAGGAATGTCAACCAGAGCGGTTGGTTGTGTATTGAATGTTCATTTCTCCACCATAAGCCGTCTCCAAAGGCGTTTCAGAGAATTTGGCAGTACATCCAACCAGCCTGACAAACGCAGACCACGTGTAACCACACTAGCCCAGGACCTCCACATCCAACATGTTCACCTCCAAGATCATCTGAGACCTGCTGCTGAAACAGTCAGTTTACATAACCAAAGAATTTCTGCACAAACTGTCAGAAATCGTCTCAGCGAAGCTCATCTGCAGCCTCGTCGTCCTAAACGGGTTTTGGAGCCAAATATGTGTATTTTTGTTTTTCGTCACTAGGTGGGGCTGTCGGCTCCTGTATATAAACCATGAAGTGGCAGGTAGTTGACAGGTGTTGAACCCGGGCAGGTGTTGAACCCGGGCATACAACTTTTTGACCTCTGAGGCGGAGTCATTGTTAACACTGTGGCCATGTATCATGGAATAAATGGTTTTGTTCACAAATGGTTCATCTGGCTGGAACTAATTGGGACAACAAGAAGATCTTTGGGATTAATTTTACACACGATCAACAGGTACGACGTTAGCCGCTCAGCACGTCATAACTAAAGCAGCAACGGATCAACGCTTAACTAGTGCAGTATTAAACTGGCGAGTATAGGGGTCTCCACCTGACTCCAGTTTGTCATCATAACCGACTTGAGTGGGCAAATGCTCACATTCACTGGCGTCTGGCACGTTGGAGAGGCGTTCTCTTTACTGATGAATGCTGGTTTACACTGTTCAGGTCAGATGGCAGGCAGTGTGTGTGATGTTGTGTGGGTTAGTGGTTTTCTGATGTCAGTGTTGTGGATCGAGTGGCCCATGGTGGCAGTGGAGTTATGGCATGGACAGGCATCTGTTATGGATGAAGAACACAGGTGCATTTTATTGATGGAATTATGAATGCACAGAGATATCGTGACGAGATCCTGAGGCCAATTGTTGTGCCATACATCCAAGAACATCATCTCATGTTGCAGCAGGATAAAGCACAGCCTCATGTTGCAAGGGTCTGTACACAATTCTCGGAAGCTGAAAACATCCCTGCTCTTACATGGCCGGCATACTCATCGGACATGTCACCCATTGAGCATGTTTGGGATGCTCTGGATCGGCCTATACGGCAGCGTGTACCAGTTCCTGCCAATATCCAGCAACTTCACACAGCCATTGAAGAGGAGTGGACCATCGTTTCACAGGCCACAATTGGCGATCTTATCAACTCTATGCGAAGGAGATGTGTTGCACTGCGTGAGGCAAATGGTGGTCACACCAGATACTGACTGGTGACCAGATACAGACCCTACCCCCTAATAAAACAAAACCGCACCTTTCAGAGTGGCCTTTTATTGTGGGCAGTCTAAGGCACACCCGTGCACTAATCATGGTGTCTAATCAGCATCTTGATATGGCACACCTGTGAGATGGATTATCTCGGCAAAGGCGAAGTGCTCACTATCACAGATTTAGACTGGTTTGAGGGAAATGGTGAAATTGTTTATGTGCAAAAAGTTTAGATCTTTCAGTTAATCTCCTAAAAAATGGGAGCAAAACCAAAAGTGTTTATATTTCTGTTGAGCGTACTTACCTTTTCCATAATTTTATTCCTTTCAAAGATGTTGTTAGCCTTTCTATTTAAAGAAATTGCTAAATTCAGTAGTTAAAAGTAAAAGAATGACAGGTTTAGGAAATCGTATCCTTTTTGTTAGGGTTCTGAATGTTATTATTAACTGCAATCTTGTTTATCTGTTTCAAATTGTCCAATTGTTTTGTTCTCAGGAAACCATATTTTACAGATGATATTATCCTGTGCCTTGGATGAGGAGACCCAGAACGTCAAGGCTGTTTTACAGTTTGGTTATAACGCAGAAGACTTCATGATTCTGAATTTAGACAATCTGACATGGGTTGCGCTACAACCACAAGCTATCTCAATTAAAGTTGCGTGGAACGCTGATATTGCTGGACTAATGTTCCATAGGAAGCTTCTCACCCAGATGTGCCCCCAGTGGCTTAAAGGATCATTGGACATAATGAAGAGCATTCCACCAAGAACGGGTAATTATATGAAAAGTTATATTACTGTTTAAAAAAAGTATTTAATATTGTGTTTATTTCACTTCCAAGTTGAACAATAACAGAATAAGTGGAAAGGCATCACCCTGTTTCTTTCTGTATTTCAAATATATGAAACAAAACATCAAAACCTTATCTAAATCTTTTTTTTGGGGGCCAACACAACTTTGAATCTGGTTAGTGGGATGGTAAAAGTCCAAGTATTCATTCTCTGTGTTGAATGTGTTGTTGCTGCTTTAAACTAAAGTCAGGATCATTTGGAGCATCCATTCTGAGGTATGATGTTACAGTAGTGTATAGGAATAATTTATAAAATCATTTCAGCATCATATACCTATACGTGATATGTTTTTCCTAGCTATAGCATGACTAAGATTTTGCTCCACATTTTAGATCCCAAAACCCATAACATTATAATTTAAAAGGTAAAATTATCATAGTCTACATTAATATTTGCATTTGAAGTAAATCAAAAGTAAAAAACAATTGGGGAAGTACTCACTCTTATTCTGCCTTGGAGCAAAAAATAATATGTTTTCTAATCACAAAATGACCTAAAACATAAAAGGTTGATTTAAGACTAGATGTAAGGTGCATCTTTCGGTGTCACTGCTTGGTCTGAACTCTTTGCAATTGCTACAAGTTATATTTTAGTCTTGTTTCTTATTTATCTTCATCGTCCCAGTCATTTCCCCATCGTTTGTCTTAATCTGTTGTTTGTATAGCAACCCTTTTTTACTCTATTGACCGATTGTTTCTCCCCTTTCTATTTTCTCCATTCCCAGATCATCCCTCCTTGTCTCTGCTGCAAAGATTGCCTTTTTCTCCAGTCAGCTGCCACGCTACAGGTTTCTATCCAAACAGAGCCCTTTTGTTTTGGAGGAAAGATGGGGAAGAGATTCATGAGAATGTGGATCATGGAGAGATCCTTCCAAACAATGATGGGACCTTCCAGATGAGGGTTTACCTGAACATTTCCTCAATCAGTCCTGAAGACTGGAGGAGGTACGACTGTGTGTTTCAGCTTATTGCCAAAGAGGAAAAAATCATTAAATTGGATGAAGCAAGTATTAGAACCAACAGAGGTAAGCCAAAGGATGTGCCTGTTGCTTTTGTGTAATTTGTTGTCGATTTGTTATACATTTTTAAAAAGGTGTCCCATTTCCACAATTTAGCTGACACATGACTCATTAAGCCAATTTTGGCTTCATTTTGGCAGTCTGTCACAGGGTAACATGGAGACACACAGAACAAATAAGCATGCACAGACACCTAAGGGCAATTTAGAGTGACCAACCAACTGACCTAACAGCCATGTTTTTGGACTGTGGGACGAAGCCGTAGATAACCCATGCATGCACAGGGAGAATATGTTAACCCCGTGCAGAATATGGCAATCTTTAATCTGAACAACATCCATCTAAACACTTGTTCCGAACCTCTCAGTAGAATTAGGTCAAACTGTCTTAGCTGTGCATATGTGACTTATGTCTCTCCTCCTATAATGCAGGAATATATATATATATATATATATATATATATATATATATATATATATATATATATATATATATATATATATATATATATGTGTTTCACCAAAGTGAATGTGTAGTCAAGGGACATTGAGGGAGCAGTGTGTGAGATTTAGACGTTCCTGCCAACCTCACTGCATGCTCAGAATGGTGATTACAAACTGAAGTTGGTGGCACAAATATTTTGCCCTACCATTCTGGGTGCTTAGAAGAAGAATTGTGTTTGTTTGTTTTCTTTGTTTTTCAGCACAGACAGAAGTACAACTTCTTCTGTGGGTTTTTACAGGGAAATTTGACACCCATGCTCAGTGTTTTTTATTCTGTATAAAGCCGTCTCCAAATAAACATATACCATGATTGGATTTATTAGTGCCCATATATATTCAGAGTATTTTTTCGTTTTTATTCTAAACACATTTCAATCTGATCAATGAATTTTGCCAATTTAAAGACCCTGTGAAATTTTGTTTTAATTTTCTGAGGTTTTGGGGATATAATATGGGCTGTTGAGCACTGATGAGGCTTTGTTAATGTCTAAATTGAATACCAAAGTCAGGGACGGCTGGTATAGGTGGGCTAGTAGGGCTAAGCCCTGCCTGATGTTTACAATAAAAAATTTATAATACTTAATAAACACATTTTAAAAACTATAGGTCACATATTTTGTCAAATTTCCAAAAAAAAAAAAAAAAAAAAAAAGAACAGTGCCAAATAGTCTTCAGGAAATCCCAGGCTCTTTCCATAGGGCTATTTTTTCACAACCCCGCTTGTGTAATGTCTTTCTTGGTTCAGAATGATTGACAGACGTCTCTCCACGACTCCTCAGTTTGCAGCTCATTGGAGCTAATTTTGTTCAGCCCAGAGTGAGCCCAAGACCATAATTTAGGCAATGTTGGCGGACGTATAATAACATGCATCGAGCGGGAGAGTCTATGTGGGTGTGGTTTGATGTAGACCAAGTAGCTACGATGGTGAGCAAGATTAACATAAACCAGGGGTCCATTCTTCGTACGTTGCTTAAAACATCCGAGATCAAATGACACATCCAAGATGATTTCATTCGGCTAATCCTGATCCGGCTAATTGGGTTCTTCGAACACACCTGTTGTTTATGATTAGTATGGCTGGATTGAGTTATCTGAGACAACTGCGCGTTCATGCGTTTGTTTAAAATGGGAAATGTATCGATAGTAGAAACAATGATCAGCAACGCTGCTATTGGCTGTTCAGCATGGACAAAGAACGCCCACAGTTTTTCTCCCAATCAGAACACAAGCTTTTAATGGAAGGTTATGCTGAATTTGAGTCATTAATTAAAACAACAGGTAACACCTCAAAGTCTGCTAAAGCCAGGAGAGAGGACTGGCAAAAAGTAGCAGAAAAATTAAATGCATAAGTGCTGTCCATGGTAGATGTTTCTATCACTTTCTACAGTATGAATTTTTGCATTTTAATAATTTGATATTTACTTTGTTCTTTTATATCAGAGCCTCCACGGGACCCACTAGAACATGGGGACAAGTAAAAGTGAAATATAAGAATATTCTACAAAATGGTAGCCTTTAATTATTATACTTTATTTTAAAAAGGCACTTTTTATGGCGACAGATTCAATATGGATGTCATTCCTTTGACACTGGAAGTAAAGGACGCGTGCAAACTGGGAATTTTAACTAAAATTTCTTTATCTATAAAAAATGAAGTTTTTCCTTTTCCAAGTCATCCACAGTTTACACGGTAAAACTGTATTGCTCCGTGTCTAGATAATACATCCATAGTTGTTTTCTAATACAATATACGGCTCGGCTGGAAGCAAGCCTTTCAAAGTAAAACTAAACTTCACAATAAAATGGCCTGAACAAATCTTCTTATTGAATATGATGATAAAAATAAAAAGCAAACGATCATACAAATAACTTAAATATTTTCTATTTATGGCTCCAACACTACTTTTTCCTCTTTAAAAGCTACTGTTAAATGATGTGTTTGTCTGTTTATAACAGCCACCAAGAAAAATCTCTCTACAATTACACTGTTGCGCTGCGCTAAAGGATCCCCTCTATTGCGCAATACATGATTAATTCGAAAAACTCTGCAAATTATTCTTGCACTTTCCGCAACAGGTTGCTGTCGTAAAAATGGACATGGCTACGTCAGACTTCCCTATCTCCTCCGCTTATAAAGCTGCGATCTAATCCTGTTTACATTAAATAAATCTGCTCTGGAGCAGGTCTAAGCTGGCGCACATGTTGCTATGACAACAAGTGCAGGATGTCTTTCGAAGAACCAAACGATCCAAGATCAGGCCAAATCGTCAACAATCAAATCCAGCTAACTGAGTTCGCGACGTACGAAGAACGGACCCCTGGTGGATTATTTGATTTCTGAGAAAAAAAATGGAAGTGAAGAGGTTAGGGGCGTATAGACCAAAGGATATTGAAATCCAGCAATAGGAAAAGCGTCAAAACTGCAGTTTTTCTGTGACTTGGCTAATGGCAAATATAGCAGAGACGTCTCTTTTCTGCTTTCCGTGTTTGTTTGGAGGAAACACAGCTTGGACTCAACAAGGAATTGTTGATCTAAAACATTTATTGTTGAAACTCCTAATGCAGTCGAATTAGGCTGGCCAACTGACAGAGGCTCTGTGTAAGCTTGGTTTTTGGTATGTTTTGGTGGCTTTTTAGCAGTTGTCTTTAAGCTGAAAAAGGACATGTCCATTTTTTGCAGATGTTCTTTATTTCTAGTTGCATGCTTCTGTTGTTGGAATCCAGTCTGTAGCATTTTATTACATATAAATAATTATCTGTTAGCCCACCCTACAATTATCACCACCCGCCGCCACTGCCAAAAGTTCGGTCAGCGGTCAGCTCAGAAAACGGGTTGTCTTCATGCGTAGGTTGTATTTCTACGTAATTCATATTCTCCAATCAGAGTAAAGGTCGACCGATATATTGTCCGGACGATATTTTCAGCTGATATTTATGTTTTTGTCTTGTATCATATTGGCCGATCCATTAGCGCATTCAGCTGCCATGCCTTGATGTCACGTCACACTCATACGTTGCCGCTGCAAGAAAGATGTGACAAGAGTGGTGGAAATTGGCTACGAGTGCTCTTTCTCTGTGTGTGTGTATGCGTGTGCGCATGTTCCTCTCTGTTTACATCTTTGAGAGTTTCCCTCAGGCTGTTAGAGCATAATAGGTTGGATAGTAAAACATGGACATTTTTTAAGTAGATGAAACTAACAGTTTAATATACAAATCAAACAGATGTTCTCAGGAAGGTTATTTGCATTGATGATGTGGTGTAAAAAGCACCAACATTCAGATTGTTCACATTTCTTTAAATTTTTTTGTTATATCGCTTTTAACAAATATTAATACGAAGGTAATTTAGAAAGGCCTGTGCTGCTTTATGAACTGTGCAAACAATTAATTGCTTATTTTTTTATTGTTATATGTTCTACAATGTCTGCTATCCATTGTTAATGTTTTGTGTTTTTTTTAAAGGTGTATCGCCACATTATTTGACTTTCTTTTAAATTTATACACCAGTAGCTCACTCTGCATTCAAACTTTTTATGAAAGATCATCACATCCTGTTGACGTATTAGTTGTTATTATGGTGTTTTATGCTTTGTTTTTGCTCATTTTGTTAATAAATAAAGCCTTTCGTTTTGATTTACAGTTCTAATGGAAGTAGGTCACTGCACAGCAGGGGTAAAATAAGGAAGGGTCTAACGGGCATTAGCATCTCCCAGCCAAACAATTAAGAATGAACGGTCATCTGCCTCGACCGACTGGGGGTTACAGAAGACAGAGCAGAGACACAACAAGACAAAAAAGCACAGAAGCACACATTGATCCAGTAATCTGTTCTACAGAACCACATGTACCATTTATTTAACCAAGAGATTTTTTTGTGATTTTTAATTTATGTATTTCAGAGACATTGGCGAGTATAAATAGAAATCTTAAAGCTTGACTTTTCTAGTTTGGGTCTGGATGTTCGAGGTTCTTTACAGCTCAGTTGTTTCTTCTTTTCTGCTCAAAGCTCTTTGATAATGTTCTTTGAATCTGTTGGAGTCACTGTTGTAGTTTGAGAGTCACAGCTCAAAGGTCTCTGAAAAATCACTCAGGCTTTGACTTTCCAGGACCTCTCTGTTTTTTGAGCACTTAGTTTTTACAGAACCTCTGGTCTTACTTCTTATTAAGTCTCAGTTCCTAGGTATTGCTGTATTTTCATCTACGGGTCTCTTCTCTAATTTTCCCACCATATTTCCGATTAGTCAGTGATCAGCTGCTTATGAGTCTAAAAAATGCTTTAATGATCTTTCGTCTGTCATTCTCCACAATCTTTAATGATGTTTACCACTGACTGCGCGACTACCCAGATGTTCCTGAATCATGTTCCAGCTGGTTGGCTGTGGTGTCCTTTTTACGTTTTATCTTCCTTTATTTTACACACAGCGATTTTCTGCTAGACTGTCTCAATCTCAGACAGGCTGTATTTTCGCTCCTACTTATATATACAGTACATACTGTAAATACACAAACACAACAGATAGGCTTACACTTTACCTAAATACTGACAAAATGTCACATAAGCGCTTAAAAAAAAAAACATTTTTAAATTTGCGTAATTTCCGACAGAAGCTGTTCCATAGTTTTAGCTCACAGATGTAAATCCGGTTGACAGCCTTTATTACTCTAATGCTAAATATTTAGCAGTATTACTTCTGGACAGTCTTTCTGCTCACACTATGCTCTAAGTATTTATTTATATTAGTAGATTATTTCCTGGCACATTTATTTATTTTAGTCTGTGGAGATATTTTGTTAATGTGGGGAGATATTGCCCTGATTATCAAGATGGCTCTAAAGGTAATCTTATGAGATATTCCTACCATGTCAAAAGTGTTCTAGTCTGCTCGGGAGAATGTTGGGACCACTCTGACCTCAAATAAAGGATATTTTTTAATCGTTTTGGCCTGATATCCTTCTGTGTTGGGTGTTTCCCCAAAGCAAATTAGCACTAAACCTTTTGAGTTTGACAGCGTATAGCCAATCAGAAAGCAAGGTGACCGAAACACAGGGGGGGAAAAAAAGAAAAAAACACAACAACTAAACTCTTTATCCTAGTGTTGCAAGTAGAGCACCCTTTAACCAACACTTTTATGTTTTACAAATGTTTTTTCAGTTAAAATGACTTTACTTCACTGCCATTGTTCTTCCTCGTCGGCCACGTTTATTTACCTTGAATTCACATTATCTGTCATGAGGTTTTGTAAGTTTTCCCATCTGACATCTGAATGTTCGGAAGTGAAATCTGTTTGTGTGTGGCGTATTATTGCCTTTTGGCTGTACACTACACACTGTAGGAGCAAACCTGTAACATCTACAATTGTTGTGGGCTTTCTCAGGTTATGAACATAAACCAACAATTTGGAAATCTTGCCATGTGAAACATGCATTTTATAAATTCACATGTGCCCGCTGATACTTATATATACAGTACATACTACATATACACAAATACTACAAACAGACTTACACTTTACTTAAATACGACTAAAAAAGTCACATCATTGCCTAAAAAAATATATAACATTTTAAGATTTCCATCATTTCTAATGGAAGCTGATTCATAGTTTTAGCTCACAGATTAAAATGAATTAAAAGCTTGTTTAAGTTGATCGAAAGCTCAGAATTTAACATCAGAATTGAATTAGATAGAGTTAGATAAATGCAAAAGCTCTGTAAAGGTGTAATAACCAGCTTTTATGTTGTTCTTTCTTTGTTTACCAGAGAGGACCAGTAACATAACCATCCCCATCATGGCTACTGTGATTACTTTTGTTCTGCTTTCCATTGCTGCTGCTGCCGGATATGTGCTCTATAAAAGGAACACAGGTAAATGACTTGGATTGTTGGTATAATATATTTTTTGTTCCCTTATCAATGTTTGAATCTTGTATTAGAATAGAGAGAATTTTGTTGCAGTGACATTGTAAAACACTATCAGTAAAGCTTTCCTGACCTGCATCAGGTCAGATTTAATATTGTTGTCTTAATGTAAAACTTCAGAGAGGCTCACGGCTGATATCTCATGGCTGATAGATCAGATAAACCACTGTGCTAGCTGATTTTAATAATTTAAAACAAGTCAACCTGAAAATGTTTGTGTGCATATATGCAACCCATCTACTGAAGATAAGGGAACTATATTACAGATAAGAGCTTAATTTTAACGCCCTTAAGACTTTACCCACCTTTTCTATTTGGCACTATAGGGTCATTGCATTGTATTTACCACCACTCTTTCTTATCTTTCAGCTCATGGCACTGGCTTTGAAGTGATTTCAGTGACCTGATAAACAATCCATTAACTGATGTTTGAATTCATTATAATTTCTTTCTATGAAGTGTTGAATTGTTTTTCACATACGAATGAGTAAGTGAACCCAAATTTGTACGTTTGCCCAAGCCTATTTATTTATCAAACAATAGAACCAGTTCAAGTCAAACTTGTTTGATCCAATTGAACTAAATCACTTCTTATAAACTAATACTCCATATATTTGTTGCTAAAGGGAGAAAAAAACAACAACCTTTGTCTTTGGAAAATGTATTTTTAAAGCAAGTTTCTACATTCAGGGTTGAATTTGGTGTCAGATACGATGTCAGCTTCTCAAAAGTGTAGTGGTGTTTCTTAGTCCCTACCTGGCACTGTGCGTTTTTTTAATAGCTCAAGTTGAGCTGATCTTTTCGTCTATCAAATGTTGATGGTGTTGTTTCATTTAAACAATATTATCATTTGTGGAAATAAATATTTTTATTCTTCCTATGAGTTGTTTGCTTCATATCTTGTTAATGTTGAACTTATTCAGAGTAACATAGCTCCCTTTGACCTTTCAGTAGTTTGCCTCAGGGCTGCTATTATTTTTTCTCCATCATAATCAGCTTTTCAGGTGTGCTTTTATAAGCAACCCAGTCTCACCGAAAAACGTGTACAATTAATGTTGGTCTACAGGTGGAAATGTCGTAGTATTCAACATGTGTCAGGCTTACGTTTTATTTGCCTTATTCGTTTACATTGGCTTGCAACCAGGTCACATAACCATGAAGTTTTCCACAGCGAAAAAAAGAACATGGCGGCTGCTGCTGCCTCTTGAAAAGTAAACATTTAAGGAAAACAGCTTTGTTTATAAGCATTTTTATTAAATTTCTAGCGAGACATTTAATGGTTAAGTCACTGATGTGCATGGACTCCTGCATACATAAAAAACATTATTTTTTATGTATAAAAACATTACAGTTCTTTGCAGTTTGCTGACATCTGTAGCAAAACCTATGCATAATATATTTATACCGCATTTTTCGGACCAGAAGGTGCACCGGATTATAAGGCGATCCGTGAATTAACATGTCTATGTGTGTCTTTGTCCACATTTAAGACGCACCGGATTACAGAGTGCGTTGTATGTGCATATTGTACTTCTAGTGTACAGTTATTGACTGATTAAAATGAAAAGCTAACTTAAGCATAGAACGCGCTTATGCTGCTTTGCTGCACCTACGCACTGCAACACGTCCGGTGTATTTCCTTCTTACCACCGCTCTCTCCTAAGAGGGAGAGCTATGCGTCTCTGCTAGGAGGACAAAGTAGCTGGACTACACTTCCCTGTTTCTAACATAAGGCCAAAATAAAAGTAACTTTATTATTGAATTAACTTAATAAGTTTATTGTTGCTAGTGCACACTCCAGGCCCGGGCTGCCTTACATAAATGCAGTTCTTGTTTAGACAGTACAGTCAGGTAGTCTTTTAGACACCTCAGGGGGCTGATCAGGTAGTGACACCAAATATCCATTGAGGGGAGTGGCTTTGTTGCTTACCAAAGTCATACTAACACGTTTTAACAGATTTTTGAGCACATTCTACCACATAAAATCGGTCGGTAAGCACAACATTATTCATATTTAAGGCGCACCAGATTATAAGATGCACCATCAAACTTTGAGAAAACTTAAGGATTTTCAGTGCGCCTTGAAGTCCAATAAAATACAGTAATCTTTGTTCAAGGGAGGATCGGAGATTACAAACTCTGGTTAGTTGCCCCATTCTGTTCATGTTGGCCCCAACTCTGGGTGGGTGGATCGTGTGGTTTGGGACCGGCTTGGGTTTGTACTGCCGTCCCTCCCAGAACTTCTCAGGTCTCCACTAAGTGTGGAGCCCATCCCCCTGTCCTGCTCCCCTCCGCTGGCTTGCGCCTTGGCCCGGTGGGGCATTGGTGGTCCTCGGTGTCCAGGGCTGGGTGTTTGGGCGGGTGCCGGCTCGCTCCTGGTGGCTGCTTTGCAGGGCCTTGTTCCCTGTGATTTGGTTAGAGGACGGGGCACCCCTTGGGCCTCGTGTCCCTGGGGCCCATGGCTGGATCCACTCTGGCTTTTCCTTTGGGCCGTCTCTCCTCTTCCCTTGGGTGGGGGAGGCAGATCTCCCAAGTTGGCCCCTCTTGGGCACCTTTACTCTGAAGGTCCCTTTGGGCATCTGGGGTTTTGGTTCCCCTGGCGCCTGCCTTAGTGTTCTGGGGGGTAGGTCTTTGGCTCCTCACAACCTCTGTTGCGCATTTTTCTCATGGATAAACCTTACACACACAAACACCTACGGGTGCTTGGACCCATGTACTTACATGCTCACTTCTATACAGAAAAACCCTATTATTATCTTCAGCTATCACTTAATACGAGTCATATTAATTAATACTGTATATTTTTCAGTGATGGTATCAAAGCGTAACTTGGTTGTATCTGTAATACTTTATCGGCTTTTTGTGCAGTTCTTTTTACATCTCTCTTTGCAGGTGAAAAAGCAGACTTAGGACGTATTGTTCTCTCCCTTTTATATATTCCCTACAAACTCAAAACTCAAATAAAAACTCAAAGCTTCTTGCATGTATAAATCAAACGGGGGACTATGGCAAAAGCAGTAAGGCTTTGCTTGGGAAAGTAAAATCTGTTGGGCTCTTTTTGGCATTAGGACAACAATTCTTAATATATATATATATATATATATATATATATATATATATATATATATATATATATATATATATATATATATATATATAAAAGCAGGTCTACATCGCCTGTTCGGGTCTTTCACTACCTGCATCTTGGTCTCCTGCTAATCGCTGCCAGCCTGCATGATCTGCAATAACTCCTCTGTTCGAGTCAGATTCCGCTTGCCTGCTTCACCCGCTACTATTCATCCCTCATAACAAACCTTTTAAAGAAACATAACTCTGTGTCCAGGTGATTATCGGGTTTACCAGCAATATTTGTTACAAGCTGGAGTAATTTAAAAAATATATATTATTCCCAAGTATTCAGACAGTTCAACTAAAGGCTTAAAGTGCCTTTAGTAAAATCAAAAGGGCTTTATTCCATTGTTGCCTAACAGAATGATTTAAATGAGAAGTGCTGGTATTTTAGTCTAGCACAGAGCAATAAAACAGAGTCATACCCCTTTAACCTCTACCCTTTTGTGAGAGAACACGCATCATTGAACATTTACTCAGGTTTTTGGATAGATGAACACAGTCTTAGGGCCTCCAGAAGTCTCTAAGTCAATCATCCACTTGTGTGTGATTCATTTACAGTATAGATGCAGCTAATGTTTGTTAGAAAACATTAAAGAACAACCAGCTTAACGAAGACCAACGAAGCAAACATGCAGGTCAGGGAGAAAGTCAGGGAGTGTTTGAATTTCTTTTATGTCTTTTCCTGATTTCCCTATTGTTGATATTTTTGCCAGTTTTGTTTATTTTGTTTTTTTTGCTTTTTGTTGATTTAGGGTATCGATATTCAGTTTCGGTCGGGTCAGTTAAACGCACTTCCTCAGCTCCCTACTTCAGTCGCAGCTGCTCCTGATTGACACAATATATATCCCATGTCCTCTCCACATTTCACCCAGTATTTACGTGTTCTTCTCCTCGTTGTTCTCCACTGGATTTCTCATTGATATCCCAACTTTCTCTTCTTTCGCTTCCATGTGTTTGTCTTGTGACTGTGTCGCTTTCCTGGTGTTCCATTAAATTTTCTGTTCATTTAATAAATGACTATGTTTGTCCAACACTCTGGTCTGTGCCCAGGTCCGTCTCCACGATGTCACTTTACAACAATTTGCTTTGAACTCCACTAATGTGATTGTTATCAAGGGGTTGCAAAGAGGGCTTTTGTCGGAAGACAACCAGAAGAAAGATCATTATGCAGTTTGCTAAATGCCATGTTTGGGACTCTGCAAATGTGGAATTTGCTCCGGTCAAAGCAAATGCAAAATTCTTGCATTAAAGAAAACTAAATGAAAAATGCTAGAATGCCTCAGTCAAAGTCAAGACTTAAATCCAGTTCAGTATCTATGGCAAAGCCTTTAATTTTGACTTCACAGATGCTTTCCATTCCATTTGACAAAGCTTTAGAAATTTTGCAAATAATCAGCAAAAAATTCAGTACTTAAAAGTGCAAAGCTGAATAACACACATTCCAAAGACAGCAGAATGTGGTTCTACAAAGTGTTTACTCAGAAAAGCTGACAATTGTACATCACATAAAATCACAACAAAATACATTTATCTCTAGGGCTGTAACATTGAAATAGTTAAAATGTTGAAGACAGACTAATAAATTGAGAGAACTACTTTTTTAGAAGCTGTAACTTAACATAATGACTTTCTATACAATAAACCAAACTGCTGGTAAATATAATTGAACTGTATAATCTTGCGGCATCTGCTGTGAAGCAGGCGCTGTACCGATCCGTTGGGGTGAAGAGAGAGCTGAGCCAAAAGGCAAAGCTCTCGATTTACCGGTTGATCTATGTTCCTACCCTCATCTATGGTCATGAGCTTTGGGCGACTGTGGCTTGGTGGGTTGAGTAGTCTGGCAATCTGAGGGTTGTGGGTTCGATTCCAGCTTCCCCCTGCCACATGTCGATGTGCCCCTGGGCAAGGCACTTAACCCCAAGTTGCCTACCGAGCTGCGTCTCGGTGTATAAATGTGTGTGCGTTAGTGAGAGCGACTGGGTGAATGTGGCTATAGTGTACAGAGCTTTGGGTGGTCAACATGACTGGAAAAGCGCTATATAAGTTCAGTCCATTTACCATTTAGGGTGAGGAGTTCAGTCATCCAGGGAGGACTCAGAGTAGAGCCGCTGCTCCTCCACATCAAGAGGAGCCAGTTGAGGTGGCTCGGGCATCTGGTCAGGATGCCTCCTGGACGCCTCCCTGTTGAGGTGTTCCGGGCAAGTCCCACCTGGAGGAGGCCCAGGGGAAGACCCAGGACACGCTGGAGGGACTATGGCCCCATTTACACTACACTTGTTAAATCGATCCATTCCGAGACCAGTGCGAGCTTGGATCAGTTAACCAAGCCGAGCCGACCGTTTACACACCAAGCTTATCTCGGTTCCTTGGCTTACTCGCCTCCTAGTGACGATCTGCGGTACTGCTGCTCTCTGGGATTGAAGGCGGAACCAAGCAAAACAAAACGGCGGCACCCGTAACTGTAATGAATTTGCTAATGTTGAACACAAATGTGAGCCAGACACGGAGCTGTATTTTAAAAAGGGGTTTTATTAACAAAGTCCAGGTGGCAAAAAGGCTGACTCAAAAAACTGAAAGGCAATGAACAGAACAGGCACGGACTGGCAGACGGGCAGGTAGAACACAAAAATAATCAAAGGCTGGGAGGAGCTTACCGCAGGCTGACGAGAAGGATAAACACAAGACGTTCCGGCAACACACAAACAACTAAGACAGGCTTAAATAAGAGGATGGAACAGGTGAGCAGGGCGGGACCAATTAACCAAAACAGGTGAAAGCAATAGAAGGAACATACAGACTAATAAAGAAAAACCCTAAGCAAGTAAAACTAAGACTAATTGACACGAGCTGACATAAATAACCAAGACCAGATGACAACAAACAGACTAAGCACAAAACAAAAACAACACAACACAGAAATAAATCCTAAAACAGAAAAGTTGACTAACTGAAAATAACCTAAACCACAACAGAATGTTACAGAGCCCCTCCCTCAAGGGCGGATTCCAGACGCCCCTAAATGTTTTAGAAAAATGTAAAGAAAAAACAAAAAAGTCCGACCGGGCGGGTGGAGGGGGCTACAGGCCGGAGGGCAAGAAACTATAAAAAAAACCCAAAACAAGAGTCCAGAACAGAAAACAACCCTCAGAAGGGCGAACACCAAACTAACTAAAAGACTTCAAAAACAGTTTCCTGAACAGTCTGGTGGGCATCTCGGAGGACGACCCCCGGCGAATCAGGATGTCCGGCGGGCGTCCCGGAGGACGACCCCGGCGAGTCAGGATGTCCGGCGGTCGTCCCGGAGGACGACCCAGGCGAGTCAGGGTGTCCGGCGGTCGTCCCGGCGGACGACCCAGGCGAGTCAGGATGTCCGGCGGGCGTCCCGGAGGACGACCCAGGCGAGTCAGGATGACCCAGGCAAGACAGAATCTTCGGCGGTCGGCCCGGGCGACGGCCCGGGCGAGACAGGATCTCCGGCGGACGGCCCGAGTGACGGCCCAGGCGGGACGGGATCTCCGGCGGACGGCCCAGGCGAGACAGGATCTCCGGCGGACGGTCCGGGCGACGTCCCAGGCGAGACAGGATCTCCGGCGGACGGCCCAGGCGAGACAGGATCTCCGGCGGACGGGCCGGGCGACGGCCCAGGCGAGACAGGATTTCAGGAGGCCGTCGGCGGAACAGGGCAACAGGAGGCCGGCGGCGGAGCAGGGCGACAGGAGGCCGGCGGCAGAGCAGGAATCTCGGAGGCCGGCGGCGCGGCAGGACCCTCAGAGACCATTGGCGGGGCCTGAAGAGGGAGAAAATAGAACCTGGCGCTGGACTACAGGGTACGGAAGGCGCCAGACTACAGGGTACGGAAGGCGCCAGACTACAGGGTACGGAAGGCGCCCGACTACAGACTAAGGAGGGCGCCGGACTACAGGCTAAGGAGGGCGCCGGACTACAGGCTGAGGAGGGCGCCGGACTACAGGCTGAGGAGGGCGCTGGACTACAGGCTGAGGAGGCGCCGGACTACAGGCTAAAGGAGGCGCCGGACTACAGGCTAAAGGAGGCGCCGGACTACAGGCTACAGGAGGCGGCGCCTGGTTAATGGCTACAGGTGGCGGCGCCTGGTTAGTGGCTACAGGCGGGGGAGCATGGTTAATGGCTACAGGCGGCGCCTGGTTAGTGGCTACAGGCGGCGGCGCCTGGTTAGTGGCTACAGGCGGCGGCGCCTGGTTACAGGCGACTGAAGAGGGAGCCTGGCTACAGGCGACAAAAGGAGCCTGGCTACAGGCGACTAACGAAGGAGCCTGGCTACAGGCGACAAAAGGAGCCTGGCTACAGGCGACAAAAGGAGCCTGGCTACAGGCGACTAACGAAGGAGCCTGGCTACAGGCGACAAAAGGAGCCTGGCTACAGGCGACAAAAGGAGCCTGGCTACAGGCGACTAAAGAAGGAGCCTGGCTACAGGCGACTAAAGAAGGAGCCTGGCTACAGGCGACAAAAGGAGCCTGGCTACAGGCGACAAAAGGAGCCTGGCTACAGGCGACTAACGAAGGAGCCTGGCTACAGGCGACAAAAGGAGCCTGGCTACAGGCGACAAAAGGAGCCTGGCTACAGGCGACTAAAGAAGGAGCCTGGCTACAGGCGACTAAAGAAGGAGCCTGGCTACAGGCGACTAACGAAGGAGCCTGGCTACAGGCGACAAAAGGAGCCTGGCTACAGGCGACAAAAGGAGCCTGGCTACAGGCGACTAAAGAAGGAGCCTGGCTACAGGCGACTAAAGAAGGAGCCTGGCTACAGGCGACTAAAGAAGGAGCCTGGCTACAGGCGACTGAAGAGGGAGCCTGGCTACAGGCGACTGAAGGGGGAGCCTGGCTACAGGCGACTGAAGAGGGAGCCTGGCTACAGGCGACTAAAGAGGGAGCCTGGCTACAGGCGACTAAAGAGGGAGCCTGGCTACAGGCGACTAAAGAGGGAGCCTGGCTACAGGCGACTAAAGAGGGAGCCTGGCTACAGGCGACTAAAGAGGGAGCCTGGCTACAGGCGACTGAAGAGGGAGCCTGGCTACAGGCTGCTAAGGAGAGAGCCTGGCTACAGGCTGCTAATGAGGGAGCCTGGCTACAGGCTGCTAAGGAGGGAGCCTGGCTACAGGCCGCTAAGGAGGGAGCCTGGCTACAGGCTTCAGGAGGCCCCGGGCTACAGGCTTCAGGAGGCCCCGGGCTACAGGCTTCAGGAGGCCCCGGGCTACAGGCTTCAGGAGGCCCCAGGCTACAGGCTTCAGGAGGCCCCGGGCTACAGGCTTCAGGAGGCCCTGGGCTACAGGCTTCAGGGGCTAAAGTCAGACCCTTAGAAACCATAAGAACCTCTCCTACCTGCAGTCAGCCCGTCGACTCAACTCCAGACAACTATTAGACCCGGACCCAGGTACAGGTCCACCTGGACTTAAGTACGTTCCCCAGTCTGTTCGTCCTGAGGTTCTATGCTGGTGTCATGATGCTAAGTTTTCCGCCCATCCGGGTATTTATAAAACCCAGTCTCAGGTGTCCCGGCGCTTCTGGTGGCCATCATGGACCAAGGATGTTAGAGAGTATGTTCTAGCCTGTCCCGTCTGCGCCCAGAATAAGTCCTCTACCCAGCCACCTTACGGTTTGTTAAATCCTCTCCCCATCCCCAAACGTCCATGGTCCCACATAGCTATTGACTTCGTTACAGGCCTCCCTTTGTCCCAAGGTATGTCAACTATTTTGACAGTAGTTGATCGGTTTTCAAAATCATATCAGCTTATTCCCATCCGTAAATTACCCAACGTCCTCCAGACCGCCCAACTCCTCATAAAACATGTTTTCAGACTCCACGGCATCCCAGTTGACATCCTCTCTGACCGGGGCCCTCAGTTTATCTCCCAGGTCTGGCGGCACTTTTGCTCTGCTCTGGGTGCCTGTTACACACTCACCTCCGGATACCATCCTCAGACCAATGGCCAAACTGAACGCATGAATCAACAACTAGAGACCACCCTCCGCTGCCTCACGTCATCTTCGCCTACTGACTGGAATAAGTTTTTGCCCTGGGTAGAGTATGCCCTAAACTCACACATCACCTCAGCCACTGGACGTTCACCATTTGAAGTAGCTTTAGGATATCAACCTCTACTCCTACCCACAGATGAACTCAGGATTCCCTTCACCCCCGTCAACGACTACATTGCTCGCTGCAAGGACATCTGGAGAACTACTGTTACAGCACTCACTCGCACCGCAGAGCGGAGCAAGAGGTTCGCTGACCAGCACCGCAGACCAGCTCCCCATTATCGCCCCAGTCAGAAGGTTTGGTTATCTTCCAGAGACGTTTTGTCCAACCCGTCCGCTAAGAAGCTTGCTCCCCGGTTCACTGGTCCCTATGAGATAGAGACAATTATCAACCCGACCACCGTCCGTCTACGTTTGCCCCCTCACTCCCAAGTACACCCTACCTTCCATGTTTCCCAGATCAAGCCCGTTTTGGACAGCAACTTGTGCCCTCCTTCCGGACCCCCTCCACCCTCCCAGGACAGTCAGGACCCTCGCATCCTCAGGGTTGTGGATGCCCGTCGACGAGGTAGGGGCCACCAATACCTCGTCGATTGGGAGGGTTGCAGCTCTGAGGATTGTTCGTGGGTCTCTGCAGCAACCATCCCGAATAAGGATTTGATTTTAGATTTTTGGGCTACTCAACCCAGCACCTCTTCGTCTGGGCCACCAGGAGGCGGCCGTTGAGGGGGGGGGGTAGTGTCAGGGTTCTCTGTGCTTCTCTGCTCTAACTCTACTCCTCAGGTGTGTCTAGTTGGCTGAGGAGGCGTGGCCCACACCTGCGGCTCGTTGCAGGCGGCTTCCTCTGGCTTCTTAAGCAGAGCGCGGACAGATGGAAGACGCCAGAGCCTTAACCAGTCGTGGTACGACGTGGCCTCTGTCCCAACTCTTGGAAACCAGCTTGTGAGTTTTTTCGCTGTCTCAGTTTTTGGTGCTTGGATGCACTCACCTGTCTTGACGTCTAGTCCGAAGAAACAGACCTGCAGAATCCGTCTGCTCAGATTTTGCTCTGGCACTCCCCTCATACTTCCTGGATGTTACCCAGCGAGGCCTGAGATCCCCTCTCCCGGATTCTGCTGGTTCTGCTCTCACTCTGGTCAATCCATATGTCACCATTGCCGACGAGGCTCGCTCAGGATCCCTCGCCAGTAACATCTGCCGTCCTCAGCCACTAGCCGCCTATCATCAGCAGAGTAGAATCACAGAGTTCCCTCGACGCTACTTCTTCCCGGTTAGGTCCGCCCAGCCCAATGGTAAGCAGCGTAGCTTCTAGCAGTTCTCCTGGTTCTCCTTTCAGAGTCACTTACTCCCTCTCTCTTGCAGACTCTCCAGCCGTGACGTTCTGACCCTGCCGAATCGCCAGTAGTTCCGTCCGTAGATCTGCCTGTTTCCAAAATAAACATCTTAAAACTGTGCTTTGCTTCCCGATCGTATCTGCATGTGGGCTCGTCACCTGAAAACCATGACACCTATCAAATAAACGAATAAATAAATAAAATAAACAGAAATCACAGCAACGATGTGTCCTCTGTTCAGGAAACAAACAAAGTTAACCGAGCAGTTGCCTCAAGTCAAAAAAGATGTAAGAACTGTCATGTTTGTGACGATGGAGCATGTGGAATATATTAGCTTTGATCCATTTCTTACACTTTTATGAAGGTTTAATATGTTTTTATATGCTTTAATATGCTTTTAAGATAACTGGCAGAAGGTTTCAAAACCGCGCCTGTTGGTATGAAAACTGGATTATTCAGACTTGTTGTTGGTAAAAAAAGGTTCGAGTTGCGGTGCGGGGCTTGCAGGCAATGACCGGAAGAACCAGTGCAGCGGAGCGGCTTGCAAGCAATGACCAGAAGAACCAGTGCAGCGGGCAGTAGAAGAAGAGACATCATAGAAGCAACACCATATAGGGTAGTGGTAGTGTTAAGGTGTAGCACTGATTGTGCAACGGTGTGTGTTATCCGCTCATGTAACGGTGTGTGTCATTCGCTAATGTAACTCTGTGAGACCCTCCCCTTTGAAGTGAATAAAAAGAGCCTGGGCAAGGAAGAAAGCAGAGTTGTTGGTTCGCAGGTGTTGGCTGGTGCAACTTCTCTCCTTTTGCAAAGGCGAAACTTCAACTCTGTTCCTTGTTTTTTTTGCACTCTTGAACTAAGACCTGCACACGACTCAACGGACCCGGGGAAGCAAGACGGCTTCAACACGCACAAGACATTTAAACAATCATATTTCAATGTGTTTTAAAAAGTTTTACTCAAGTGGTCAGTCTGGTAGCATGAAATAAGTTGGACTGTGTGAGCAATGCACAAAACAAAGACTGTAAGATTAGATTTTCTGGTACAGCTCCTTCCCAAAGGCTATGCTTCTGCTTCTCCAACATTCTGCTCTTCCCTAATTTAAATAGTATCAAGCCTCTATACATATGATTAGACAGCACAGTCAGACCCGGCTGCAGAAACAAATCACAGGGGGGGCATTCCATTTTTTTTAGGGGGGCACACTTTAAAAAGTTTTTTATTACTTATATATATATATATATATATATATATATATATATATATATATATATAGCAATAGTGTAGTCAGTTTTGTCAAATTAGGCAGGCTTCCAACTAATTAGGCTTTTGAACACAAAAGCCTAATTTTTGTTCCAATTAGCTGGAACAAAAATAGTTAATGGGCAGGTTGTAAAAAAATTGGGAAGCTTTTCACAACATTTGTTGGGCTTTTAGAAAGAATTACTAACAAAATATATCAAAATAGTTGTCAACGTCAGACAGGAAACCAAAACATTTTAATAAAATGCCATCTCCTACAACTCATACTGGTCAATTTATTTTTTAATTAAGTCGAATCTGTCGATCTGACATCATCATTGAATAGTAGTTATAATGAATAATATTGATTGGTATGATAAAACAAGAAAAGAATAATGGTTAATCAAGTGTTTGGTCAGTGTAAACGCCCAGGAGGGGTTGAGTTCTACTTATCAACTTAAAAATATTTCATGACTGCGTGTAAGAGATATGTTTAATTGACCTATACTGAGAGAAATTAAGTTTATATTAAGGTAGATTTACAACTCATGTTGGGAAGCTATTTATAAATATTTTTTTCCGGTTGATATATCATGATTGTTAAAGAGATTGTGTGTGTTATTTGGTTGTCTGATTGCATATTTTGTTCGGAGGCCGTATGCACAGTTTTTTTCTTTACTTCAGTGCAGTTGTGTGCTAATGGCATATTCTTATGTTTAATAGTTCTTATGTGTTTAATAGTTCTGTGCTTTTAACGTGAGAGTTTGAGATTTGGGCTTTTTTTTTCTTCTTTTAAGTTGGGCAGGTTTTATGTTGGGTTACTGGAAACTATCAGTGAGATAGGGTAACCTGTAGTGCTGTGTCTTGACTCAAAGTCCAGCATAAGCTACACGCTTATTAGCATGAGGTCAGGCTGAACACTGACTGAAGTAAAAATTCACACTAAAAGAGGTTCTGTAATTACAGCAGGTATGGAGCGCAAGGAGCAGAACAAAGCAGAGTTCCCTTCTGTCTGCAAGTAACCCAAGTTTCTCCAGTTTGGCAGTAGATCTGCTCCTGGTGCTGCTAACTGTCCTAGCTAACCCTCCTAGCGTCAATGTTTACTCCACTTTAGACATCAGTGCTGACATTTCAAACAGTAATTAATCGCGCTGCTTCCAGCTCGCTCTCTGCTTCGTTGTCACTTTTTGTAATTGTTTGGTAATCAGACCAAATTTCCATCCCGCTCTACCGACACCGACGGTGACCACAGCCGAACACCGCGTCGGCGACTGAAAGCTATAACTCAGTGTCCCGCCCCACTCCATCTGTGATTGGCTAGCATGTTGCCTTCAGTCGTTGATTTGATTGGTTAAATTGTATGATTGACACATCAAAGATAGTACTAATAGAACGATGGCCACTCCGAGGTATATATATAAAAACAAAAGACAGCTTCCAGTCCAGGGCGGGCACAGCTGGCTCACAGGGCGGGCACGGCCCCCCAATGCCCGCCCATGCCGCCGGGTCTGAGCACAGTCATCCTGATATTTATACATTTAATTTAATATCCTTACTTCTGTTGGTCTTGATCACTGCTTTATCCACTTTGATAGAGATTTTGTCCTTGGCCTCAGAAAACTGAAACACAAGTCATACCTTACCCAGTCTTTAGAGAAGAATGATGAAATATTCAGGTCAACACACAACTGGAAGGTTCCATCTTGATTAGGGAGGATATTGCCATGGTCCACACCATCATGAGTCCCCTCTCCATGTTTTCTCTACAACATGTTCTTTTTGGGTAGAATCCTGTGGCATGGTGCCTGACTGGACAAGAGGAAGTCTGCTGGAGAAGAGATACTGAGGGATAATCTAAAAGCCCTAAGACATATGCAGCTGTCTGGACGATTTGCTAGCTGTACAAGGTATTTTGTTATAAATGTGTTGTAAGAGTCCTGTAGATCTGTAATTTATAGTGTTCAAATTACTTTATGTTGATTTAGAATGTGAAGAACTATAAGATTTTTTTTCCTGGGACTTCTGAAGTGGCAAGAGGCTGTAGCAGACAATCGGACATGTGGTGATTAGCTTGATGGGTTAATATTAAAGCCAAACAAAACACCCATTAATGCTGTATTAATGCTCTGTGCTATGAGCATTAATTCAGCATTAGTATTAATGTCAGATAGTTATTAAAAGTTCATAAAGTTGATTAGCAACTACTTTTTCAAGAAATTTCTCAAGAGATAGTTTCTTAAGTAAATGATTAATAACAGCTACTTTAAAAGCCTATGGTACTTATCCATTTACTAAGGATATATTAATCATGTCTAAAATAGCTCCACTGATCAAAGGAAATATCTCCTTAAACAACTTGGTTGGGATTGGGTCTAGCATACAGGTAGAAGGTTTATATGAAGCTACAATTTTAGCTCTACTTCTTCTAAACAGTTCACACACTGTGCAGGTTCTAAAGATTCCTTCAGCACTGCCTCACTTACTGAGGACAAGGTAGTCATGTTTCGGAGGATGCCAATTATTTTATTTTTAATGGAATCAATTTTATTTATGAAGAAAACCATAAAATCACTACTGCTAAGAGCTAAGGGAATGGATGGATCAACGGAGCTGTGACTCTGAGTAAGATTGGCAACTGTACAGAAGAGAAATCTAGGATTAGTTTTATTCTCCTCAATTAATGATAAAAAATATACTGCTCTAACTCTGTGAAGGGTCTTTTTATACAACAATAGACTGTCCCTCCAGATTAAGTAGAATTCCTCTTGGTGTGTAGAGCGCCATTTTCTCTCCAATTTCCTAACATTATGCTTCAAGGAACGCAGCTCTGAATTATACCAGGGAGCCAGCTCCCTGTAAATAATCACCTTCTTTTTGAAGGGAGCTACATTGTCTAATGCAGAACGCAATGAGAAAGTCACACTGTTAACAAAGGTGTCTATTTGTGAATGAGAAGAAACAACATTGCTGCCATCTGCAGGGCATTTCTGCAATGCTTAGGATATTAAAAGGGGATAGACTCTTTAAAGTTTGATATAGCATTATCCGATAAATATCTACTATAATGGAACCCTTTTTTGGGGGTGGAGAACTCAGTTAGATTAAACTCAAAGGTTATTAAAAATGGTCAGATAGGACAGGGTTGTAAAGAACTACTGCTAAGTCTTCACAATCAATCCCATATGTCAGCACAAGGTCTAAAGAATGAAGCCAAGAGTGCATCGGTTTATGCACATTTTGAGCAAAACCAATTGAATCTAGGATAGTTCTAAAGGCTACACTAAGGCTATCATATTCAGTCTCAACATGAATGTTAAAATTACCCACTATAATAACCTTGTCAGTATTTAACACCTTAAGGTGCATCTTAACTTAAACTCAGTAGAAGGGCCTGGTGGACGATACAAAACAACAAACAGAAGAGGTTTTATTGCTTTGCAATTTGGATGAGGGAAACTGAGGGCTAAATGTAGTTATTAATTGGCCTGGGACTAAGTAATAAATCAGACTGAAAGATGGTTGTTACTCCTCACCCTCTTCCTGTAGATCTGGGAATGTGGAAATTTGAATAATTGGATGGAGTTCCCTCATTTATACTAACGTAGTCCTCTTGTAGCCAGGTTTCTGTGAGACAAAATAAATAAATTTGATTATCAGAAATCAATTCAGAAACTAACAAAGTCTTTGGGGGGAGAGACCTTATATTTAATAGACCACATCTAATTGTTTTATTTTTGGTTCAAGGTGAGCCATATTGATTTTTATTAGATTTTTATAATTTGTTCCTTTTAGATCAGTTTTTGATCTATTCAGTTTTGGCCGTGAGAAAGACACGTCTCAATAGGGTAATGGGTGGGTAACCGTACAGAAGCTGCAGAGAGGTGTGTTAAACTATGGCTCTGCTTCCTGGTCTGGACCCTGGGTTGTCAGTATTTAGGAGAACTAATAAATCCGGCCAAATTCATAGAAAGAAGAGCTGCACCATCCATAGTGGGATGGATGCCGTCTCTCCAAATCGGACCAGGTTTTCCCCAGAAAGTTTACTAGTTATCAATGTAGCCCACGTCGTTTTCAGGACACCACCTAGACAACCAGCAGTTGAATGACGACATGCGGCTAAACATGTCATCACTGGTCAGATCAGGCAGGGGACCAGAGAAAATTACGGAGTCCGACATTATTTTAGCAAACTTACACACCGAAGCAACACCAACTTTAGTGACCTCCGATCAGCGTGACCAGGTGTCATTACCATCAGCGTGAATAACAATTTTACTGTATTTACGCTTATCCTTAGCCAGCAGTTTCAGGTAGGATTCGATGTCACCCGTTCTGCCCCCTGGCAGGCATTTGACTATGGTCCCTAATGTCTCTAGTGCCTCGTTTCTGACTATGGAGCTGCCAATCAACATAGTCGACTTCTCACCGGGTTAGAAACACAGACGGGTAGGTGGTGACCTGGTGGCTGAGATCTAGACTTATCTTGAACCATCACCCAGCCTGCCTAGTTACCCGGCTGCTCAGGTGCTGCTTCTGGAGTACCACTACGTGAAGCAACTCTAGGTCTATGTGGCTCAGCGCTATCAAAGGGGTGGCTATCAGCTGGTTTTTCAACAGCAAGTTCATGATCAATAGAAATTGGAATCGTTCTATTGTAAATATTCACAAGTTTTCTTAGCTTTGTTGTTGCTGCTGACATGACAGTTGTTTTCACCTTTATCCTCACATATGCCAAAATTCAAACAAATCTTTGTTATTATCAACAACTTTTTTTTATTAAAAAACAATAAAATAGTATCCATTTTTCATGTACTTGAAAAAACAATTACAGTGGTTTCTTTCCACTGTCAAGTTATTCAGTTCCACTGTTACAACTTACTGACTTCTTCCTCTTTGTTTCATAAGCAGAAAACCTCGTTCTGCTGTTTACTACACAACAGTTTTACAGAAAAAAGACATTGAAGCCACCGCACATTTATAATAAGTCCAGCTCCAAGATCAATACACCAACTGATCCAGGAGGCTTTCTGAGGTACATGGCTTCAGCAAATGTGTATTCAGAGCTCCTCTCACTAAGACTGATGAACAGAAAAGGTTGCACCAATTATAGCGTACATCCAGTCCAGTCTGTTTGCCATATTCTGTTAATTTTTACTGCTGGGCACAGCTTAATTGTACAGCAACAATCGATAATGCAGCATTAGCCCTCTATGGATCTGTGTCCATGCAAAGTGTGAATTTATTGACTCTCCACCAAGTCAAATGTTGCTCTTTATTCTTCTCCTGTCAAGACAAACAGCAAAATGTGAAATCTTGCCTGATACGGTAAATATAATACCACTCACTTATTACCAGAAAACGACTTAAAGGAGGAATAGTTACCATCAACTTGCTGGAATCCTGCAACATAAAAAATTAACACCAAAAATGAAGTAGAGAACTATCAGCTAAGAAATCTATAACATTCATTTCATATTCTGTCATGTAGAAAATCCATTGTTTCCTCACCGTTACACTTCCTCAACCAGAAGATGGCAACAATTACAGCAACTACCAGAAGAAATGCTGCAACACCTCCAACAACAACAGCAACAGGAATCTCTGGAAAAGATTCTGAGAAGGTCCAACAACATGGTCCAAACAGGAAATTAAACTGTTCGTTTGTAAAATACTTTATGTCGTTAGACAAAATAAGCATCCAACAGAAAAAAAATCCCCTAAATAAATTTAAGAAGGTGTAATCTTGTTTGAAAACAAAGAGAAAAAAATATCTTACTGCCTTAAAATGTCATGTGACGAAATAATAAAAAAAAGACAAGCCTCATGGTAACATCAACCTGTAAATTGACTATATTGGCAGAAAAGACAACATTCTTGATATAATTCTTTTTTATTGACGTTGAGTTTTCTAATGTGCCTTTGGCTGTAATCCTCTAATAGAGCCCGCTGATGGGGACAAGTAACTTATGCCTTTTGGGGTTCCATTTCTTCCTCAGCAGTCTATATGTTCAAAGCGTTTTTAAAATCTCTTGTTCAAATATGGATAGATAAACCAAGAAATAATGTGCTCTCCTAAATTAGTGGAGCCATCACAGAGGTGCATCTTACCCCAGTTTGTACGGATCACGGATTTATCCAGTGTGACTATTACGTCATCTTCAGCACCAGAGAGCTGAAACACACAGTCATATCTCCTCCAGTCTGCAGGCTGGATGGATGAAATGTTGAGATCAGCACTCATCTGGAAGGTCCCATCATTGTTCATGAGGATCTCTCCTTTTTCCACACCCTCGTGAATCTCCTCTCCATTTTTCCTCCAGAATAGTTCAGCTCTGTCAGGGTAGAAACCTGTAGCGTGGCAGCTGACCACAGAGGAGGGAGTCTTCTGGAGCAGAGAGACTGACGGGCTTTCTGCAGAGAGAAAATACTCTTAAATATGATCTGTATCATTCCTGCTGATTCAGGTGTTGCAGCTATTAAATATAGGGTCAAATACCTGTCCTCTGCAGAAAGCTCCTCCCATGCTGGACATAATTCTTTAACCAGTCGGGACATTCGTTGTTGTAGTAGTTTTTATTACTTTCTAATTTAGCTTTATTCCCTTCCCATAGGTGTTTTATGACCACAGCTTGCGATTTAGGAGCAGTCCATGTCAGTGTGTTCAGGTCCAGGGCTAAGAAGTCCTCACCATTAAACCCATACTGATTAAACCCTTTGATTTCCCCAGTCTCATCATCCCACTCACAGCCATTCATTTTCTGTAAAATGTAGGGACCTGAAAGACAAGAACAATTGTAGAAAAATTAGAAACACAGCTTTTACATGTACAGTGTAGTGCCATTGAGCCATGATGAAAAATAAAATCAGATTGGATTGGAAGCAACATGAGTTGGGACCCTCACATGCACAAAGGACCTCCCCTCTCAGCAGGTGTCCCCTGTTGCTATAAAACTTTCACAGGACAAAGCTCAGTCTTCAGTCTACCCCTGGCCAGAGACAACAACCACTTTTCTCCTTGGGCTCCCGAGGAGAGGGGGGCCAGCGAGTCACCTGGTCTCCTTCCTCAGCAGCCATGTGGCTCAAGGCCCGAAAAGCCCACATACTGCCCAGAACTGGCCTTCTGTGAGACTGGCCCTAACCCTAACCCTTGCCTCACTTCAATGAAGCAAAAAAAGGGGAAAACCCTCCTCCTCCTCTGAGTAGAAGACCTCCCTGGCACTGGAGGAACTGCTGGAACGAAGCTAAGTTGCACTCTGACTTCTGCGCAACCAGCCGTGAAGTACAGAATGCCGCTACAGCTTTGTTTATTTCTGTCAGCTGTTGCAGGAAAACCGAGCCAAAACTACGCAAACCGGTCGCCTACTCTCACCAGACAAGCTGAGAAATCAGAGACTACAGTCATGGCCGAAAGTATTGAGAAAACACAAATATTATATTTTCACATGATCTGCTGCCCTCTGGTTTTCATGTGTGTATGTCAGATGTTGTCATCACATACAGAAATACAATTGCAATTGTAATATGAGTAACAAAAGCTTTGTTTGAATGAGTAAATGCAGCAAGTCCATATTTGCATTGTTGACCCCTTTTCTTCAGGACCTCTGCAATTCTCCCTGGCATGCTCTCAATCACCTTCTGGACCAAATCCTGACTGATAGCAGTCCAATGCTTGCATTTTGTCATAATTCCTAGGTTTTTGTTTTGTTCCCTGAGCCAGTTAAATATCACCTTTGCTTTATGGTAAGGTGCTCCATCATGGTGGAAAAGGCGTTGTTCATCACCAAACTGCTCTTGGACGGTTGGGAGGAGGACATTCTGGTACCATTCTTTATTCATGGCCCTGTTTTTAGGTAAGACTGTGAGAGAGCCGACTCCCTTGGCTGAGAAGCAACCCCACACATGAATGGTTTCAGGATGCTTTACAGTTGGCATGAGACAAGACTGGTGGTAGTGCTCACCTCGTCTTCTCCGAACAAGCTCTTTTCCAGATGTCCCAAACAATGGGAAAGGGGATTCATCAGAGAAAATGACTTTACCCCAGTCCTCAGCAGTCCACTCCCTGTACCTTTTGCAGAATATCAGTCTGTCCCTGATGTTTTTTTTTTTTTTTTTCTGGAAACCGAAGTCTGATCTTTACTTACACAGATTTTAAGGTCGCATTGCAAAGTTGCTGAGTAAAAAGTTGTGGTGGTGTTTTTTTGTATAATAATAATAATAATAATAATAATAATAATAATAATAATAATAATAATAATAATAATATTTTCTGCCTATTATGTTTTTTAATCGCTGGTCCCAACGTGTTTTTTTTTTTTTTGGGGGGGGGGGTTGTCCATTAAAAGCATTTGTCATAATTCCTGTTCTAATTAGTCTTTAGTCCTGAAAAGCACCGCCCTGTGTCACCTGCTTGGTTCTATTTAAGCTGCTGCTTTGGCTGCAATGCATCAACCTCTGTTTGCAAAACGCTATAAAACCTGCCTATATGTGGCCAGATGGGCTAAATTTGACCTCTCATAAAGCTGGTGAAGATTCTCAGTCATCCCGGTCATAATAATTTTTTTAGAACGTCTCATAAAGATTATTGAGGATAAAAACTAAATAAGTCATACGGCACAACAGAAACAACATTCAAAATTTAGCATCTTTTTTTAACAAGAAGAGAAAGAAAAGAAAAGAGGTGAAGGAGAGTTTAAAAAGGGAGAGATTGACAATACGGCTTCAGTCTGCCTCGTAACCTGCAAAGAGAACAGCAAACAGATTTAGTACAACAGAAACAGTGAAGTAACACCATGATGTTGCCGCTGAGTTACATGTATTATTTAAACTAATTATTAAAAAGGATGACGGGCATTCTGTATAGAAGTGAACACCGAGTACCTGGAGCCTGGCCCCCGTAGGTGTTTGAGAGTGCATTTGTGTATGTAAAATTTATACAAGGAAAAGGTGCTCAAAAGTGGATGTGAAGAACCAAAGAACTGCCTTCCTCGAGCACAGAGGACGGCCTCGGGGGACCCATAACCTCATACCCCAGGGGGGCCCCCAGAGCAGATTATGTTTTTCCTGGAGAGAAGTGGCTTCTTTGCTGCCCTCCTTGAGACCAGGCCTTGCTCCAAGAGTCTCCACCTCACAGTGCGTGCAGATGCACTCACACCTGCCTGCTGCCATTCCTAAGCAAGCTCTGCACTGCTGGTAGCCCGATCCCGCAGCTGAAACACTTTTAAGAGACAGTCCTGGCGCTTGCTGGTCTTTCTTGGCCGCCCTGGAGCCTTTTTGGCAACAATGGAACCTCTCTCCTTGAAGTTCTTGATGATGCGATAGATTGTTGACTGATGTGCAATCTTTCTAGCTGTAATTCTCTTTCCTGTTAGGCCATTTTTGTGCAGTGCAATGATGACTGCACGTGTTTCTTTAGAGATAACTGTTGGAAAATGTGAATGTAATCATTTTATTTTTATTAAGTTACAGCCATTTGGTTTGTTTAAGAGTTTGCTTTCAGAAAGGTTTTGTTGTATTTACCCTTAGGCCGGAATTACAAATGGTTCTCTCAGATAAGGAATGTCTTCGTTATCCAGCTGTGCATGAAGCTGGTGAGCAATTACCATCTGCAATTCCAATTGTTTCCTTCTTAGCTTTTAACCTCCTGACCCTTTTTCTACTCCCATGTTGTAAATTCCTGAATCCTTCTGACCCAACCCTCCATACCCCCTCTTTGATGTGTGACAATATAGACAAGAGGACAGAAATGACCTGACGCAGACATTCCTAAACTTTCAGGGAGTGTAGTTCTCCGTTTGGGTATCCTCTGTCCTTTTCTATAGAAATGTCTAAAACTTGTGTTGTGTGGTTTTCATTCTAGGATAAAAGGGGTTATCTTTAATAACCCTATCAGCCTGGTGCCGCGACACGGATCCCAACATATCAGCTCGCTGACGAGAGGAGCGGACACGCTGAAACCCACCAGTGGTCTGAGTCAAGGACCTGTCTAAAGTCCCGGGAGGTAACTTCCTCGCTGGGCCAGCGTTATAGGTTAACTCCTTTCGCCAACGAGGGATTGACGGGATCCGACCGGGAGAAAAGCACACCACAGCAAGTAAGTTTTAAAGCAATCAGTTAAAGTCCGTCGTTCAGGGTTTCGGGTGATTAAAAGTTCCCCAAACAGTTGTGCAAGCGGTTTTAGTCCCTTGTAACGGGTGATTAAAAAAAAAATCCCAGAGAAGTTAAATCGAGAGGTTTGAGTCCCTCGAAGCAATACGCCTGGTTTTCAGTCCGTCGTAGAATTAAAGGTAGCTAAAAAACTCAGGTTAAAGTCCTGAACAGAACCTTAAAAGAAAAAAAACAGGATTAAGGTCCTGGAAGGTAGATAAACACAATGCAAAAGTAATTAGGATGGGTTCAGGACAAAGTAGAAAGGGAAATCCCAGAGGGGATGAAAAGTTTGTGTATCCAAGTAAATTTAAAATGTTATTGCAATAAATATTATCATATATATTTCCTGATATTAAAAAATACTTGGAGAAGTGGAAGGAGAAGTATAAAATAGATTGTGTGTTGAAGGTGAATCAATGGAAAAACGTTGTGTGCCAGCTAAAAATAAGCGCCAAGAAAAAAAAGGGGAAATAAAAAATGTGTGTGTGTATGTCTATGTGTATGTGTGTATGTATGTATATAAATATATTTATAGCTATATAAGGGCTTGATGTTGTGCGCTGTAAGTTAATTCAAGCACAAAATAGGCAGGATGAGAGACAGCCTCGTGCAGCAGGAGGGGTTGGGTTGGCTGATGGAACGGCGGCGACTGCAGCGCCGCCGCGTCCGGCTGACAACCTTCCCCCAACACCTGTTGATCTCCCACAAAATTAGGCTCTAAATAAAAAGAACTCGCCAGAACAACACTTCAGTAACGCAAACTATGGTAGCAACTGAAGAAGACAGACCACCACCGTATAATCTCTTAAACCCCCCCCCCCCCCCCCACAAGGATATTTCAGATCTGTATGCAGACCTGGATGGACTGAGTACATCAGATAATTCGTTATCTACAGACCGTCCAAATGATTGTGTCCTATGGTGCAGGTCGCAAATCCTAATGTAGGAACACAGCAGCCTCAAATAATCCCAGTTTTCTGTCCGTGGTCGTTAGAAGAAGCCAGAAAGGCTGTAGAAGGTGTCATTTCTCCGCAGGAAGATCCAGAATTATGAATTCATGGAGGGAATTTATAACTCATATGATTTAAATGGAAATGAGTTTGGACAAGCCTTACAGTCGTCAGTGGGAAAAAAACATTGGGGAAAAAATAAGGGCGAATTATAAAGGCAGAACCCCACAAGGCGGAATATTTGAACATCAAGTGTAAATGGGCAATAGCAGCAGACGCTACGGGAGCAGTTTTCGCAGGAGGGCGGATAATTGGAAATTTGGGATCCATAAAACAATAAAAATACATATATTTGTTAATGGAAGGTTTCCAGCCGCATATATCTGCGTGAGTTAAAAAACACTTAGTTACACTGATAACGTCTAAACGTAACCACAGTTATGGAATAGGTCTAAGTGCGTCACGCCGAGAAACACGCTAAAAAGGGAGGTGGTGCGTTTGGGGGGGGGGGGGGGGGGGGGGGGGACATTTTCTGGGCAGATCCTTCATGTGAGCCAGACGAAATATTTTCTTTCCAAGCCACTGGACCAATCGACAGTGTCGAGGAGGTTTCCGAGGAGGCAGGGGCAGTCCTAGCGACAGAGGGGGCTTTCAGCCCAAATCAGTAAAACCAGATGGGGGGTGCTGGAATTGCGGGTCCCCCGACCATTGGTCCAGGGAATGTCCCAATCAGATACAAGCACCTCATCTGCGGGGACAAGGAGGAGGCCGCAGGGACGGTTCTTCATATAAAATGTGACTAGGGGCGAGAGTAAATGGGGATCCAGAGCCAATAAAAACAGTAGATGTGTATGGAGCATGAGAGCTATTAAATGCATTAAAAGAAAAACCATACATGCGTACAATTAATGGACAGCCAGTTACTCTTTTATGCGATTCATGAGCCTATAAAACATGTATAAAAGATTACTTTGGACTAAAAGCGTCTAAAAAGTCCATTTTTGTAAAATCAGCAAATGATCAAACATCCCAAGAATGGATGTTAAAACTAATAGAAATAAAAGACCCTCAAACAGGAAAAAGGTTGTATGCTCCTGTAGTAATGTCACCAACTTGCCCCGTTAATCTGTTAGGATGGGATTTAATGGAAAAATTAGGCATTGCAGTTTTCCCAACGCAGGATGGGATGAAAGCTCTCTGTGTGGAACATGTAATGTCTTTGCAACAAAATCCTCCTGTGTTTTATGCACTATACTTACCGTCTCTGCTCCAAATAAAAGAGAAAAGCAAACTTATGCATAATGCTAGAAGCACATTGTCAAATCCAGAGGATGAAACTCGGTTAGCTGATCTACAAACCACTATGAATGTGTGCTTAACCTCAGATGAAAAGTTTGCAAAACAGTTTCTGAAACAGGAAACTACAATTGTGGCTATACAAAATATGTATACAGATGGGAGTTAATTTGCAGCAGTTACTGTTATGCTTTCTACACAGATGAAAAAATTGTATGGCTTACCATGGGAACATTTTTTGTCATTGTTTAAGACCAGTGAAGAGCAGTGGAGAGACACAGGCCCGTGTTTAAAAGCTGCAGAAAGACCATCTGATTTTCAGCAGTGTCGACACAAAACAGGCTGGCTTTATAGCCCTAGTACAGAACTATGGAAACAGCCTTACAAAGTTCTGTTCGATGCAGAACCCGTGTCCAAGATTTAGCATGAGATAAAATAATCCAGCATTCTTTGCTGTCAGAATCCAAGGAAAATGATTTAAAAGGTGTTCCAAATGCTTTGTGGTCTACAGGGCCAACTGATGTAGGATTATTGACAATAGTAGAAGCAGTTAAAATAATTCCTAAATTAAAGTTCAGGCCGCGGATAAAACAGTACAGGCTACAATATGAAGAACAGGAGGGTACAATGGCAGTTAGAAACATTTCATTGGATACAGGAATAATTAGACCATGTCTAGATTCCCAGTTTTGGTTTGATTTTACTTTCAAGGAAGAGAAAAAATATACGTAGACACGCCTGCCACAGGGATTTGTAGACAGTTCTACAATTTTCATCCAGGCCATTTTAACATGCTTAAAGAGCTTTAATCTAAAGCATGGAAGTAAAGTATTAATGTACATAAATGGCCTTCTAATTGCATTTAAAACAGCTGCTACATCATTTTGGCTAAAATTGGAAACAAAGTTAGCAAAGATAAAATACAGTGGGTGCAGAAATGAGTCCGTTATAGGCCATGTTATCTCAAAAGACGGTAAAAAGATACAGGAAGTGATACAGGAAGTGAAGAATTGCTATAGTAAGTGAGCCTAAAAAACAAGTGATGTCAGGAGGAAAAACTGGGCAAGCCCGAGGTGGGAAGGACCATACCAAGTGCTCCTGACCACGCCAACAGCTGTGAAGATCGCTGAAAGACCTTCCTGGATTCACCTCAGCCAAGTTACAGAGAGTGTTAAGTACCTAAAGGTTGGAACAGTGGGGAAGTCCGATTTACAAAGGGATTTGGTTTTTTAGGACCACTCGTCTCAACATCGGTGAAGAAACCAACTGATCCCTGTTCTTTAGAGTCCTGGGTAAAATTAACATCTCTGCTAACCTAGCAAAAATGGGGTTCCCATGCAGATGGGACTTCTTTTGCGTTGTGGCTGTGCGTGCATTATCTGTTTGAGTTCAGATCCGGTAAATGATCTTGGCACACCGCCAACCTGAGAAGACACACATAACTCTATCTTATTCTATAATGTGACAAAATTATTTTCTCATCATGATGCAATCCAGGTGGAAGCTCCCATAGAGGGTTCGGACACAACGCTAGTCCGCTCTGCTTTTCTGTTTTTCACATGTTGTGCTATCTTCTGGGTCCTGCTGATTTGCGCAGTAAGATTGACTAAACCAATGTAGTGGACACTCAAGGGTGGATCCCAAGACACATATTACAATAACCAATTTTTAAGAGATTTTAGCTAAAGTAATTTACTCAAAAACATACCATGCTAAAAATAATACCTATATTAAACACATTTTTATAAACGGAGTTTTATGCGGTCCCCAGGAACTTGGGGCCTTAGGCAACCACCTAGGTTTACCGAGTGGTAAGTGTAATGTCAGTTCAGACGTGACGACTTTCAGTCATTTGGGACATGACGGACTGCGTTTCCCATGATGCAATGTGGTCAAAATGGCCACCAACTCCCATCATGCAACGCGGCCCAAAATGGCCGCCACCCTAGCAACCGATAACGTTGCTAGGCAAAGTTGATAAAACTCGTTTGCGCCTCGCCATTGGTCTTCTTCCCTGGCACACCGCCAACCTGAGAAGACACACAGCTGTTTCACTTCGTTGGGGTAATCCCACGCCAAGTGCTCGATAACTTCGCTGGACCGAAGGTTGTTGAATCAAACTTATCCCTGCATTTATTATAGAAAGAGGTCAACTCTAAAAGTACTTTTGAATTCCCTCGGATCAAAACTGAGAGCCGTCATCTCCAGGTGATCGAATGAGGACCCCGTTTTTGTTTTTGGCCGAACAAAGCGACTGTAAGCCCGGAGGAAGAGACGAAGGAGCCTCCTCATCCCGTCCCAGCTGCTGCCCGCTTCTGCCTACAACCGCGCAGACGAGACACATTCAGGACGCCGCGTTATTCGGAGGGCTCACGGACCCAGCCAGGACAACCCTGATCCACAAGTAACGGGGTTCTCCCCTTTTATTTCTTTTTCACCCACAGGGTGTTTCAGAAGTGCCTGGGCAGGTGTAAGAACTTAGGTTAATGCTTTTTACTCCAAGGCGGAGTTTGTTTTTAACTGTTGAATATTTTTCTTTGTATGTTCATGGATTTGTGAAGGTATTTTGGGCTGTGTTGATTTTGTGGTTCATAAGTGACCCCGCCGTGAGTTGCTTTTTCAACTTTTTCATCCTTTTCCTCTCTCTTTGTTCCATCTTTGCTTTTCTTATCAGCGGGTTCAATCCCTTTGTGTTGAAACTCAGTTTGCGGTTTGTTCAAACTCCTTAGCCCAGACGCTCCCTCTCTGAGCCGAAGCACCGACCCTCGTTAGTGTAAGCGCTGGCTGCATCATCAGGATCTCCCCTCACACATCACGTAAGGTCGTAGGTGACGTGACGTCATAGCTGCCATCTTGGGAAGGTGTGGTGTAGTTTGGCTAAGCTGAACTAGTTTATTGGAAAACATTGAAGCGTCTAGCTGAACTCTTAAAGCTGTTTGCCTTTTAATGCTGCTGCGTCAGTGCCGATGTTTTGAATGTAATGTTTAAACAACTGTGAGTTGAACTAAGATTCGCTAACCGCTCATTTTAATCAATTTGGTTTTTTTTGTTTTTGTCATGTTTTGTTATTGAACCCGAACACAACCACAACAGAGTTAAGTTTGAACAGTTTATTGAAATTGGTGGATAGTGGAGGAAGAACCAAGAGTCTGTACTGAGCTGAAGCAGGCGGATGGTGAAGGCAGGAACTGGCAAGCAGGTTGGAACCAGAGCATGGAGGCAGCAGAACCAGAAGCACAGCAGAATGGAGACTTGGAACCAGGACCACAACAGGATTAACAGCACGACTGGTGAATACTTGCAGGACCGGAGAGAGAGCAGGACCAGAACCACAGCAGGCGGGCGGAGATGAAAGGAACTCGGGCTGGACAAGAACAGGTGAGGTGAGCAGTTGTGAGTAGAAACAAACAGAACGAACCGACAGGGGAGGACTGAATGCAGGGAGCTAAAATAGGGAGGCTGACAGGTGTGCTGAGTGCTGGCTGATTAGTGACTGACAGGTGTAGATGATTACCGAGGTGGAGAGGAGAGTGAGGTATATGGAAGGTAAAAAGTGCCTAGAGTCTGTGCCTGGTGCAGCAGACAGGCTGCATCATGACAGTTTTGTTCTTTTATTTCCCTACATATTTTGCATGTTTAGTTTTAGTAGTGAGTAAGATTTCCGAGGTTGTTGAATCAGAGAATTACTGTAACAGGGAATTGCTTTTGGTTCAATAAAAACAACAACTGCGGAAAATAAATTGTTTTGTGTTCAATCCAATTCACAGTTGCATGGTTATTCAGAACTCAGAGCTACCTCTTTTGGAAGTTAACATCTGATATTAATGCAGAGACATCATTGGATTGGTGATAAGGAATAAGGATTTAAACTCTAATTGCAGTTATATTGGGGTTCTCACAGTCTGCCGGATAAACTTTGTCGGTTAAAATTCAACCAGATCATTTATTCCAGCATAAATGAGTTCATAACAGCTAATTAATTAATGCATTAGTAGTATAAATCATTACAAGTTTCTAGCTAACATCACCACCATTTGAACTATATTTTGTTTAGGGCTGGGCAACGATTAAAATATTTAATCGCGATTAATCGCCCTGATTAATCGCGATTAATCGCATTGTATTTACAAACTCCAAGAATGAATTCAAAAGTAGTATAAAGAGCACTTTTATTTTAATGTTCTGCTGCCATATGAACAAAAGTGTTGTAACATTTGTAGCACTTATCAGTAACACATATTTAGTGTAAAGCTCAACTTAAACATGTACTAGTAACATGTATTTTTACATGTAAACATGTAAAATAGCAATAATAATAAATTAAAGCTTATTGCCACTGACAGGGAATTCTCTTTATGGGGAAAAAATCTACCAAAAACGGCAATTTCTGAGGTAACAGCAGGGAGCAGCATTACCATTTTATGTTCAATACCAAAGTTTAACTTGGCAGTGGTTACAACTAACTTGTTTCTGTCATATTCGATGCTGGAAGAAATTTAAACTGAAATGCTTGCTAACTCGATATGCTTGCGTTTATTTGACGTTGACACGCGGTTTTTTGTTGTTGCTTTCTCGAGTGCATATAGTGAACGGCAGGGAAAAACAGGCAAAAATACATGGATACTTTGAAGCGAGAAGCGACTTCACCGACGGCGTCGATGCAGACCCCCGCTCCGCTCCGCACAAAACTTGTTCCGTTCGCCAACTCACCGCCTCGCCTAAGCAAATTCCTGCGGCAAACACCGCCTTCCGCATGTCGGCTTAGTTTTTTCCGGCCAGCACCTTTCTTCCTCTGAATCCGAGGTTTGGCTGATAGCGAGGTTATTGGCGCATTATCGCCACCTACTGTTCTGATTCAAACCCCTACACCGCAGCAACAGACCTTCACAAAATAAAAGCATGTGAGCAACATGCGTTAATGCGAGTTAAAGAAAATATCGCCGTTAATAGTCTAATGAGTTAACGCAAAATTAACGCGTTAACTTGCCCAGCCCTAATCTTATTTTATACTGGATATTTTCAACCCATCTTTTCTTCATAAGAGAACAGCAAGCACTGCAGCCAAAATATACCCTTTTTTGACCTGCTGTATATTAGCCAGTCCCTAAACTTGATGTACCATGAAACTGTTGACCTTTTGGGTTTTGTGGTTTTTATTTTATTATTACAATTAAATAATAATAATAATAATAATAATAATAATAATAATAATGTTATGTTCAGTGTTTTTTCGCTAATCCACCTCTTATATATTTCAATCCTTATGTAATTTTGTCTGTGTTGTGTGCACCTGCCTGTTGCTTTAATCCTATAAATTTCCCCGTCATGGGATAAAAAAAGGATTAGCTAATGTTATCTTATCTTAAATAACACTTTTTAATATATGTACTGGGTTCTTTCAAGGTCTTAATTACATGTTATGTGGAACATATGATAGATAATATCTACTTTGAAAGTTAACATAAACTGCTGCTCTGATCTACCTGGATGTTCCATGGAGGACTGAAACGCCTCAGTGAGAGACGTCTGTGGGTCTGTCGGGGCAATGACAGAAGTTTCGTCTCCTCTCTCCGTTTCTGTGGCTCGACATTTTCATGTTTTTTCACGTGCTTAGATAAATTTGTTGTGTTTCCACTGAAATGAACCGGCTTTTTACAAAACATACAGCTTGATTTCATTTACGGTATTAAAATAAAGCCAAACGGTGCTACTTCCCCTGTTCATGTTTTTCTGCTACTGCGGTCTCTCTCAGCTGTTTGTGTGTTAAGTTTGTGTGAGAGCTGAGTGGGCGGGCCAGGCTGAGCCTGCGTGCTGATTGGCTGGCGCCGCTGAACCATGTACGAGAGGGGAGGGGGAGCGGGAGAGTGCTGCCGTGACAGCGCGCTGCAGTCAGCGCGCCTGCTGACTGACACTGACTGAAAGCATGTGAGCAACATGCGTTAATGTGCGATAAAATAAATATCGCCGTTAATAGTGTAATGAATTAACGCGAAGTTAACGCGTTAACTTTCCCAGCCCTAATTTTGTTATAGCGGAATTTTGAGTTGAATGACTTTTTACTTAAATAATAATACCAAATTATAATTAATATTAATAATAATAATAATAATAATAATAATAATAATACTAAGCATATTCAAACAGCTTCTGGCATAACATAAGTCTTTCTCTGAAATGAGTACCCAGATTCGGTATGTTAATTAAATAGTCGATAAGACTATACGGATTCACTACAAGTCTCCACTCCTTCGGCAATTAGCACAATTCAAATAGGAGTCACCTAGTTCTTTTTTCCCCTCTGAATCAAAATTATTTAAACAAAGAATCAGTAAAGCTTTTGGTGCACTTTATCTTGGATTCAACTGATAAGTGCATCCAAACTTTGACTGATTGAGTATGAATAAGCCAAGTTTCTGTACTAATTTGTTTAGGTTGTTCTGAGTCTATCAACACGCTACAGGCAAGAGGCTCACATTCTGCATAGATTACCAGTTCATCACAGTTTAAAGTAGTTACCTTTGAGCATAACTATTTCAGTATAAATTTGGGCCTGGAAATACATTTAAAAAACAAACCATTCAGCTTTTATTGCCCTCTGACATAAACTTTTTTTTGTATTGAATAGAAAAAAGCAGTCGTGGCCAAATGGGCAATGTTTATTTATGTTTGGTCCAAATATGTCATTGTTCATTTATAGGTTACTTAGTACCTGACAAAGCAAAAAGTAGAAAAAGTTCTCAGTTAGTTGTCGGCTCGTCACCTATTATTCCATGTGTGCATCCCCTGTTTTGTGGTTCCCTCCTGGTAAGAGCTCCCAGCATCCTGATCCCGTTTTGTAACCTGTTCTGTGTTTTTCTGCCCAGTTCTGTTTACCTGTCAAGTGTCGCCTGGATGTCTGCCTTCCCCTTTTTTTGGATCCTGTCTGTTTGCCCATTTGATTCCCTCTCCTCACCATCCCTCAAATAAATCATAAATCACCGTTAAAAGCATTACTAGTGTGTTGGTTGAATACCGGATTCATCTCCTTCCAAGATCATGACAGTAGGTTGAGATAATAAACTAACAAGTAGAAATAAATGAGGCCTCAGTGTTTCCCACAGGAATCACAGTAGCCATTTGTGTACTGTGATACAGTCACTATCATTACTATGATGATATATCTTAATATTACACTTGCCATTTATGAATTTATATTATAGCTGTATAGGCCAATTTTTTTACTTTTTGGTCTGCAATGTAAATAACATTTTCTGTACTTAAAATACACTTATTTGATGATCATAAAAGCTCAAAAACAGTATTTTACGAAATGAGACAAAAACGCCAAGATTGTCTGGCTGATCAATTGGGTAAAGCATCATGCCGGTATGCCAGAACTGCTCCGGAGTTTGATTACCCTCCGTCCTAATTGGATGGTTGTTCCAGCCTTCATGTGTCACGTGAACAGCAAAAAGGTCCTCTGTAAAGGAGAGGAAATGTTCATTAGTCTTGGGGGAGGAGGGGTGGGGTGGGGAGTTATAACCTTTCCCTCATTGTTCTTTGATGCTTTTACTAGTGTGATACTCCAGTCAGTACTGTTGAGTAATATTCTATGTAAGATGTTTGCACTGCATTACAACGTAAGCAAAACAAACCAGAAAAGATAATGGGCAAATCCATCCCTTATTCCCAATCATGAAACTAACCCCTGGAGGAAATATCAAGAAGGTGATGTTGTGTAGTGGGCTGTATTATTTTGAGGTCACACAAGTTCTGACATCACGCCACAGCCATTTAATTCTAAACACTCAGAAAATAACATAAATATGTTTAACTTCAAAGACTTGTGCGATAATAAAATATCAGTACGGTTACAGTCAACATTTTTCTGTAATTATATCTCAAAGACATGCAGAAACTTGAAACCTTTGATTGTGGACACTTTTTGCAGGAATAAAACTTCCTCGATCTGTTTTTCACACACTGTGAACATGTATTGGGCTATTTCAACATTCTCTACCCCTTGGTCAGCTCTAAAGATCCAATAGCATGACTAGGAAATTATACAGCATAAAACTCAGGGAATTTTTTTTGCATCGTGTATGTCTGTGTAACTTAAGGTGAAGATTCTAAATATGATAGATTTTGACCAGAACATACACCAAGCTGTTAGGATGCTGAACTCTCTCCCCCCTCCATCCGCAGCTACATAACATCCTGAACATTGGACCCACAGATGGCCGCCTTGCCTTGCGTTACTCCACCTGCACACTTGTGCACTTTGAAACTTGTTGTTTTTATCCAGAAAATACAGCACTTACATAATGACTCCTATTAATACTAAAAAACAGAACTTTTGCACTAATATTTTATTTTTGCATTAATATTTTATTGACGGTCCATGTACAATTTTAAAACCAAATTTTGCTGCTTTTATTTATTTCTTCACTGCATATGCCCTCTTATTTACTTTTATCTGAATGTTTTGTTGTCTGTGCACTTAGTCTGGTAAATGTCTTGTCTTCACCGTGGAATAGTGAGAAACGTAATTTCGATCTCTTTGTATGTCTGGAGCATATGAAGAAATTGACAATAAAGTTGATTGATTGATTGAGAACACATTTAACCAGGTTAGATTCTTTTCCTATTTTTAGCATCAAAACCTGAGAATATCCCATGATTGATTAAATAAACAATTTAGTACATTACTCTACAGGTAGAAGCTGTAAAAGATAAAATGTCACACTGACGTATGCCCACTTAATAAAACATTCAGATTTTTTAAAGAGATAAAATTAATGTTTTATAAGTTTATGGAGATATGTCAGCTAGGCTACCATCTGTACTGTGATAAGTGAATGGTTGTGCGTCTAACCCGAGTTTCCAAGTTTATCTACGACTTCACAGTGTGTTTAGCATTCATTTTGAATGGGAACTGGTTAAATACAACTTCTGACCATTACAGTACATTGAATTAGCATATTACCTTAGTTTGAGTGTCATCTCTGAATGTGAATATCATTAGTTTAATAAAACCAAGATGTTTGCTGTCACTTACATGCAAATCCTCGAATGTGGCTGAAGTATCTCTATACTTATTGTCGAGGGGTGAATGAACCACGCACATGCACAAACAATCAGAGAAAGAGAGAATAATTTAAGCCGTGAAAAGCACTACAAACATTGAAATACAAATTATCATCAGAGTTAGTGTAACTGGTTTACCCTGCGTTGTGTTCTGTTCGTGTGTGACTCGAAGAAGGACAGAAGCTGAATATGGGTTGACTTGACATTTAATCTCTCTCTGTTTGAAGAAGACAGACTGTGATGAGTAATTGTACAATTTGGTCCAAAACACCTTCCTTCGGAGGCAGAATTAGACTGCATTTAGGTCTTGGACAGATAATTTAATTACATTGTTTTCTTTTAAATTAATAGAAAAGATAACATCCAGTCACCCTTGTTAGAAAATAACAATAGGAAAAACAGAAATATAGATATAACCAACATAGATTACATGAATTAACCTGTGCCTGTTTGAAGAAGACTGACTGCGAAGAGTCATTGTACAATTTGGTCCAAAACACCTTCCTGTACAAGAAAATAACGTGCAAAATGAAGAATAATTAATACAAAAAGTCCGCTAAGCTAACCGTATCTCCACTATAAAACAACAATGCAGGTTAGCTTATTGTACATTCAAACAACACACTGACTTTGACTCACATCTACCATTTAACACTCAGTAGATAATGAAAATGTATTCTCGTTCAATTAGAGGCAAGAATATATCACTTATGAACTGTATATCCATCCATCCATTTTCCGAACCGCTTTATCCCTCATGGGGTCGCGGGGGGTGCTGGTGCCTATCTCCAGCGTTCACTGGGCGAGAGGCGGGGTACACCCTGGACAGGTCGAACTGTATATCAAAGAAGAAAAATGTTTTTATATCAGGACCCAAAGTTGAGCCCGTCTTAACGCTAATAGCCGAGAGCAGCATTAACCCGCCCCTTGTGAGCATGGGGCTACATGCCTGCCTGCTTGATCTGCGTTCAAGTGCCGTAGGACATACTCATTGCTCTTATCTAACAGCTACTAACACAATAAAAACTGCTCATGGAACATTAATAACTTAATTGGTTGAATTTGAAGCTTAATCTAAGTCATATTATTAACCTGTTACATTAGCATCAGTTAGCATCATCACAGAAGCGCAGCAGTAGCTAAGGCTACCAGACAGCAGTCAACATTTTTCTCTCGTGCCGAAATATTGTAACTGCCAACTATATATCCCTGAACTATTCGATCAAATAGAATTATGTAATTCTGCGGCTGTTTATTCGATGATAGCACTACTCTATGAGGAATAATTGTGCTTTTTTGGGGCAAGAACAGTTGTGAATTTCACTTACCCCACGTACCGTAAACGTTGGAGAAGCCTCCGCCATTGTCCCGCCTCCAGCCATCGTCTTCCGTTATGGATGGCGAGCTGTCAGTCAAAAGCTTCTTGACACTACTTCCTGTGTGATCGTGTCTGCAAGGCCCAATCAGGAGGAGGCTTACAGAAGAGGTTTGTCTCCGCCCAACCTGTCAAAATACATTTTCCTTCGTGCGAGGGGAAAATCAGTCCGAGCGCAGAGGCGCTTTAGAATGCCCAGCAGTCCACCAGCGTGGCCACTGGATAGAAAATCATGCGCACGGTGAGATCCCAAGTGCGCGTGTGAGGAGCAGGGGCGCACTTGAGATCTGCCGCTTCGGGAGGAGCGATTTTCTCCTCCCGAAGTGGCAGTTTCTTGCGAGACAGCAGATAAACCATGCGCAGAAGTAGTTTACATACATGCAAATATGTTTATTTTGCTCGCGTAACTTATGACATAAATGTGATGCGATAATGATCAACGACTTTTGTTTTGCCTTTTGTTTACCTTTGGATGTAAATAGTTTCTTAGCTTAGTTTCTTTTTATCTTCATTTTACTTTGTAGTTTAGTTAAGTTTCACTGGCCTAGCAGAGAGGGTTTATTGATCAAAATATAGTGTTAATTCAGATAAACAGCATTACATAGTGATGTTCTCTGGATGTTAAATTCTTGAACTTGAAAAGAAGTTGTCACTGTTTGCTGTTAAAAGATTGCTAGTGCTTGAATTCATCCCTTTCGTGACATCTGCGGATGCTTTCTGAACTGTCAGCCGGCTAATAACATCAAGGACAATGGCCTCTGGAGAGTGTTCACGGAAATATAAACACTTTCACACAAACAGACACACATAACTGATGCTCATATAAACTGATGAACTTACACGCGACTAGTCTCAAATGTTTACCTCCGGCTATATGTGTCTCGTCTTATTTGTGGTTTTTCTGCAAGAGGTTTTTGATATCTCAAACTGTATCCTGTTATAGGATAAAGTATGAGTTATGTTTTTTCCCTCTCACCTTCCTTTTTGTGGCCTCTATTTTCCAGAGTCAATGGCAGTGCGCTGTGGGCACCGTGTAAGGTGGTGCCCTTGGCAGCACGGCCTCAGTAAATCGTCTCCCCCTGAAATGTTTGTGATGTTTGTTTGTTTGTGATGCCGATCGTACTGAAACAGCAATTTCCCTTGGGACTATTAAAGTATTTCTGATTCTGATTTCAACCATTGTCTTGATATCATCTTAACAGCTGATTATCACCCGCCAATACTTAATAGGCAGAGAGTAATTTAATAAACATTAAATAACTATAAACAGTGTATAATTACACAACAACAGTTATCTCTTATGGCTGAAATAGACAAATGTACATTTGAGACCTAAACTTGTGAGACTCAAAATAGCTTCTGTGTGTCACAGGAAAAAGGGAAATCTTAAAGGAAACAAAATTAAGAAAATCAGACTACATTTTGCAAGAAATTAACAGTAAAATTAGGATAAGAATATACTGGTTAAAACATCCAGTGGAATAAAATCAAAGTACAAGAAATATTAAGAAGAGAAATGATGAGACATGAAGATGTCAAAGCAATAACCCAAAGTCAAACGAAACTGTTTTATTTTCAGTATGAAGTTTAACCTCCAAACACCATCCAGGTATCATGTGTTGGAAATTACAAATTAAACCTAAAACTATATATGGTTTAGATTATCAAAAGTAGATAATAACTCCAAGATAATGACTCCAGATTAAATACAATGAAAAATATGAATATAGAATAATGATAACTCAGGAAAGCTCTTGGTCGTTTACCACAAGAAAGGAATTAAAAGAGGTGAAAATTACACATTACCTTGAGTCAGGTTTAAGCATTGCTTAAAGTTAACAATGTTTGCTCTGAAGATATGCTGCTCTTTAAGACACCTCCAAGAATACCACTCCAGGTGTTCAGGATCCTCCTCCATTAGGCCCCTCATCCAGTCTTGTCTGGGCTTGGCTGTCTTGATGTTGCTGTCGCAGTAGACCGCCTGAACTTCATTTACTGTTGCAACACCGATGAACTCTGGAAAGCCTGGGACTCCAGAGGTTGCAGAAAGGAAATATCTCAGGGAATGTTGCACTGAAGGCAAAGAATATCACAGAAAATGTGACACTGTAATCTCATGATCAATGTGGAATGCAATTTTACACTCTACTGGTCCACAAACAAGCATCACATTATTCTTCACATGGTGCAATATTCTGGCTGTTTTTTTGTGTTGTTATAGCAAGTATTGGTCTGTTACTACATACATCAAACACAATTTCCATTATGTTTAGCTGCTGTTGGAACAGATTTCCATTTATATCATTGTCTGAGAGGAGTAAAGACACATTTGGAAGCACAAAATCTAATTGTAGGCTCCTGTCTTCCATAAAATGCATGAAGTAGTAAAACACTTTATATCCGCTAAAAAGGTTTACATTTTTTGTTTAAGAACACAGGGAAAGCTTGGTACATCATGATGAGCCGATCTGTAATGATCACATCTTCCTGCGCAGCAGAAGGCCTGCTGCAACGTCTCAGTGTTTCATTGGCAAACACCAGGCTGTTAGCAAGCTCTCACTGTTGACTGAAAATAAAACTATCAGAATGTTGCGCTGGGATAGAAAACAAATAACAACATGTAACCCTATCTTACCCGAAGATGTGACGTGAAAGAGAAGCAGTAGGCCATAATAATTCATGATCGTGCTTTGGTAAAGCAGACACAGTTTAAAGACATGAGGTAAAGTCAGCCTCATACACACCCGGAACCAAAACAACTTGACGAAAAGAGGCGTGTCCACCTCCACAGACAGTCTGGAGGTGGACACGCCTGTTTATTCTCAGTTTGTCTCTCCTTTCTTCCTTCCCTCCCTTCCCCCTTCTCCTCCTTCTTTCCCATGTTACCTGGCCGAATGATCCCCAGCTTGTTTTGGAGATAAAGTCAGAGAGGCCAGACTGAGAGAAGAAGATGCAAAAGATAGGATTAGATGGAGATTGATGACTCTCTGTGGCGGCCGCTGAAAGGAAAAAGCCACATAAAGGAGGAGTATCCTGAGGTCATTATACTCAATATGGAAACAACTTTAATGTTCATTAATTATGGTTCAAGAGCAGACAAGGAAAGAACAAAACTGAAGATGTAATGAGAAAAAAGATGAAAAGCCTCTTCATCCTGTTTTATAGCTCATGGATGAGAACATCTCGGCAATCAAAAAATTAAATAGCCTTTATAATAGTTTTCATGATCTTTTACTTTAACAGGGTTAAAATTACATAACTCTTTTTATAAGAATCTGCATTTTAGTGCCAAACAGGGAGTACACTTTTTTTTTTAAAAGGATGAGCTTCCTGTGTCCAGCAGCTATTTATGTTTATCCATGAAATTAGCATCTGTTGCCATTAAGAAACATAACATCTTGATCCATGATATTGATAATATGTAATGTAATTAATTAGGCCTTTATAATCCAAGCCATGTCTGTTTTTTTAAATTTTCAGGCAAATCACAATTCTTAGATTTAGACAACTTTATTTGTCATTTTGTATGCACAGAGTGCGTACAGAACAAATTTCCGTTTGCATACAGCTTGACATTTACAGTGAATTGCAGTAGATTTCAGGATAAAGTAAATTACAGAATAAAGTTACAGGATAAAGTGCAGCAGTGATTTCACATTACAACAATTGAAATGTAAACAATGCAGGACAAAGAGACAGTGTGTGATCACAGTGTACAGGTGAGTATTTCTTAAAAACCATTTGTATGTGCAGAAATGATCTGTGCAAGAATTCATTTTAAAGACTTGCATTTTAAAGAGCTCAGCAGTATTTGTAATGCTGGATAAGGATGCACTGATGCACTGCACTTCATTTTAAAACATTTATGATGCTATATAACTAAATAAGTATTTATTTCTTCTCCTTTGGCACCAACAGAAAAGCCCAGTTGACCACAAAGGACATTCATCCTTCAATCTGTTGATAATCACTGAGTCTTTTGATAGAAATTCTGTGGACCGATGAGACAAATATGAAACTTTTTGGAAGGTGTGTAAAATCTGGCATAAAACTACCACAACATCTCAGAAAGATAACACCATTCTAACAGCCAGTATGGAATGCTTTGGGTCAACTCTGCTGTTTCAGGCACTGGATAACAAGCTGCATTTAATGGAACCATGAATTCTGCTTTCTACTAGATGCTTCTAAAGAATGTCATCAGTTTGTACCACTAGTTCTGCAGCAAGACAATGATTTGAAACCTAAAACACACATAAAGTGTGAAACAATTGAAGGTTTTTGAGTCACCTCGTAAGATTAAAGTCAACACGTGACCTTGAACTTGCCGTTATTGCCTGAATGTGCTTCAATGTGGCTGAAAGAAAACAATTCTGCAAAGAATAATTGGTCAAAAAGATTCCCACAGAAATGTGAAAGGTTAATTGTTTATTAGTATTTACAGTTGTCATGAGGTATTGATGCCAAGGGTGACAGTTGTTAAATTAAGGGCAATTACTTTTTCACACAGAGCCAGAAGAGTGTGGAATGGGTTAGGGTTAAACATGATTTTAGAACTGCATCTTCTAACACTTGGTGCCTATTGCATATTTTTTTCTATACACCACAGTTATTTCTGTACGAGTGAAAGACACGGACCATTTCTGGATCAAGTCAAGTCAAGTCAAGTCAGCTTTATTGTGAATTTCTTCACATGCTCCAGACATACAAAGAGATCAAAATTACGTTTCTCACTATCCCACGGTGAAGACAAGACATATTCTACCAATCTAAGTACACAGACAAACATAACATTCAGCTATACAAAAAAATAAGTAAATAAGAGGGCACATGCAGTGAAGAAATAAAAGCAGCAAAATTTGGTTTTTAAATTGTACATAGACAGTCAATAAAATAAAATAGTAGTGCAAAATCAGGCCAATAAAATAAAAGGCTGAGGTAGTTCTGTTTTTAACATTAGTAGGAAAAAAAAGTGGAGAAAGTGAAGAGAAGAAGAGAAAGTGAAAGCGGGACTGTGGGGTTTGATTTAATAACATGATGCAACTAAATAGTGTAACCCTTATATTTTTTTCATCTGGGTCTGTGACTGTTGCACCAACAAACTCGTTGGCTGCAGGTATTATGCTCTCTGTGTTGATGCAAAAGTAACATCACTGGAATGAACTATAAACATCCCTCTCATACTTACCCTGGAAGAAAATGGTGTGCATTTGCAAACACACGTGAAAAACGCAAAATTTTAAAAACTGCTTTTTTTTGTGGATTTCGTCAGCAGAAAAAAAAACTAATTTTCAATCAGATAACAGCTACACATTGTTTAAATCGTGTGGCTGTTGGAACAGTATAAAACCCTTACTGTGCTTCACATAGCTTCAAGTTGACTTTAATAAAAAAAAGAAAAAGTCATTTGATCTAAAAAGAACCAAAGTTCAAAAGTGTTTTAATCATTTTTAAACGTGAGCAACGACAATACAACAAATAGGTAACATGTAGCATGGTTTCTGTCTCCCTCTAGTGGACAGTTGCTGAATCTTACCTTTAAAAGCAAGGTAAAAAAATGGAAATTTCTCCCAAATACTTGCTTTTAGAGGCTGCAAATGCAACATACTAGTAATCATTTTTAAACATTCATTGTGTATTAGCTCCTTAGTAGCTTTTTTGATTTATCCCCTCGTTAAACATTTTAATAGTTAATTAGATAATGTGTCTACTGTGCAAAAACAGAAGCAGCTAAAGGTGCTCATAGATGAGAAAATGTAATGATACCTTCAGATTAATAGAACTTGGTATTGCAACATAAGTAAGCATTCTTTCTTTAATCCTACTTTTCATGCTTGCTGCTTACAATGTAAAGGATGATCAACATGAGTTTAATTTAAACTAAGGTAATTCTTTAAATGTTTTAAAGGAGAAGTCCGGTCAACAAGGAAAAATCAGGGGACCATTAGCTATAACTAAAACTAATACGTTCGTGGTTATTTAATTAACTTATCTTTAATCAATAAGAAAATAAAAACATAAATTGTCGTCTGGATCGCTGTGTATGGAGGCGGCCCTTACTGCCCGTATTTGGGCAGTAAGGGCTGTTTGACATCACATCCTGCAACGTGGAAAAGCGAAAGCGGCGACAGCATTCGTGACAAACAACAGAGCGTTGGGACTGGCTCCACAGCGGGTCCACTGAGTGAAGTCAAAAAATGGGAGGTGACAGTACTATTCTTGACCAATATGGGTTCCTCCACATAAACATGATTAAATGAAAATGATTGTTAATTAAAAAAAACATATAATTTATTGCACAGTGTGTAGTAGTTTTATATTTAAAGTACTTTCAGCAGTTTGATTTCTGATTTTGACCGGACTTCTCCTTTAAGGTACACTGAAGTCATTATGACAAATTTGAAAAACAACTCTAATATTTCTATTTTTGCCAATCAGAATGATCTGTTGGTGAAAATCCACCATCTTTAATTATTTTTCAGGTACCTTTACGCTGATTGTAAATATTTACAAGTTTTATTAGCTTCGTTGTTGCCATTGACATGACAGTTGTTTTCACCTTAATCCTCAAAGATTAAAGACGTCAAACAAATCCTTCTCATTATCAACAGCTTTTGTTTATTAAACAATAATAAAATAACATAATTTTTTCATGTACTTGAAAAAAACAATTACAGTCGTTTCTTTCCACTGTCAAGTTATTCAGTTCCACTGTTACAACTTACCGACTTCTTCCTCTTTGTTTCATAAACAGAAAACTTTTTTCTGCTGTTTACTACACGACAGTTTTACAGAACAAAGACATGAAAGAAAAGGTGAAAACCAAAAAACTAATTACATCTTATAATCATAATGAATGTATTTGGTATAACACACTGTGTACGAATGTAAATCTTATGAAGATCAATTTCAGCCTACAACGATGTCACTGCACATTTATAATAAGTCCAGCTTCAAGATCAATAACATAGCTGATCCTAAAGGCTTCAGCAAACATGTATTCAGAGCTCCTCTCACTAGAGATGAATAGAAAAGGTTGCACCAATTAAAGCGTACATCCAGTCCAGTTTGTTTGCCATATTCTGTTAATTTTTACTGCTGGGCACAGCTTAATGGTATAACAACAATCTTTTATGCAGCATTAACCCTCTGTAGGGGGAGTGTTGGCCTAGTGGTTAGAGCAGCGTGCTTGCACTCAGAGAAGGATGCAAGTACCCGGTTTGATTCCCAGTGCCGGCACTCTGGCTCCCTGAGCAAGACCCTTAACCCCAGATTTCTCCCCGCACAGTGACAGCCCACTGCTCCCCAAGGGGATGGGTTAAAAGCAGAGAACAAATTTCGTTGTAATGTATGTTTCAATGACAATAAAGATACTACTACTACTATAGAGGGATGTATGGATCTATGCCCATTGGACGTTTCAAGTGTGAATTTATTGACTCTCCACCCAGTCAAATGTTGTCCTTTACTCTTCTCCTGTCAAAACAAACAGCAAAATGTGAAATCTTGCCTGATACTGTAAATATAATACCACTCTCTTATTACCAGAAAACAACTTAAAGGAGGAGTTGTTACCATCAACTTGCTGGAATCCTGCAATATAAAGAATTAACAACACAAATGAAGTAGAGAACTATCAGCTAATAAATCTATAACATTAATTTCAAATTCTGTCATGCAGAAAATCAGTTATTTCCTCACTATTACATTTTCCCAACCGGAAGACGGCAACAAATACAGCAACTACCAGAAGAAATGCTGCAACACCTCCAGCAACAGCAGCGACAGGAATCTCTGGAGAAGATGCTGAGAAGGTCCAACAACATGGGCCAAACAGTTAAATTAAGCTGTGTGGTTCAAGAAATTCAAGAAGGTGTAATCTTGTTTGAAAATATAGAGTAAAAAAGATCTTACTTCCCAAAAATGTCATGTGATGAAGGACTTTTTAAAAAAATAAAAAAAAGGCAAACCCTTACATTAACATCTACCTGTAAAGTCACTATATTGGCAGAAAAGAGACAATATTCTTAAATATGATTCTTATTTACTGACGTTGAGTTTTCTACTGTGTCTTTGGCTGCAATCCTCTAAAAGACCGTGTTGATGGGGACAAGTAACTTATGTGTGAATTGGGGTCCCCTTTCTTGCCCAGTGTATGTGGTCAAAGTGATTTTAAAATGTCTTGTTCAAATATGCATGAATATACCAATAGATAATGTGCTCTTTTAGGGTACATATCTTGCCTAATAATTTCAGTTTGCTCTCCTAAATTAGTGGAGCCATCACAGAGGTGCATCTTACCCCAGTTTGTACGGATCACGGATTTATCCAGTGTGACTATTATGTCATCTCCAGCACCAGAGAGCTGAAACACACAGTCATATCTCCTCCAGCCTCCAGGCTGGATGGATGAAATGTTGAGTTCAGCACTCATCTGGAAGGTCCCATCATTGTTCATCAGGATCTCTCCTTTTTCCACACCTTCATGAATCTCCTCTCCGTCTTTCCTCCAGAATATTTCAGCTCTGTCAGGGTAGAAACCTGTAGCGTGGCAGCTGACCACAGAGGAGGGAGTCTTCTGGAGCAGAGATACAGACGGGCTTTCTGCAGAGAGAAAATACTCTTAAATATGATCTGGACCATTCCTGCTGATTCAGGTGTTGCAGCTATTAAATAGAGGGTCAAATACCTGTCCTCTGCAGAAAGCTCCTCCCATGCTGGACATAATTCTTTAACCAGTCGGGACATTCGTTGTTGTAGTAGTTTTTATTACTTTCTAATTTAGCTTTATTCCCCTCCCATGTTAGTTTTATGACCACTGCTTGCGATTTAGGTGCAGTCCATGTCAGTGTGTTCAGATCCAGGGCTAAGAAGTCCTCACCATTAAACCCATACTGATTATACCCTTTAATTTCGCCAGTCTCATCATCCCACTCACAGCCATTCATTCTCTGTAAAATGTAGGGACCTGAAAGACAAGAACAATTGTAGAAAAAAATAGAAACACAGCTTTTACATGTAATGCAAGGTAAGGCATGGCAAATTTATTTGTATAGCACAATTCAGTACAGAGACAATGCAAAGTGCTTTTCACGATTAGAATATAGGAAAATAAAACAATAAAAGCAAACAGGAATAAAATGCAGAAACAAAATAGAACATGGGAAAATAAAAATTAAATGCAAACAAGTAACAACAGTTGTAATACAAAGTAAACTAATTATATTTCAGTAATACAGTTCAATTATAACAGTCGAAGGCAATCCTAAACAAAGGTGTTTTTAGTCTTGATTTAAAGGAACTCAGGCTTTCCGCACATTTACAGTTTTCTGGAAGTTTGTTTCAGATAAGTGGAGCATAGAAACTAAATGCTGCTTCTCCATGTTTGGTTCTGGTTCTGATTTTGCAGAGCAGGCTGGAGCCAGAAGACCTGAGTGGTGTGGAGGGTTGATACACTGATAACAAGTCTGTGATGTATTTAGGTGCTAATTCGGAGATTTATAGACTAAAAAAAGGATTTGAAAGTCGTTTCTCTGAGATACAGGGAGCCAGTGTAAGGACTTCAGAACTGGGTCCATGTTCCCTACGTTCTTAGTCTTAGTGAGGACTTTAGAACCGGGTCCATGTTCAATTCAATTCAATTCAATTCAATTCAATTCAATTTATATGGCGCCAAATCATGAAACATGTCATCTCAAGGCACTTTACAAAGTCAAGATCAATCATATTATACAGATTGGGTCAGATTATACAGATTGGTCAAAAAATTTCCTATATAAGGAAACTAGTTGATTGCATCAAAGTCCCGACAAGCAGCATTCACTCCTGGGGAAGCGTAGAGCCACGGGAAGAGTCATCTGCATTGTACATGGCTTTGCTGCAATCCCTCATACTGAGCAAGCATGAAGCGACAGTGGGAAGAAAAACCACCCATTAGCGGGAAGGAAAAACCTTCGGCAGAACCGGGCTCAGTATGAACGGTCATCTGCCTCGACCGACTGGGGGTTACAGAAGACAGAGCAGAGACATAACAAGAGAGACAAAAAAGCACAGAAGCACACATTGATCCAGTAATCTGTTCTACATTAGATGGTAATAGCGGGTGAGCCGTCTTCTCTGGATGATGTCACAGTTAACAGAATGCCAGACCAGGTGTACCTACTATGAAGAAAAAGAGAGAGAACAGAAAGTTAAAGCAGAAATGACAACACATAATGCATAATTGAAGAACAGTAGAACTCAATAGAGTGAGAAAATTAGATCCTGATATACTCCAGTAGCCTAAGCCTATAGCAGTAAAACTATAAAGGTAGCTCAGAGTAACAGCAAAGCCATGTACAATGCAGATGACTCTTCCTGTGGCTCTACGGTTCCCCAGGAGTGAATGCTGCTTGTCGGGACTTTGATGCAATCAACTGGTTTCCTTATATAGGACATTTTTGACCAATCTGTATAATCTGACCCAATCTGTATAATATGATTGAACTTGACTTTGTAAAGTGCCTTGAGATGACATGTTTCATGATTTGGCGCTATATAAATAAAATTGAATTGAATTGAATTGAACATGAGCCACTCTAGTTATAATTTTTGTCAAAAAGAAAAGTTTTAAGCCTAGTCTTAAAAGTAGACAGGGTGTCTGCCTCACGGACCAAAACTGAGAGTTGGTTCCACAGGAGAGGAGCCTGATAGCTAAAGGATCTGCCTCCCATTCTACTTTTAGAGACTCTAGGAACCACCAGCAGACCTGCAGTCTGAGAGCGAAGTGCTCTGTTAGGAACATACGGGGTAATCAGAGCTCTGATATATGATGGAGCTTGATTATTAAGGGCTTTATACAATAGAAGAAGAATTTTAAATTCTATTCTTGATTTAACAGGAAGCCAATGAAGGGAAGCTAAAATTGGAGAAATATGATCCCTCTTGTTGATTTTCATCAGAACTCTTGCTGCAGCATTTTGGATCAGCTGAAGGCTTTGAACTGCATTTTGTTGACTTCCTCATAGTAAAGAATTAAAATAGTCCAGCCTTGAAGTAACAAATGCATGGACCAGTTTTTCAGCATCACTCCTGGACAGAATGTTTCTAATTTTGGCGATATTCCGGAGGTGAAAAAAGGAAACTCTGGAAACCTGTTTAATATGGGATTTAAATGACATGTCTTGGTCAAAAATAACACCATGTTCCCTGCGTTCTTAGTCTTAGTGAGGACTTCAGAACCGGGTCCATGTTCTCTATGTTCTTAGTCTTAGTGAGGACGCGGGCAGCAGCATTCTGGATCAGCTGCAGCTGTCTGATCCACTTTTTAGGCAGACCTGTGAAAACACCGTTGCAGTAACCAATTCGACTAAAAATAAATGCATGGATTAGTTTTTCCAGATCATGCAGAGTCATTAGTCCTTTAATCCTGGAAATGTTCTTCAGGTGATAGAAAGCCGACTTTGTAATTGTCTTTAAATGCTTTTGGAGGTTCAGGTCTAAGTCTAACCCAGTTCTCCAGGTGTTCTAACAGAATGGAGTGATCGACAGTGTTGAATGCTGCACTTAGGTCCAATAAAACCAGCACGGTGGTTCTTCCACAGTCTGTATTTAAATGGATGTCATTAAACACCTTGATAAGGGCGGACTCTGTACTGTGGTGAGCACGGAAGCCAGACTGGAAAACGTCAAAGCGGCTGGTCGTTGTTAAGAAGGTGTTTAATTGTTAAAACACAGCTTTTTCAGTAATCTTACTGATAAAGTGGAGGTTTGAGATGAGCCTGTAGTTCTGGAGTACAATTACATCTTATGGCTGAAATAGACAAATGTACATTTGAGACCCAAACTTGTGAGACTCAAAATAGCTTCAGTGTGTCACAGGAAAAAGGGAAATCTTAAAGGAAACAAAATTAAGAAAATCAGACTGAATTTTGCAAGAATTTAACATTGATATTAGGTTACGATCATACTGGTTAAAACATCCAGTGGAATAAAATCAAAGTACAAGACATATTAAGAAGAGAAATGATGAGACATGAAGATGTCAAAGCAATAACCCAAAGTCAAACGAAACTGTTTTATTTTCAGTATGAAGTTTAACCTCCAAACACCATCCAGGTATCATGTGTTGGAAATTACAAATTAAACCTTAAACTATATATGGTTTAGATTATCAAAAGTAGATAATAACTCCAAGATAATGACTCCAGATTAAATACAATGAAAAATATGAATATAGAATAATGATAACTCAGGAAAACTTTTGGTCGTTTACCACAAGAGAGGAATTAAAAGAGGTGAAAATTACACATTACCTTGAGTCAGGTTTAAGCATTGCTTAAAGTTAACAATGTTTGCTCTGAAGATATGTTGCTCTTTAAGACACCTCCAAGAATACCACTCCAGGTGTTCAGGATCCTCCTCCATTAGGCCCCTCATCCAGTCTTGTCTGGGCTTGGCTGTCTTGATGTTGCTGTCGCAGTAGACCGCCTGAACTTCATTTACTGTTGCAACACCGATGAACTCTGGAAAGCCTGGGACTCCAGAGGTTGCAGAAAGGAAATATCTCAGGGAATGTTGCACTGAAGGCAAAGAATATCACAGAAAATGTGACACTGTAATCTCATGATCAATGTGGAATGCAATTTTACACTCTACTGGTCCACAAACAAGCATCACATTATTCTTCACATGGTGCAATATTCTGGCTGTTTTTTTGTGTTGTTATAGCAAGTATTGGTCTGTTACTACATACATCAAACACAATTTCCATTATGTTTAGCTGCTGTTGGAACAGATTTCCATTTATATCATTGTCTGAGAGGAGTAAAGACACATTTGGAAGCACAAAATCTAATTGTAGGCTCCTGTCTTCCATAAAATGCATGAAGTAGTAAAACACTTTATATCCGCTAAAAAAGGTTTACATTTTTTGTTTAAGAACACAGGGAAAGCTTGGTACATCATGATGAGCCGATCTGTAATGATCACATCTTCCTGCGCAGCAGAAGGCCTGCTGCAACGTCTCAGTGTTTCATTGGCAAACACCAGGCCGTTAGCAAGCTCTCACTGTTGACTGAAAATAAAACTATCAGAATGTTGCGCTGGGATAGAAAACAAATAACAACATGTAACCCTATCTTACCCGAAGATGTGATGTGAAAGAGAAGCAGTAGGCCATAATAATTCATGATCGTGCTTTGGTAAAGCAGACACAGTTTAAAGACATGAGGTAAAGTCAGCCTCATACACACCCGGAACCAAAACAACTTGACGAAAAGAGGCGTGTCCACCTCCACAGACAGTCTGGAGGTGGACACGCCTGTTTATTCTCAGTTTGTCTCTCCTTTCTTCCTTCCCTCCCTTCCCCCTTCTCCTCCTTCTTTCCCATGTTACCTGGCCGAATGATCCCCAGCTTGTTTTGGAGATAAAGTCAGAGAGGCCAGACTGAGAGAAGAAGATGCAAAAGATAGGATTAGATGGAGATTGATGACTCTCTGTGGCGGCCGCTGAAAGGAAAAAGCCACATAAAGGAGGAGTATCCTGAGGTCATTATATTCAATATGGAAACAACTTTAATGTTCATTAATTATGGTTCAAGAGCAGACAAGGAAAGAACAAAACTGAAGATGTAATGAGAAAAAAGATGAAAAGCCTCTTTATCCTGTTTTATAGCTCATGGATGAGAACATCTCGGCAATCAAAAAATTAAATAGCCTTTATAATAGTTTTCATGATCTTTTACTTTAACAGGGTTAAAATTACATAACTCTTTTTATAAGAATCTGCATTTTAGTGCCAAACAGGGAGTACACTTTTTTTTTCAAAAGGATGAGCTTCCTGTGTCCAGCAGCTATTTATGTTTATCCATGAAATTAGCATCTGTTGCCATTAAAAAACATAACATCTTGATCCATGATATTGATAATATGTAATGTAATTAATTAGGCCTTTATAATCCGAGCCATGTCTGTTTTTTAAAATTTTCACGCAAATCACAATTCTTAGATTTAGACAACTTTATTTGTCATTTTGTATGCACAGAGTGCGTACAGAACAAATTTCCGTTTGCATACAGCTTGAAATTTACAGTGAATTGCAGTAGATTTCAGGATAAAGTAAATTACAGGATAAAGTTACAGGATAAAGTGCAGCAGTGATTTCACAGTACAACAATTGTACAGGTGAGTATTTTTTAAAAACCATTTGTATGTGCAGAAATGATCTGTGCAAGAATTCATTTTAAAGACTTGCATTTTAAAGAGTTCAGCAGTATTTGTAATGCTGGATAAGGATGCACTGATGCACTGCACTTCATTTTAAAACATTTATGATGCTATAAAACTAAAAAAGTATTTATTTCTTCTCCTTTGGCACCAACAGAAAAGCCCAGTTGACCACAAAGGGCACAATGGACATTCATCAAATCTTTTGATAATCACTTAGTCTTTTGATAGAAAATTCTGTGGACTGATGAGACAAAAATGAAACTTTTTGGAAGGTCACATTTCATGGCTACAATAAACTCAGCATGATTTTAAGATGTGCATACTCATCCATTACGTCTTGCTGAATTTAGGGGGAATTCTTGCTTGTAACTTAAATGTGTTTCTTGCTGCTGGAGAAACGAGAGCGTCATGACCGGGTGGTCATTTGACCAATAGGAGCGCAGTTTTAGTCACACGCTTAGGGGGTTAAGGGTGGGAGGGGCTGAAGAGAAAGTGAAAGCGGGACTGTGGGGTTTGATTTAATAACATCACGCAGCTTAATAGTGGAAGCCTAATATTTGTTTTATCTGGATCTGTGACTGTTGCACCAACAAACTCATTGGCTGCAGGTTTTAGGTTCTCTGTGTTGATGCAGATGTAACATCACTGAGATGAATTATAAACAACCTATGTAGATAGTTTCCTGCCAAAACGTTGTACGCAAAAAAAATGTGTTGCACACCAATAAAACTTGTTTTGCACACAAAAATATATGTTTCACACAAAAAAATTGTTTTGCAAACTGTGCGCCAACCTTGCACTCAAAATATCATTTATATGTTTTCCTCGAGTACAAAACGGTCTCTGCTCGCACAAAACAGCCTCTGCTCGAGTACGAAACAATTGGTAAGGAAATTCATTAATAATTGCGTTTTCTAACATAAATATGAATGTTACAAGTAAAGCATATAGCAGCAGATCTAGATTATATCTCACTACCTATCTAACTCCTTAATTTCTTCAAAGTAAAAATTAGGTGATCTGTGCCCAATTGCAAATATGTATTGTGCACTTAATAAAATTGGTTTGGCCTTGGCAAAACCACAGCTGGAATTGGCCACATGGGCAGATATTTTCCTAAAAAGTTTGTTTTCATCTTAATGGTGATTTATTTTTTTCTTTAAGAGGAGTATTATCCTTTACATAACCATAACACATATCTGTTTTTCAGCATCCACTGACGAGGTGAAGGCCATCAAAGTTCTGGGTTGGATGGAAGGCTCCTACATGAACTCTCACTATGGAAAGTAGACCTGGTAGTCTACCAGGTCGACTTCCATCACAAGACTACCAAGACTTGTACAATTAAAAAATTTATGGAATCTTCAAACATACAGCAGATGATTTGGGCTTGTTTAAAAATAACTTAATATGTAACCGTTTTAGTTCCCAGTATTAACTACTTTGATCAGTAACTGTTGCAGCATGTCCTTCATAGCTCTTAGTGGAGCCGTTTAGGCTGAATACAAAGGTTAGAAAAAAAAGGCCAGGTTTGACATTGTTCTAAATTTCCTGACAGTCTTACATGCAGAAATTGTTTTTCATAGTCCTGTTTTTGGCTTCATCCATTTCATCAGCCAGTTTTTTTAATGCAGCCCATTTTAATGGTAATACATGGATTGTTTAATGGGAAAAACCGAGAGAATTAATGGAGTTCTTTCAGTCTTAATTTCAACAATAAAAGCAATCCTTGTGGAAAAGGTGCATTCACTTTAATTAATATTGGTAAGAATTGGAAATGAAGACTTTATCAATAGGTATGCTTATTATGCAATGTGGAAAATAAAGGACTGTTTAATTTTCCCATAATGTTTGCATCGTCAGTTTTAGTAACAGCCCCATGTGCTCCTTTTTTCAATAACCTCAGCATTTTCAAAAGGTTTATACAGTACCATACACATTTACCATCATAATACCAGCAGTTCTACACTTTTATTCAGTGAATACACTAATCTGAGCCGTGTGATTCAGAATGTCCCAGTGCATCCATGGCTGCCCTTAGTGCTACCAGTTGTTCGGGGCTCAACACATCGCCAGTTTCAAGAATAGTGACCCCACAATGTGGGTCATCAAGCAGTCCACTGTCGTCCCAGTCAATATGAGGCAGGTAGAGTCCCTGCAAGAAAGACGGAGATATATAGAGAATAAAAAAGAGGCCATAATTCTGTTGCTACAACTTACTGAATATAATTTAATTCATGGAGCTAAGGATGGAAAAGCAAATGACTCCAAAATCCATTAATTATTTTGAAGGACCATAATAAACAGATTTCAAAGAAACCAGTTTCAATGCCACCTCTCTGATGTACCCAATGTTTTGTTGTACTGGAGTGATCAGATAAATGATCAGATAAATTTATTTCTTGTTTGAAATATACACATTAATGTGAAAAATGGTATAATAACAACTACGGCAGCATGCTGGATGCTTCCCATCTCCCATTATTGACTGAGTGTTAGTTCTGAGTGAATGGTTATCCCAGCCACTGATGCTGTTAGCTGTGATATCACGTCTTTCTTCCTCAGCCATACCAGCGCTTTTCAGTTTTTTTTCGGGTGCGCCCTCTGCTGTCGGAAAGTCTGAACAACAACAACAACTCTTAATGCATCACGTGACTTGGCATAAATTTACCGAAGCAGGGGTGGAATTGTTTCGTACTCGAGCAGAGGCTGTTTTGTGCGAGCAGAGACCGTTTTGTACTCGAGGAAAACTTATTCAATTCAATTCAATTCAATTTTATTTATATAGCGCCAAATCACGAAACATGTCATCTCAAGGCACTTTACAAAATCAAGTTCAATCATATTATACAGATTGAGTCAGATTACACAGATTGATCAAAAATGTCCTATATAAGGAAACCAGTTGATTGCATCAAAGTCCCGACAAGCAGCATTCACTCCTGGAGAAGCGCAGAGCTACAGGGAGAGTCGTCTGCAATGTAAATGGCTTTGCTGCAATCCCTCATACTGAGCAAGCATGAAGCGACAGTGGGAAGAAAAACTCCCCATTAACGCGAAGGAAAACCTCCGGCAGAACCGGGCTCAGTATGAACAGTCATCTGCCTCGACCGACTGGGGGTTATAGAAGACAGAGCAGAGACACTACAAGACAGACAAAAAGCACAGAAGCACACATTGATCCAGTAATCTGTTCTACATTAGATGGTAGTAGCGGATGAGCCGTCTTCTCTGGATGATGTCACAGTTAACAGAACACCAGACCAGGTGTACCTACTATGAAGATAAAAGAGAGAGAACAGAAAGTTAAAGCAGAAATGACAACACATAATGCATAATTGAAGAACAGTAGAACTCAATAGAGTGAGAAAATTAGATCCTGATATCCTTCAGTAGCCTAAGCCTATAACAGTAAAACTATAAAGGTAGCTCAGAGTAACATGAGCCACTCTAGTTATAATTTTTGTCAAAAAGGAAAATTTTAAGACTAGTCTTAAAAGTAGACAGGGTGTCTGCCTCACGTACCAAAACTGGGAGTTGGTTACACAGGAGAGGAGCCTGATAGCTAAAGGATCTGCCTCCCATTCTACTTTTAGAGACTCTAGGAACCACCAGCAGACCTGCAGTCTGAGAGCAAATTGCTCTGTTAGGAACATACAGGGTAATCAGAGCTCTGATATATGATGGAGCTTGATTATTAAGGGCTTTATACGTTAGAAGAAGAATTTTAAATTCTATTCTTGATTTAACAGGAAGCCAATGAAGGGAAGCTAAAATTGGAGAAATATGATCCCGCTTGTTGATTTTCATCAGAACTCTTGCTGCAGCATTTTGGATCAGCTGAAGGCTTTGAACTGCATTTTGTGGACTTCCTGATAGTAAAGAATTACAATAGTCCAGCCTTGAAGTAACAAATGCATGGACCAGTTTTTCAGCATCACTCCTGGACAGAATGTTTCTAATTTTGGCAATATTCCGGAGGTGAAAAAAGGAAACTCTGGAAACCTGTTTAATATGGGATTTAAATGACATGTCTTGGTAAAAAATAACACCAAGATTTTTTACTTCATTACCAGAGGCCAAGTTAATGCCACCCAGATTAAGTGATTGGTTAAGAAGTTTATTTTTTGAGGACTCTGGCACAAAGATTACAACTACGGTCTTGTCAGAATTTAGATGCAGGAAATTTAAAGTCATCCAGCTTTTGATCTCATCAAGACATGACTGCAGTCGAAGTAATTGATTGGATTCATCAGGATTTATGGATAAATATAGCTGAGTATCATCAGCATAACAGTGGAAATTAATCCCGTGCTGTCTGATAATTTTGCCGATAGGAAGCATAGAATTTGTCCAAGGACTGAACCCTGTGGTACTCCACAGGTGTCCCTAGAGTTTGAGGAAGATTTATTATTAACATGAACAAACTGGAATCTGTCCGACAGATAAGATTTAAACCAGCCTAATGCTTTCCCCTTATTCCCTACAGTATGCTCAAGTATATGTAGGAGAATATTGTGATCAACTGTATCAAATGCAGCACAGAGATCTAACAGGACAAGTACAGACACAAGTCCATTATCTGAGGCCATAAGAATATCATTAGTGACCTTCACCAGAGCTGTTTCAGTGCTATGATGAGCTCTGAAGCCTGACTGAAACTCCTCAAGTAGGCCATTGATTTGTAAATGTTCACAAAGTTGATTAGCAACTACTTTCTCAAAAATTTTAGATAAGAAAAGAAGATTAGATATAGGTCGGTAGTTTACTAACTCATCTTGATCAAGAGAAGGTTTCTTAAGTAAAGGTTTAATAACAGCTACTTTAAAAACCTGTGGTACATATTCATTTACTAAGGATAGATTAATCATGTCTAAAATAGAGCCACTAATCAAAGGGAATATGTCCTTAAACAACTTGGTTGGGATTGGGTCTAACATACAGGTAGAAGGAAATTTTAGATAGCTCCGAAAGCTCTACTGCTTCTAAACAGTTCAAACACTGCACAGGTTCTAAAGATTCCCCCAATGCTGCCTCACTTACTGAGGACGAGGTAATCATGTTTGGGAGGATGCCAATTATTTTATTTTTAATGGCATCAATTTAATTTATGAAGAATCCCATAAAATCGTTACTACTAAGAGCTAAGGGAATGGATGGCTCAACAGAGCTGTGGCTCTGGGTAAGTTTGGCAACTGTACTAAAGAGAAATCTAGGATTATTTTTATTCTCTTCAATTAATGATGAAAAATTTTACTGCTCTAACTCTGCGAAGGGTCTTGTTATACAACAATAGACTGTCCCTCCAGATTAAGTAGGATTCCTCTTGGTGTGTAGAGCGCCATTTTCTCTCCAATTTCCTAACATTGTGCTTCAAGGAACGCAGCTCTGAATTAAACCAGGGAGCCAGCTTCCTGTCAATAATCCCCTTCTTTTTCAAGGGAGCTACATTATCTAATGCAGAACGCAATGAGGAAGTCACATTGTTAGCAAAGGTATCGATTTGTGAATGGGAAGAAACAGCATTGTTGCCATCAACAGGGCATTTCTGCAATACTGAGGATATGAAAAAGGGGACAGACTCTTTAAGTTTTGATACAGCATTATCCGATAAAGATCTACTATAGTGGAACCCTCTTTTGGGGGTGGAGAACTCAGTTAGATTAAACTCAAATGTTATTAAAAAATTATCAGCCAGGACAGGGCTGTGAGAGAATACTGTTAATTCTTCACAATCAATGCCATATGTCAGAACAAGGTCTAAAGTATGAAGCCGAGAGTGTGTCGGTTTATGCACATTTTGAGCAAAACCAATTGAATCTCGGATAGTTTTAAAGGCTTCACTAAGGTTATCACATTCAGTGTCAACATGGATGTTAAAATCACCCACTATAATAACCTTATCAGTATTTAACACCAAATCAGATAAGAAATCTGACAACTGATCCAAAAACTGAGTGTAAGGGCCTGGTGGACGATACAAAACAACAAACAGAAGAGATTTTATTTCTTTGCAGTTTGGATGAGGGAAACCGAGGGTTACATGTTCAAAAGAACTGTAATTATTAGTTGGCCTGGGACTAATTAATAAATCAGACTGAAAGATAGTTGCCACTCCTCCTCCTCTTCCCACAGATCTGGGAATGTGGAAATTTGAATAACTGGAGGGGGTAGGACTAATTTATACTAACGTAGTCCTCTTGTAGTCAGGTTTCTGTGAGACAAAACAAATCAATCTGATTATTAGAAATCAATTCATTAACTAACAAAGTCTTTGGAGGCAGAGACCTTATATTTAATAGACCACATTTAATTATTTTATTTTTTGGTTCAAAGTGATCCGTATGGATTTGTATTAGATTTTTATGATTTGTTCCTTTTAGATCAGTTTTTGATCTGTTAAGTTTTGGCCGTGGGAAAGACACCGTCTCAATAGGGTAATGGGTGGGTGGTACAGAAGTTGCAGAGAGATGTGTTAAACTACGGCTCTGCTTCCTGGTCTGGACCCTGGGTTGTCAGCATTTAGGACAACTAATAATCCGGCCAGATTCCTAGAAAGAAGAGCTGCTCCATCCAAAGTGGGATGAATACCATCTCTCCTGATCAGACCAGGCATTTAACTATGGTCCCTGGTTTCTTTAGTGCCACATTTCTTATTATGGAGCTGCCAATAATTAATGTCGGCTCCTCAGCGAGACTGTCGCTGAGAGGGGAAAATTTATTAGAAACGCAGACGGGTTGGTGGTGATCTGGGGTCTGTAATCTAGAGCTATGCTTCCTACGAACCGTCACCCAGCCAGCCTGGTTACCCGGCTGGTCGGGTGCTACTGCTTAAAGCCGGGCTTACACTGTACGAGGTTTTCCCCTTTTCGGGCCGATTCTTCAGACGTGCGAGCATTTTTTGAATCGGGCCAAATTTCAGCTTAATCGTACAGGGGGGGAGGAAGGGGGACTGGCTTCTCACGACTACCTCCCGATCAGGAATCGGACGGTCGGTGAACATGTTTGAAATTCAGTCGGCAGTCGTGAGGTTTTCGTGAGCGCATCCTGCTGTTCAAGCAGAGCTATGAGGGGCGCCCTCCCCTCCTCTCCGTCCCCGCCAGTGGAGGGAGGGGAGCAGGCATCCCCGAAGCAACCTCCGCCCGGCCCGGGACCTGCGGGGCCCGGACGTCGGCTCGCGGGGGGGTTGGGGAGGGCAAGCGCTCCGGTCCGCGCGACGTGCTGGCCGCCTGTTTCGGCAGGCCTCTGCTCGCGGGGCGGGCCGGGCGACCTGCCTTGCCACACGGCCGCTGGTGCGGTGCGTGAGCTGGGCTCGACCCCCTGCTCTGGGTCCCTGTCACCCACCGTTGCTCGCCTGCCTCTGCCACCACAGCGAGCGGTCCCAGAGGGGGCACAAGGTACAGTGTGAGCAGTCCGGTCGCGTCCGAGCGTCGCGCCGCACAGATCGTGAGCGGTGAACTTTTTAAAGCCCGCGGTTCTGTCGCACAGTTTGAGATGTATATAAGTACCACGACTGAAAAACTCGTACAGTGTATGCCCGGCTTTAGGTTCGCTACGTGAAGTTACTCTATGCTGCTCCGCGCTAGCAAAGGAGAGGCTATCAGCTGGTTTTTCAACAGCACGGAGCCGGGTCTCCAATTCTGACACCCTCGCCTCCAAAGCTACAAAAACACTACATTTATTACATGTACCATTATCACTAAAGGAGGCAGAGGAATAACTGAACATCTGACACAGAGAGCAGCAGATAGGAGACTTAGTCAGAGACGGAGAAGCCATTATGAGGCTAAGGCTTGGCTAACGCTAGGCTAACGCTAGGCTAGCGCCCTGTTATCACACCAAATAACAAACCGTGTGAAACATGAGGAGTTCCCAAACGTGATGAGCAGCCACAGAAAATGTTTTAAAAGTGCTTATGTTTGGAAACAGATGTTACAGCAAAGAGGTTTAAAGATAAAAAGCGAGAGAGCCTGGAGCAAAGATCCGTCATTCACACAGCAACAACAGGAAGTGACACAATACGCCTTACCGCAAACAGGAAGTCAGCCAATCCACAGCAAAACCCTAACACACATCTGTGTTAATAATAAGAATTTTATAATAAAGCTAATATAAATGATATTTTGAGTGCAAGGTTGGCGCACAGTTTGCAAAAAAAAATTTTGTGTGAAACATATCTTTTTGTGTGCAAAACAAGTTTTATTAATGTGCAACACATTTTTTTTGCGTACAACCTTTTGGCAGGAAACTATTTCCATACAACCCTCTCATATTTACCTGGGGAGAAAATGGTGTGCATTTGAAAATACACATGAAAAATGGCAAATGTTAAAAACTGCAACAGTAAGGATTTCGTTGACAGAAAAAAACTAATCTTCAATCAGATACCAGCTACACATTGTTTAAATCATGTAGCTGTTGGAACAGTGTAGCATCCTTTCTTTTCTTCACCGTGCTTCAAGTTGACTTTAAACAAAAAAAAAAATAATCATTGAATCTAAAACAATTTTTTTTTTCAAAAAACGTTTTTGTAATGTTTGAACGTGAGCAATGACGAAAGAACCAAACAGGTAACTTAATGCATGGTTTCTGTCTCCCTCTAGTGGAACGTTACTGAATTGTACCTTTAAAAGCAAGAAAAATAAAGGACTTATCTTCTCAATTAAACATTTTAATAGTTAATTAGATTAAAATAAATGTATCAACCATGCAAAAATAGAAGCAGCTAAATGTGCTTAGAAATGACAGTTATAGAAATATGTCAAAATATAATGATATATTCAGATTACAAACCAAGCAAGCATTATTTCTTTAATCTTCATTTCATGCTTGTTAGTTACAATGCAAAGGATCATCAACATAAGAGTTTAATTTAAATTGAGGTCATTGTTAAAGCTTTTAGAGGTCCACAGAGTTCATTATGACAAATGTGGATGAACTACTCTTATATTTCTATAAAGAATAATCTGTTGGTGAAAATCCAGCATATTTAATTACGTTTCAGTGACCGTTAGACTTTTTGTTACAAGTTTTATTAGCTTCATTGTTGCTGCTTACATGACAGTTGTTTTCACCTTTGTCCTCAAAGATGCCAAAATAAACAAAAATCAGGGCAAAAAATATTTATCAAATAATAATAAAATAATATCCATTTTTCATGTACTTAAAAAAAACAATTACAGTTGTTTCTTTCCCACTGTCAAGTTATTCAGTTCCACTGTTACAACTAACTGACTTCTTCCTCTTTGTTTCATAAGCAGAAAACGTCTTTCTGCTGTTTACTACACAACAAATTTACAGAAGAAAAGACAGGAAAGAAAAGGTGAAAAACAAAAAACAATTTACATCATATAATAATGAATGTGTTTGATATAACATGTTATGTACGTAAGTAAAATCTGATGAAGATAGATTGTTTTGCAAAAGAAAGCAAAGCCAAAGACTGAACTTGTATAGCTCTTATCTGTTCAAACCAATAAAAGTATTATCACACTAAAACCACATTCATGGAAATTAAACTCTGTGTGAAAGGTTTCAGCCACCGCATAAAAAATCCAGCTCCAAGATCACTAAACCAGCTAATCCAGAAGGCTTTATTTGGCTTCAGCAAATGTGTATTCATAGCTCCTCTCATTAAGACCGATGAACAGAAAAGGTTGTACCAATTAGAATTTACATTCAGTCCAGTCTGTTCATATTCTGTTCATTTTTACTGCTGGACACAGCTTAATCTTACAACAACAACCGATAATGCAGCATTAGCCCTTTACTGATCCAATCAATGTTTGAAGCGTGAATTTATTGACTCTCCGCGCAGTCAAATGTTGTCCTTTATTCTTCTCCTGAAAAGACAAACAGCAAAATGTGAACTCTAGCCTGTTACTGTAAATACAATACCATTCAATTATGACCAAGAAACAACTTAAAGGAGTAATAGTTACCATCAACTTGCTGGAATCCTGGAATGTAAAGAATAAAAAATATAAATTAAGTAGTGAACTATAAGCTAATAAATATCTAACATTAATTTCAAATTAGGTCATGTAGAAAAATCATTGTTTCCTCACCGTTACGTTTCCTCAACCAGAAGACGGCAACAATTACAGCAACTGCCAGAAGAAATGCTGCAACACCTCCAGCAACAGCAGCAACAGGAATCTCTGGAGAAGACGCTGAGAACGTCCAACAATTCAATTCAATTCAATTCAATTTTATTTATATAGCGCCAATTCATGAAACATGTCATCTCATCATCGATTCAATGTAATGCAATGCAAAACTGGAGAACAGTAGACTAGAGAACAGTAGAAATCAGTAGAGTGAGAAAAATAGGCCCTGATGTCCTCCAGTGGCCTAAACCGATAGCAGCATAACTTTAGAGGTAGCTCAGGGTAACATGAGCCACTCTAGGATCTGCCTCCCATTTTGGTTTTAGAGACGTAAGGAACCACCAGCAGACCTGCAGTCTGAGAGCAAAGTGTTCTGTTAGGAACATACAGGGTAATCAGAGCTCTGATATATGATGGAGTTTGATTATTAAGGGCTTTATACGTTAGAAGGAGAATTGTAAATTCTATTCGTGATTTAACGGGAAGCCAATGGAGGGAAGCTAAAATTGGGGCAATATGATCCCTGTTGTTGATTTTCATCAGATCTCTTGCTGCAGCATTTTGGATCAGCTGAAGGCTTTGAACTGCATTTTGTGGACTTCCTGATAGTGAGGAATTACAATAGTGCAGCCTTGAAGTCACAAATGCATGGACTAGTTTTTCAGCATCACCCCTGGACAGAATGTTTCTAATTTTGGCAATATTCCGGAGGTGAAAAAAAGGAAACTCTGGAAACCTGTTTAATATGGGATTTAAATGACATGTCTTGGTAAAAAATAACACCAAGATTTTTTCACTTTATTACCAGAGGCCAAGGTAATGCCACCCAGATTAAGTGATTGGTTAAGAAGTTTATTTTTTGAAGACTCTGGTCCAAATATTACAACTTCTGTCTTGTCAGAATTTAAATGCAGAAAATTTAAAGTCATCCAGCTTTTGATGTCATCAAGACATGCCTGTAGTTTAAGCAATTCATTGGATTCATCAGGATTTATGGATAAATATAGCTGAGTGTCATCAGCATAACAGTGGAAATGAATCCCATGTTGTCTGATAATTTTACCAATCTGAAGCATATATATATATATATATATATATATATATATAAAGAAAATTGGTCCGAACCCTGCGGTACTCCACAAGTGACCCTAGAGTTTGAAGAAGGTTTATTATTAGCATGAACAAACTGGAATCTGTCCGACAGATAAGATTTAAACCAGCCTAATGCTTTCCCCTTATTCCCTACAGTATGCTCAAGTATATGTAGGAGAATATTGTGATTTTACTGTATCAAATGCAGCACAGAGATCTAACAGGACAAGTACAGACACAAGTCCATTATCTGAGGCCATCATTAGTGACCTTCACCAGAGCTGTTTCAGTGCTACGATGAGCTATGAAGCCTGACTGAAACTCCTCAAGTAGGTGATTACTTTGTAAATGTTCACAAAGTTGATTAGCAACTACTTTCTCAAGAATTTACATAAGAAAAGAAGATTAGACGTAGGTCTGTAATTTACTAACTCATCTTGATCAAGAGAAGGTTTCTTAAGTAAAGGTTTAATAACAGCTACTTTAAAAGCCTGTGGTACATATCCATTTACTAAGGATAGATTAATCATCTCTAAAATAGAGCCACTAATCAAAGGGAATATCTCCTTAAACAACTTAGTTGGGATTGGGTCTAACATACAGGTAGAAGGTTTAGATGAAGCTAAAATTTTAGATAGCTCCGAAAGCTCTACTGCTTCAAACACTGTGCAGGTTCTAAATATTCCTCCAATGCTGCCTCACTTACGGAGGATGAGGTAATTGTGTTTGGGAGGATGCCAATTATTCTATTTTTGATGGAGTCAATTTTATTTATGAAGAATCCCATAAAATCATTACTGCTAAGAGCTAAGGGAATGGATGGATCAACGGAGCTGTGACTCTGAGTAAGTTTGGCAACTGTATTGAGGAGAAATCTAGGATTATTTTTATTCTCCGCAATTAATGATGAAAAATATGCTGCTCTATCTCTACGAAGGCTCTTTTTATACAACAATAGACTGTCTTTCCAGATTAGGTAGGATTCCTCTTGGTGTGTAGAACACAGCTCTGAATTAAACCAAGGGAGCCAAGGGATCTACATTATCTAATGCAGAACGCAATGAGGAGGTCATATCATTAACAAAGGTGTCTATTTGTGAATGGGAAAAAAACATTGCTGCTATTTCCAGGGCATTTCTGTTATTTTGAAGATATTAAAAGGGGGACTCTTTAAAGTTTGATACAGCATTTTCCGATGAAAATCTACTATAATGGAACCCTCTTTTGGGGGTGGAGAACACAGTTAGATTAAACTCAAATGTTATTTAAAAAAATATCAGATAGGACAGGGTTGTGAGGAAATACTGTTAATTCTTCACAATCAATGCCATATGTCAGCACAAGGTCTAAAGTATGGAGCCAAGCCTGCGTCGGTTTATGCACATTTTGAGCAAAACCAATTGAATCTTGGATAGTTTTAAAGGCTACACTAAGGTTATCACATTCTATGTCAACATGAATGTTGAAATCCCCCTGTATAATAACCTTGTCATTGTTTAACACCAAATCAGATAAGAAGTCTGGCAACTGATCCAAAAACTGAGTGTAAGGGCCTGGTGGACGACAAAACAGAAGAGGTTTTATTGCTTTGCAGTTTGGATGAGGGAAACTGAGGGATAAATGTTCAAAAGAACTGTAGTTATTAATTGGCCTGGGACTAATTAATAAATTAGACTGAAAGATGGTTGCCACTCCTCCTCCTCTTCCCACTGATCTGGGAATGTGGAAATTTGAATAATTGGAGGGAGTTAACTCATTTATACTAACGTAGTCCTCTTGTAGCCAGGTTTCTGTGAGACAAAATAAATCAATCTGTTTATCAGAAATCAATTCATTAACTAACAAAGTCTTTGGAAGGAGAGACCTTATATTTAATAGACCACATTTAATAGTTTTATTTTTTTGGTTCAAGGTGAACTTTATTGATTTTTATTAGATTTTTATGATTTGTTCCTTTTAGATCAGTTTTTGATCTGTTAAGTTTTGGCCGTGGGAAAGACACCGTCTCAATAGGATAATGGGTGGGTAACAGTACAGAAGCTGCAGAGAGGTGTGTTAAACTACGGCTCTGCTTCCTGGTCTGGACCCTGGGTTGTCAGCGTTTAGGAGAACTAATAAATACAGCCAGATTCCTAGAAAGAAGAACTGCACCAGTTATCAATGTAGCCCACGTCGTTTTCAGGACACCACCTAGACAACCAGTGGTTTAAGGACGACATGCGGCTAAACATGTCATCACTGGCCTCCAAAGCTACAAAAACACTACATTTATTACATGTACCATTATCACTAAAGGAGGCAGAGGAATAACTAAACATCTGACACAGAGAGCAGGAGATACGGGGAGACATAGGAAGAGATGGAGAATCTGAAGTGATAGAAGGAACTATTGTAAGGCTAAAGCTAGGCCCTTTTACCACGCCAAAAAACAAACCGTGTGAGACACGAGGAGTTCGATGTGCGATGTGCAGTAACAGAGAATGTTTTAAAAGTGCTTATGTGTTAAAAACAGATGTTACAGCAAAGAGATTAAAGAAAAAAGCGAGAGAGTCTGGAGCAACAGACACAGATTCACACCATGAAAACAGGAAGTGACAAAATACGCCTTACCGCAAACAGCAATAAGGGCCAAACAGTTAGGAAATTGAACTGTGTGGTTCTGGAAATTCAAGAAGGCATAATATGGTTTACAAAAATAGGGTAAAATTTTTTTACTGCTCTAAAATGTCATTGGATGAAGGACTTTAACCTCACAGTAACATCTACCTGTAAATTGACTATATTGGCAGAAAAGAGATGACATTCTTGATATAACTCTTATTTACTGACTGTCATACTCCGTGGTCTAGGTGCAGGCCTGTTTTCCTTGCTCTCTCTTCTCTGCAGGGTTGGACAGGCAGGTGTGTTTCATCAGAGCTGATTGCCACCCTTTATAAGGAGCTGGAACCAGGAGGAGGGCGTCAGTTCGTTTGCGCTCTTGCGTGGTACAGACCTACCCTATGTTCTCTCATGATTTCCTGAAACCAGTTACTAACCTTGTTCTTGTTGCCTCCTTGCTCCAGAAACCCGTTCATCTGACCTCAGCCTGGAAACCTCGTCACATTGTCAGAAGCCATTCTGGATCAGTCCACAAGAACCGAACTGAACCCACGGAACCCTGTTTGCCCTCCTGCCTTCGCTCACCTGCCTGTCCACCCTCCAGCCAGCCACAACACCGAGAAGGAACCAGGACTTGCACCGACAACCCGGACGTATGCTCAGTACCTCTCCTCTGCACCAAACCCAAGCTACCACCTAAAACCCGTGAGACCTTCAAACCTCAGAAAGAACCATCCATCTCCAACCATACAATAAACCTTTTTAAAATCTACCTTTTCGTCAGTCATTGCGTTCTTCAGAGTCACATTTACATAGATATGACAGAACGAACTGACCAAGCTGACTCTGGAACGCAATTACTGAATGCCGTCACCCATCAGGGCTTACTACTCCTTCTCCTGCCTCGAGTCCTCCGTTGGTTACAGCTCCTTCATCCGTGCCTGGAGTTGGAGTGTCTATTCCTGTTCCCGAACCGTTTTCTGGAGACCTGAGTAAGTCCAGAGGGTTTTTGTTACAATGTTCTTTGGTTTTTAGTCACGCTCCACAGTCATTTCCGGACAATGCTCACAAGATCTCCCACATCATCGGTCTTCTGAGGGATCGAGCTCTTAAATGGGCCGATTCTTTTATTGACGAGACAACCATTCATAATTATAGCTACGTCGAATTTTTAACTCAGTTCAAAAGAACATTTTCCTCCTCGTTAAGTGAGGAGGAAGCAGGCAAGAGGTTGTGGGCACTGAAGCAGGGAAGCCAGTCGGTCGCTGACTTCAGTGTCGACTTCCGCACCCTTGCTGCTTCGGCTGGCTGGGACAACCGAGCCCTAAAAACAGTTTTTGTTAATGCTCTGTCTGACAGCTTGAAAGATGAGCTGGCAACCCGCGACAAGCCGGATAGCATGAAGGAGCTAATTGAGCTCCGGGAGAGAGCTCGTGAGAGGCGGAGCCAAATCCGACCACTGGCTCAACGCTCCAGCACGCTGGTTCCGTACACGTCACACCAACCCCGATTAACTCCTCCAATCGAAGAACCCATGCAAATTGGACGGGCTCATCTTACCAATGAGCAAAGGGACCAACGTTTCCGGAACAGATTGTGTATGTATTGTGGGGCCGCGGGACATTTTTGTTTAAATTGCACGTCCGTCCGTCCGTCCGTCTTCTTCCGCTTATCCGGGGTCGGGTCGCGGGGGTAGCAGCTTCAGTAGGGAGGCCCAGACGTCCCTCTCCCCAGCCACTTGGGCCAGCTCCTCAGGAGGAATCCCAAGGCGTTCCCAGGCCAGCCGGGAGACATAGTCCCTCCAGCGTGTCCTGGGTCTTCCCCTGGGCCTCCTCCCGGTGGGACGTGCCCGGAACACCTCACCAGGGAGGCGTCCAGGAGGCATCCTGACCAGATGCCCGAGCCACCTCAACTGGCTCCTCTCGACGTGGAGGAGCAGCGGCTCTACTCTGAGTCCTCCCCGGATGACTTAAATTGCACGGTTCGGCCAAAAGAATTGCCCTGCCAGTAGTTCAGGGGATACTGGCGGGCGCGTGTTCTAAAACCCTGGTTTTAGATTTTCGCTACAGGCAGTTATCAACCTACCTGACACCCAACACCTTGTCACCACACTCATAGACTCCGGTTCCGAACAGAACCTCATAGACCCAGTTTTAGTTGAGAAGTTACGGATTCCGGTCCATAATTTACCCACACCAGTCTCTATTACCGCCTTAGATGGCAGCCCCTTGGCCACCATAACCCAGCAGACACTTCCTTTTCAACTTATCACCTCAGGCAATCATCATGAATCTATCTCTTTTTTTGTTTTTCCCACTAGACACTCCCCGGTTGTTTTAGGTTATCCCTGGCTAGTTGCTCACAATCCCCAAATAAACTGGAGAGATTCTCGTATTGAGGCCTGGAGCTCCAGTTGTCTGGCTACCTGTCTCCACTCAGCCGTTCCCCTGTCTCTGATCAGTCCCGTTCCCCTAAAGAGGCCACAGATCTTTTAAACATTCCACCTCAGTATCACGACCTTCAACGTGTGTTTAGTAAGGATCTGGCCCTTTGCCTTCCACCCCATCGTCCCTATGACTGCTCCATAGATCTTCTTCCCGGGGCTCCTCTGCCATCTGCTCGTCTTTACAAATTGTCACAGTCTGAACGAAATGCTATGGAGCGCTACATCAATGAATCTTTGAAGGCTGGCTTAATCCGACCTTCGTCCTCACCTCTTGGCGCGGGGTTTTTCTTTGTGGAAAAGAAAGACAAATCTTTGCAGCCTTGCGTAGATTACCGAGGCCTTAACCGGATAACTATTAAGAATAAGTATTCTCTTCCCCTGCTGGCATCGGCTTTTGATACGGTTCGGGGAGCCACCGTTTTCACTAAATTAGATCTTCGCAGCGCTTATCACTTGGTCAGGATTAGAGAAGGAGACGAATGGAAGACTGCCTTCAAGACCCCTATTGGCCATTTTGAGTATTTAGTCATGCCATTCGGGCTGACTAACGCTCCTGCCGTTTTTCAGGCACTTATAAATGACGTCTTGAGAGACTTTATTAATCAATTTGTTTTCGTTTATTTGGATGACATCCTGATTTTCTCCCAAGACCCCCGGCAGCATCAGCAACACGTTCGCCAAGTCCTTCAGCGCCTCCTGGAGAACTGTCTCTTCGTGAAAGGCGAGAAATGTGAGTTTCATCAGAAGACAATCAGTTTCCTTGGTTTCATTTTTGAGGGTGGACAGGTGAAGACTGATCCCAACAAGGTCGAGGCAGTGGTCAACTGGCCCACTCTGGAGAATCGTAAACACCTCCAGCGCTTCCTGGGATTCGCTAACTTCTACCGAGTCTTCGTAAAGGACTACAGCGTCATCGCCTCACCTCTCACCGCCCTCACTTCTATGAAGAGGAGTTTCCAGTGGTCAACCGAAGCTGACCAGGCATTCAGGCAACTCAAGGAAAGGTTCTCTCAAGCCCCTATCCTCACGTATCCTGACCCCACTGCCCAATTCACCCTAGAAGTAGATGCCTCAGATTCTGGAGTTGGGGCAGTCCTATCACAGATGTCCGCCTCTGACCACAAACTCCACCCCTGTGCGTTGTTTTCCAGACGCTTCTCACCTACAGAAAGAAATTACGACGTGGGGGACCGGGAACTTCTGGCCATAAAACAAGCATTAGAAGAATGGCGCCATTGGTTGGAGGGAACTGAACAGCCCATAATCATCTGGACCGACCACAAGAACTTGGCATACATCCAGTCTGCAAAACGATTAAACTCCCGTCAAAGTTGCTGGTCACTATTTTTCTCTCGCTTCAACTTTACTATCACCTACCGTCGCGGATCCAAGAACACCAAGCCTGATGCTCTGTCCCGTCTGTTTACGACCTCTGAGGATATCGAAGAACCTGAGTCCATCATCCCCGAATCCTGTGTTGTTGGTTCCATCACCTGGAACATCGAAAGGCTGATAAGACGGGCTCAAGAAAAAGAACCAGACCCCGGAGGTGGACCTCCGCGTAGAACATTTGTACCTACCTCCGTACGTTCTCAAGTTATCCGCTGAGGTCACTCCTCCCGATTCTCGGGTCATCCTGGTTCGAGCCGAACCATCGCCTTCATCAGAAGGTATTTTTGGTGGCCGTCTCTTAATAGGGACGTGTCAGAGTTTTTATCGGCCTGTACGACATGTGCCAAGAATAAGACATCTAATAGGCCACCTGCCGGTCTTCTCCAGCCCCTGCCTAGACCCAGCCGCCCCTGGTCCCATATAGCCTTAGATTTTGTAACCGGCCTTCCTCCGTCCAACCGCAAGACTGTTATTCTTTCTATTATCAACAGGTTCTCTAAAGCTTGCCACCTCGTTGCCCTATCACAACTCCCGTCAGCCCATCAGACAGCCCGACTGCTATTCCACCACGTTTCAGACTTCATGGCCTTCCCACAGAAATTGTGTCAGATTGGGGTCCACAGTTCACCTCCCAGGTCTGGCACGACTTCTGCAACAGTTTGGGTGCTAAGGTTTCCCTATCCTCTGGTTACCATCCCCAGTCTAATGGACAGTGCGAGCGGCTTAACCAGGAGCTTGAAAACACCCTCCGCTGCCTCTGCTCACAAAATCCACACACATGGAGCCAACAGTTACCCTGGGTGGAGTATTCCCACAACACCCATGTTTCCACTGCTACCGGACTCTACCCGTTTGAAGCATCCCTTGGATTTCAACCATCTCTCCTACCCGCCTCGTTCCCTGAAACCATCCTCCCGTCAGTCAGATCTCATCTCCTCCGTTGCCGTAAGGTATGGGATCAGACTCGAGCAGCACTTGAACGCACCACCATACAAAACAAGAACATTGCTGACCGTAAACGCATCCCTGCACCCTTATACACTCCCGGACAAGAAGTTTGGTCGTCTGCCAAGGATTTCCCATTAAAGGCCTCCTCCCGGAAGATGGCCCCCAGATTCCTCTGCCCGTTGAAGATCGAACGCATCATCAGTCCCACAGCTGTCCGCCTCAGACTCCCTCCACATCTCTGAGTCCACCCTACATTTCACGTGTCCCAGATCAAACCCGTCATCTCCAGTCAGCTAACAACCCGGACGTATGCTCAGTACCTCTCCTCTGCACCAAACCCAAGCTACCACCTAAAACCCGTGAGACCTTCAAACCTCAGAAAGAACCATCCATCTCCAACCATACAATAAACCTTTTTAAAATCTACCTTTTCGTCAGTCATTGCGTTCTTCAGAGTCACATTTACATAGATATGACACTGACGTTGAGTTTTCTACTGTGTCTTTGGCTGCAATCCTCTAAAAGACCGTGTTGATAAGGACAAATAACTTATGTGTGGATTGGGGTTCCCTTTCTTCCTCAGTGTATGTGGTCAAAGTGGTTTTAAAACGCCTTGTTCAAATATGCATAAATATACCAAGACACAATCTGCTCTTATAGGGTACGACATACGTGGTTTAATAATTTCAGTTTGTTCTCCTAAATTAGTGGAGCCATCACAGAGGTGCATCTTACCCCAGTTTGTACGGATCATGGATTTATCCAGTGTGACTATTACGTCATCTCCAGCACCAGAGAGCTGAAACACACAGTCATATCTCCTCCAGCCTCCAAGCTGGACAAAGGAAATGTTGAGTTCAGCACTCATCTGGAAGGTCCCATCATTGTTCATGAGGATCTCTCCTTTTTCCACACCCTCATGAATCTCCTCTCCGTCTTTCCTCCAGAATATTTCAGCTCTGTCAGGGTAGAAACCTGTAGCGTGGCAGGTAACCACAGAGGAGGGAGTCTTCTGGAGCAAAGATACAGATGGGCTTTCTGCAGAGAGAAAATACTCCTAAATATGATATGTATCATTCCTGCTGATTCAGGTGTTGCAGCTATTAAATATAGTGTCAAATACCTGTCCTCTGCAAAAAGCTCCTCCCATGATGGACATAATTCTTTAACCAGTTTGGACATAGGTTGGTACAGTAGTTTTTATTATATTCTAAATTAGCTTTATCCTTATCCCATAAAAGTTTTATGACGACAGCTTGCGATTTAGGAGCAGTCCATGTCAGTGTGTTTAGGTCCACGGCTAAGAAGTCCTCACCATTATATCCATACTGATTGTACCCTTTAATTTCCCCAGTCTCATCATCCCACTCACAGCCATTCATTCTCTGTACAATGTAGGGACCTGAAAGACAAGAACAATTGAAGAAAAAATAGAAACACAGTTTTTATGTTCACAGTTTTTATGTTTAGGTCTCAAATGAATATTTGAGACCTAAACTTAGGAGACTCAAAATAGCTTCAGTGTGTTACAGAAATAAAGGAAATTTTAACAGAAACAAAATTTAAGAAAATCAGATTGAATTTTGCTAGAAATTACTAGTAAAATTAAGACAAAAACATATTGGTTAAAACATCCAGTGGTAAACATTAGCAAAGAATTATTATGTAAAATCAAAGTACAAGAAGTATTAAGAAGAGATATGATGAGGCATGAAGGAGTCAAAGCAATAACCGAAAGTCAAAATAAACTGTTTTATTTTCAGAATGAAGTTCGACCATCAACCCTTCAAGAATCATGTGATGGGAAAAAATAAATAAATAAATAAAACTATACATGGAATAGATAATCAAATGTAGAAAATACCTCCAGATTGAATACGATGAAAAATATATAGGATATAGGATAATGATAACTCTGGAAAACTCTGTTGTTTATATTTCATTGTAATATTGTGATGGAAACTGTGAGGTGTAACTTTTCAATATCTTCCTTCATCCTAGCAAGGTTGAGAGATATATCCAAGAGTAATATTTATGTAAAGTCTTTGGACTTTTTCTTTTTTGGGGGGGGGGGGGGGGGATTTTTTTTTTTGCGGCTCTAGTGGCTCGCTTTTTCTGAAAGTAGGCTGACAGGAAGGGGGATGGAAGAGGGGGAGAGACATTCGGCAAAGGACCGCGGGTCGGATTTGAACCCTGGTCGACCGCGTCGAGGACTAAGGCCTCTGTATATGGGTTGCGCTACCCGCTGCGCCACGTGCACGCCACGTGCGCGCCCTGTCTTTGGACTTTTTCTACCATAAAATGACATTTAATGTGACAAATCTAAGTTTATGATGCCTACTAGATATACCAAAAGAGAGGAACTAAAAGAGGTGAAAATTATACAACACATTACCTTGAGTCAGGTTTAAACGTTGCTTAAAGATATCATTGCTTGCTCTTAAGTAATATTGCTCTTCAAGACACTTCTCAGAATACCACTTCAGGTGTTCAGGATCTCCTTCCAATAATCTCCTCATCCAGTCTTGTCTGGGCTTGACTGTCTTGATGTTGCTGTCACAGTAGCCCACCTGAACTTCATCCACTGTTGCAGCAATGATGAACTCTGGAAAGCCTGGGACTCCATAGGTAGCAGTAAGGAAATATCTCAGGGAATGTTTCACTGAAGGGAAGGAATATCACAGAAAAGGTGACGCCGTACCCTCATGCTCAATGAGGAATGCATTTTCACACTCTACTGGTCCACAAACAAGCATCATATTATTCTTCACCCAAATAATTTCCAGTAATGTTTCAGTATTCTGGCTGTTTCTTGTGATGTTATGGTAAATAGTGATCTATTATTACATACATCAAACAGTTCACATTATATTTAGCTACTGCTGGAACATATTTCCATTTATATAATTAGCTGAGAGGAATAAAGTAAGTGCCACTTTTGGACTTCATTATTACTATAAACATGCATTTTGTTGTAACATATGCAAGAAAGTTACTGTAAGCGATGAAAGCTTGGTACATCATGACAAGCCGATCTTTAATGAACTGAAAATAAAACATCAGAATGTCGCGCTGGGATGGAAAACAAGTAACAACATGTAACCCCGTCTTACCTGAAGATGTGACGTGAAAGAGAAGCAGTACGCCAAAATAGTTCATGATCCAGCTTTGTTCGAGCAGGAACGGTTTAAAAACTTGAAGTAAAGTCAGCGCCGGACATATAACAGGAACCAAAATAACCTGGCGGAAAGAGGCGTGTCCACCTCCACAGACAGCATGACACTAATTAATGTAGTCTCATTAAATGGGGAAAGCGACATCAATGTTTGTCTTTAAGTGTAATAAAATGGGTTTCTGTAACTCTTTACACTGTGTAGGACACTTTAGTTAAGGTTGATTTAGCATATGCTACTACTCCCAAAATATGTTCATTTATTTATTTATTTGTTTTTCATGTATGTGGAGCTTTTACGTTTTTTTATAACTGTTTTCCAAATCTTGGTTTTGGATCTAAAATCAATTTTGAAATCCTTCTTACATATAAACCTATTCCCTTCATTTTTTCATATTTTCCTACACTTTATTCCAATACAGCAGGTTTAGCAGGTTTTTAGCTCATTAGGGTTTATAGCCTACCGAATAACTACATTAATTGTGTCCCCACACCTGGGTCAGTTTTTGAAGTAAAAACAAATAAATAAATAAAACAATTAATGAGTGAGATTAGATTAGATTAGATTCAACTATATTGTCATTACACAGGTACAGCTACAAGGCAACGAAATGCAGTTTAGGTCTAACCAGAAGTGCAATAACAGCAAGTGCAGGATAAACAATGGTTCTATAAGTACAGGACATGGGTTTTTACTGAATAAATATAGATATGAATGCTATTATAAACAGAATTTTACTGATAGATTTGTCCTATGAATATAATATATAGATAACTAGTATTGTGAACTAAATTTACAGCTGGATATGTACCGAATATAATATACAGGTGGATATTACTATAATATTCACCCTCAGATCAATTCAATACAATACAATTTTATTTTTTATAGTTCACAACACATGCCATCTCAAGGCACTTTTAAGTTAAATTGTATCAAATCATACAGACAGATTGGTCAAAAACTTTCCTATCTAAGGAAACCATCCCCTGATGGTGGAGGCAAATTTTTGCATGCATTGCAATGCCAAAATCTGCATGCCCCTATCTTGGAACTGACACTTATGGATGATTCAAAATGTTCTACCTAAGCACACTATGAGTTAATGACGTGAGTTGCAAACCTCAATTTTAGGATTAAAGGAGATGAGACACAAATCTTAGCAGTCTCAGATTGGACCCTGCACAATGACCACCCTTCACCCTAATTAATTATATGACTTTATCACTTCAGAGCTTTAATATATCCAACTTAGTGTCGTTAAAATATGAAGTAATACACCTCTCCTTCTTCACAATCCACCTGGTTGATATTTTTCAGCTAAGTGCTATGAGTTGTCGTGACACAGAATTTACACATACCATCTCCAGCTGTCAATGGGCAAGAGGGTACACCCTGGACAGATCAGCACCCATAATCACTAATTTTAAAAGTTTGGATGTGGCACGGCCTTCAATGTGCCAGTGCTTTATATCACGGGGAAGGGAACATGTTTTTGAGACTCTATGATACTTTAAAACGACTTAAACGAGTCTTGAGTTGACGTCTATCAAACTGTGAATAACATAGCTATTAACGAAATTTAACTGCAACTTGACTAAAAAGATGCTTGACCTTTTTATTTACACCAAACAATTCATACATTTATATCCCCACATGTTTTAGCAGATAGTCTAAATGCTATTTCTTTGCATGCTCAAATGTTGTCGCAAAAGTTTATTGTGCACTGTGCAGCAGCCGGACGGAACTCAAACCACATCATCCATGATGCTTCTGAGCCAAACCCTATTTTCATCTCGCAATATTTCTTTTGTATGCTTAAAATCACAGGTAAAGTGTTGCATAGACAGCAAACCTTAATCAGAGGTATTGTTAAATAGATTGTTGTAAAGAGGTTTTCTCATCAGACATATATTTATTACCTGGTGCAGAATGAGCATAAACCAAAATTTTAAATACTTGGAATGGCACTTTTCTTCGCGAGATTTCGACGAGTTTGGTTGAGCAAATGCCACGTCTGACAAGCGGCATCACCGCATAGGTTTTTTATGGTGTTCATGTGGATGTCATAAGCCTATATAAAACCACTGTCCACATCAGAAAAGCCTTGTTAAAGATCTCTGAATAACATGCTGGTGAAGATTCTCAGTCATCCAGGTCATGGTCATTCCAAAAAAAGGTAAAAAACAAAGCAACTGGACTTGTTTTCCGTAGTTGAAGACGTTTTGCTTCCTCTCCAGAAAGCTTTCTCAATTCAATTGGCATTAAGACAACAATTCTTATTGGCACATTGCCAGACAGGACACAAAAAAAGGAGATCTGACCCACAGATCAGATCCAGTGTCACCTGTCGGTTTCAGAGAAGGTTAGTGGCTTTATTTAAATGTTCACTACATTCCACTGAGTTGATTACAGCCACTAACCTTACTCTCTGTTACAGTGGTCTCTGAGTGTGCTCCAGCCTGTTACAAGCCCTTTAACACCTTTTGGTTAAATAAACCTTTTAAACCTGCTCCTGTTTCTCAGTTGAATTATTGGCTCCTCTACCTGTTTCATTAGATCACTGCAGTAAAGTAATAGTCGATTATTTAATACAGTTTTAAATATCCAAGCTATTTCCAAGTACAATGTGTCCACACAGTAATCTTTCAGTAGTTTTGGTTTGTATAATTATCAAGGGAGATTGCCAATCTAAAATAAAAATAGAAGTAGAGATAAGCAGGGTTTTCTAAGGCAGTAAAGAGAACCAGAAATGGAGCCAAGTTAAACAGGGTTTTTTATGGGTAAGTAACAGTGTGAAATGCAGAAACAACAGAAGTCCGATTGCCTGTATAACTTGTTCAGCAAAATTCTATGCTTTTATGTGACGTTCTGTGCAACGTCACATAAAAGTGGGAAATCAACTAACAGGAAACAGCCATAAATTGAACCACAAAGTTGGAGATCCTCATGGCAAACATGATAAAACATGTGGACAATAAGAAGAAAAAAATTGTTTATCATGTTTGTTTTCACCAAACTGATCAGCAGTGGGTGAAAGGAACAGTTTTAAGATGTTTTTTTTTTTGTAAACAGAGAAATAACATAATTCTCTTCTGTCTCCTGCAAAGAAGCTGGGCAGATAAAAGGAATTCAATTCAATTCAATTTTATTTATATAGCGCCAATTCATGAAACATGTCATCTCGAAGCACTTTACAAAGTCAAAATCAGTCAGATTATACAGATTGGTCAAAAATGTCCTATATAAGGGAACCAGTTGATTGCTTCAAAGTCCCGACAAGCAGCATTCACTCCTGAAGAAGCACAGAGCTACAGGAAGAGTCATCTGCATTGTCCATGGCTTTGCAGCAATCCCTCATACTGAGCAAGCATGAAGCGACAGAGGAAAGAAAAACCACCCATTAGCGGGAAGGAAAAACCTCCAGCAGAACCGGGCTCAGTATGAATGGTCATCTGCCTCGACCGACTGGGGGTTACAGAAGACAGAGCAGAGACACAACAAGATAGCCAAAAAAGCACAGAAGCACACACTGATCCAGTAATCGGTCGAATGTGTTAGTTGATCAAGGTTTTTTGTTTTAAAATAGAACTAATAAAATGTAAATGAGTTAAGTGGTGTAACACATAGGTAGGGGCGTTGGTAAATTTTTTTAGCGTACCAATTTCCGTTTCCATTCCTGTTTTGGCTGAGGTTAGCAGAAAGCAATATGATGGCATCATACGACTTTTGTTTGATGTAACTGTTTTTAAATGAACTTGCAGATCTAGTCACGCACCTTTCTTCTATCTCTCCTAATGTAATATTAGGGGCGATTTCAATGTACATATGGACAATCTTTTCCTCACCAGAGACTTCTTGAATTTTTTTGGATTTCATCAGTTAACTGACTTTCCCACACCCATTATAGGTTATACACTGGATTTGATCTGCCACTTTGGTCTCACCCCCTTGTTGTGCCATTACATACTGTTCTAAGTTATTTAATGTTTAATAAATAACTATCTGTTAGGTATCCAGTTGGAAGCAGTTAAAGTATTCTAAGGGAAAGCTGATTATTCCAGCAGTGGGCAGCAGCTAGCATGCAGCTCTGTGGCTAGGGGGTAGCCAAAATGTGGCGGTGGGAGCATGTGAAACTCAGCCCTGCAGCGAGCGACTTCAGATAAGCTCCTCTTCTAAGCTTGGCCTGGTGAGGAAAGGAGACCGCTCTGCATCGTCTCGAGTCAGTTTTCCTGCAACAGCTGAGAAAAATAAACAAAGCTGGTTTCAGCATAGATGGATTCTTTTACTTCGGCGTCTGATTACGCAGAAATTGGACTGCACACTTAGCTTCCAGCCACCAGTTCTCTGAGCCCAGTGAGGTCCTCTGCGGAGAGTTCCCCCTGTATCGCTTCAATGAAGCAATGGGAAATGTGGTCGTTTGTCTGTGGGAAGCTTTGCTTTATAGCAACGGCACCCTGCTGAGGGGGGCAGTTTCTGGTGCCTGTAAAAGTCTGAATTTCCTTTGCTTACTACCCATTGGGATTTTTCTGCATTGCTTGATGGCACAACACCCTCCAACTGTTCAACTGATGAACTTCAAGTAACTGATTATTTCCTCTTTTCATTTAACATCTCCCTCTGAATATTAACGACATAAACATCTATACTGTCTCTTGTCCCCCAACCCCCCCGCCCCCCCAGAATTTTCTTTCCAGATTGTTCTTCCACCCTGGATGAGTTTGCTTGTAAATGTAATGACTGTTTCAAAGACATTCCAAATCATCTTGCTCCAGTGAAATCTCAGTCCGTCACCTCACCCACACTGCCCCCTGGGTTACCCCTGAACTCTGGTCTATGTAGGGCTGGACAATAATTCAATAACGATATATATCGATCGATAGACATACATCGATGATAGAAAAAAAGGTAAATAAAGTTCAATAGAATAAAAGTTTTCCTTCTTTATGCATTTTAGCCATGTAGGTTAATGCTACAGTCATGAATTCTCCAAACCAATCACAAACTTAGACCCAGGAAACACGCCGTCACCAACCTTTGCCCCCTTCAAAGAGTTCAGTGAGCACATGTTCTTTTTTGAAAACTTGTGGTTTTGGTAAAAAGTTGGTTGAATAAAGGGTTGAGTTTGAATTCAGTCTTTGTGAGCTCTATATCTAAAAGAGATTGCTAAGCAACAGCATAAAATGCCCAGGTCTGCGCTTAAAATGTGTTTTGAATTTGTTGATAATTATCGATATCGTTCCAATCGTCCAGCCCTGGGTCTATGAACAGGGCCGGCCTGTGGCTTAGGCAATATAGGCAAACGCTAAGGACGCAGACCACCAGGGGGCGCTGGCCTGTACCTATACCTTAATTAAAAAAAAAAAAGTCTGATTTCTTTTACCTGCAACTTGGTTTTCGGTCTTTGTTGCATTTAAAATCTTATAATGTCAAAGTGTCCTAAACTGTCTGGTGCCCCGGGGAGGAAAAAAAGCAAAGAAGAGGAGGAAAAACGTGACAAAGACAGAAGTAATGTTACAGTAAAGATGATGATAATTATATTATTTTGCTGTTGCAGAACCATGATCGATAATAGCATTAGCCTTTAGCATGACATAGTTGGCTAATCAATACATAGTGAGCGCTATCTGTTAGTTTTACCATAAGTTAATGTTATGGAAGGGCCCAGTTGTTGGGAAAGAGTGATTTAAATGTCCCCCTCCCCCTCCCTCTTGCCATCCTGAGGCAAATGTGTATATATTAGATTTATTCAGCAGATATACTGTTAATTGCATTGACATGGTTATTTTACCTTTTCCCAGGTGGTAATAGTCATTCAAAATACTATTAATTTTCCATAGTTATAAGCCTAGCTATTAGCTGTGTTATAGCTCATATTATCTAAAGTATGTTCATCATGTTAAACTATGTTGGTGTTAAAGTGTACATCATTAATGTTACAGCAAAGTTAGCATTCCCACATGTTATAGTACATTATACTGCAGTTTAAAGATCCATTGCATTCTTCTAATATGCATTTCGTGGTAATAACAATAAATTACAGTAATAATTATTACTAAACCAAAAATTATATTGTATATTATAAACGATAGTGTACATAATGCATGCATCTCTTTTTTGTTTATAATATTTCATTTAATTGTACTTAATTCCTGAAATCATGTGTTTATTATTAGACTGGTGTCACATATTCATCTTATGTTTTCAGATGCGCTGCTGAGGTTTCTCAGTCCTACCCCTGCAAATCCTCCTGCCACTTCCACCTCAGCAGCACAACCCAGCAGTGATGAAACAGCATCAAGCAGTCCTCCTGTTGCTCCAGTAGACCCGGTTGACTGGCCACATCCTTTAACGGATAAGGTACGAACAGAGTTGGTTCACAGAGGTCAATTTCAAATAGAAAACTGCTTCACATTCCCTAAAACAAAAGACGGACGAAGGCATCAGCATGACTATTTTAACAGACTCCTAATCAATGGAGAAAAAGTCAGAAGAAGCTGGCTTATGTACTCTAAAAAAGATGATAGCTTGCACTGCTTCTGTTGCAAACCTTTTTCTAAAAGAGAGTACAAACTTAACAGGGAAGTACTAAAGGACTGGAAAAATGCAAGTCACTTGCCCAAGGTCCATGAGGATAGTCAGGAACATAATGCTCACATGGCAACATGGAAGGACTTGGAGGTCCGGTTTGCAAAGGGTATTACGATAGATAAACAAGAGATGGCACTTGTTGAGGCTGAGAGAAAAAGGTGGTGTGACGTTCTACACCAACTGGTGGCAATAGTTTAGTCCTTAGCTGAAAGAAACATGGGTTTCAGGGGTTCCACAGACACATTAAATAAACCAGACAATGGAACATTTTTGAAAGAGGTGGAGCTCATGGCAAGATTTGATCCAGTGATGAAGCAGCATGTCAGTAGGGTGGAAAGTGGAGCTGGCCGTCATGTACATTATCTTAGCAAAACGATTAAAAATTAACTGATTGACTCCAGGAGTTCTAAGATAATACAGCACATTGTGACAGACATCAAAATTTCCAAATATTTCTCCATCATTTTAGACTGCACCCCTGATCTAAGTCATAGGAACAGCTCTCTGTCATAGTAAGGATAGTGTCACAAGAAGACATTCCTCAAGTAAAAGAGCATTTCTTAGGCTTTCTGGTGGCAGAGCAGTCAACTGGAGAACATTTGTCATCTCTAATCCTAAAAAGACTAGAGGAACTTAATATCCCATTTGAGGACTGCAGAGGCCAGTCCTATGACAACGGCGCCAATATGAAGGGAAAAAATAAAGGTGTTCAAGTTGCTTTAGCTGAACTCAAGAGCTTTTTATGTCCCATGTAGGTGCCCACACTTTAAATCTGGTAGTAGCTGATGCTGCAAGAAGCTCACCAGATGCCCTTAGCTACTTTGGGCATTAGACAAAATTATTCAAGCTCTTCTCAGCCTCCACCCAAAGGTGGGATGTCCTCTTAAAATATGTGAAAATCCCTCTGAAATCATGGACTGAGACCAGATCGGAAAGCAGGATGAAAAGCATTGAGACAGTAAGGTATCAGGCTGGGCAAATCCTGTGGTGAGAGTTGAAGCCTAGTCTTTAACTGAGGAGATTGGATCATTTCACTTTTGCATTTGTACGGCCATATGGTATGACGTTCTCTGCAAAATCCAGCATGTCAGTAAACTGATGCAGTCACCCTCCATGCAGCTTGTAATGCAGTAATTAATAATAGCAATTTCAATGTTAAACAACAATTTCTAACCTCTGCATGTACCCCCCCCCCCCCCCCACACACACCTCATCCCATACAAGAATCAGAATCAGATTCAAGTTTAATCGGCAAGTAGGTTTGCACTTATCAGGAATTTGATTTGGTATTGATGGTGCAGACAAAAAATAAGAATACAGTAAAATAAGAAGTAAAAAGGATATATACAAGCTGTATACACTCAGTAAACTGTGCGTCAATGTAACGCAGAAGCTTGTAGAGGAGAGAGACAGTGTCCAGTGTCACAGGCGGCTCTTGGCCTTGTTCATAAGGCTGGTAGCAGATGGGAAAAAACTGTTCTTGTGGCGTGAGGTTGTGGTCCTGATGGACCGCAGCCTCCTGCCAGAGGGAAGTGACTGAAATAGTCTGTGACGGGGGTGAAGGGATCAGCCACAATCTTCCCCACACACCTCAGAGTCCTGGAGGCGTACAGGTCCAGGAGAGGAAGATTGCAACCAATAACCTTCTCTGCAGACCTGATGACACGCTGCAGTCTGCCCTTGTCCTTAGCGGTGGCACCAGCGTACCAGATGGTGATGGAGGAGGTGAGGATGGACTCAATGATGGAGGAGTAGAACTGCACAATCATTGTCCCTGGCAGGTTGAATTTCTTCAGCTGCCACAGGAAGTACATCCTTTAAGTAAGTCCTTTCTTGGTGAAGGAGTTGATGTTCAGCTCCCACTTTAGGTCCTGGGAAATGATAGTTCCCAGGAAGCGGAAAAACTCCACAGTGTCAATGGTGGAGTCACAGAGGCTGAGTTCTTCCTGAAGTCCACAACCATCTCCACAGTTTTTACAGCGTTGAGCTCCAAGTTGTTCTCCCTGCACCAGGTCACCAGATGGTCAGCCTCCCACCTGTAGGCGGACTCGTCACCATCAAAGATGAGTCCGATGAGAGTGGTGTCGTTGTTATGGGAGTTTTGGGTGGAATATTAAACAATAGTTACTGAGTTCCCATCTTTACTAAATGACGAGACGGCGGTAATGACGTTCCAGCACTTTTATTGAGAAACAGAGCAGAGATCACATAGATGGAAAGTAATCACACCCCACGGTTCCGCTGCAGTCTGCGTCTGCCCTGTCTCTCCCTGCCTCGCTTTTTGGGCTTCCCCTAATACTGCACCGTGGCCTTGGTTTGAGACATAACAAAGACAGTCTATCATAGAGAATAATCATTCTACGCAGCATTCAGCCTTGCACTCAGCAAACAGTGGATCTTATACACAGCCATCATGTCTCCAGGCCTCCTCTGTCCGAGTGGTGTGAGGCCATAGTGACTTCAGAATAATAATTCTTATAACATTCCTCTCTTTTTTTTTGATGATGGCATCGTCAGCATCAAGACAAAACAAGATGACCCATCATATGAAAATGTGAACAAAACACAGAGGAACCAATTCTGTAAACTCATAAAGTGGGACCCAAAGGGTTCCCGTGTTGGAACCGGGCAGTGCTGGAACTTTTAGTACAGATCAACATGAATGCTTCATAGAGCTTTAACTCACACGATCAAAGGTTTAGCTTTTATCTACAATTTAGGATTCATCTAATTAGGTAAGGCCTGTTTTAGGTCCCTATGCGTACATTATTTTGAAATTACATTAGACTAGATAAGCTAAAACCTGTTCAGTAACCAAGGTCAAATCTGTCTACTCTTCCCCACCCTGAATACCTTCCAACTCCTTTCTCCACTCACCCCTACGATGGACAATAATCCACCACTCCAAACTTACAACACCAGAAGCAAAGGCAGGAGAGGTTCAGTGCGGGCAGGGGAACTCCGGAAAAAGCTACCCCCCCAGGGGGTAGTAAAAACCGCAAGGCCCCCCTCCCAGGGAGATCTGCTCTCGGCCAATCTGAGCCTGAAAACCCTGTATTGAATCTAAGTGTTATCATTACCAGCTAATATTAAAGGATCTTTAGAGCCAATCCGATCCTGGTTCTTCCTATATCAAATCAAAAAAGGTGCATAAACAGATTCTTGTGTGTCTGAAGCAAACAGTTTCCATTTTTTACCATAAAACCATATTGATCAACATGATGTAACATTAAAGTGTAGATGTTGTGATTATATTTATTATTGGCCTAATCCTGCTTCGCTACTAAAGGCCCATTTTTACCCCGGTTTAAGATTTGACAATAAAATAAGGAATCATTGATCAGAGGTAGAACGGTTCAAATACATATTTAATTCTTAGAAATTAAATATGGAGACAGAGTACATACCATTACAAGATGTTGTTCTCACCGCGGTGGATAAATCTGTCTGTCTGTCTGTCTGTCTAAAGTAAGTTTTACCAAGACATTCCTTTTTATCAACTTTTAAACTCCTCCTGCATGGCTCAGAGGGAGGATGACTGACCCCCTCTCCTGCTGACCACCCCCTCAGGACAATAAAACTCCATGTTTATCTTACGCTGGAGCAGGAAAGGACAGACCCAACTCTGCTTTCCTCAGTAACCCCAACTAAGATATATTTTTAATTCTCAACAACGTCTTAACACAAAAAAAATCAAACATGTGAGTCAGCGAAACAGAGTAGTTAAACGAACAGCAACACAATATGAGAAGAGTCTGAAACGTCAAGAACGCAAAGTTAAGAAAGCCTTGAGGCCATTCAGGCACAAGGCAGAAAATAATCTAATCGCGCTTAGGGTTCTTCAAGCAACTCCTCCCATTGAAGAATAAGGAATCAGAGTTCTCTGGCTTCTTCATCCCCAGTCCTCTTCTTGGTTCCTCCTCGCAGGCTGGATGATTGAGCTGGATGGTAATGAATGTTCAGTTCTTAATTGGGCAATTAACCTTTTATTTTGCATTTCTCTCTAATAAAACACTTTGTGAAGATGGTCTGCAGACACGAGTCCTTTTTTCCACTAGGGAACAGAAACAAGGTGTAATTAGTGTTCTTATCAAAATCCCCATTCATGTGTCATTTATTAAAACATCCTCCAAGCACTTTCACATTCAAGATATTTCTGTCCACAATAATTTAGCTCCCAGTGCTCTGCAATTTAATTATTAGTTAAAAGAGTAATCTTTAAGTTCAAATGTATCTGCAGTAAATTCATAATAATTCTTAACAGAATGCTTTCAATGTGTGTCTTAAATGTTGTTGTCTGACAGTTGAAGTTCTCTGCAACATAATTTTATCAACATATTCGTTTCATGTCATTTCCCATTTTATTTTGAAAACCCAACTGAGAAAAAGAAAGCCTTTCCATGTGAAAGCCTTTTCCCTCTCTCCCTCTTTTTTTTAAGAAGAAAGTGAGGTGCTGTTCTGCACAGAAAAGACAAAATATTTATACCATGCTGTTACTGTTCAAGGATGCCAAGGTTCTACAAAACAAAGCAGTGAGCAGGAGAGCTTTTTGAAAACGTTCTAACATTGTTGAACAACCAAAGCTACTTAAGCAAATTAGAATTAGTTCCCTTTTAATCCTAAAATAAAGTAAACCTTACATTGTGTACTTTGTGATTATTTATTTTCTTAAACTGAGGATTAAGGACTTTGATTAAGAAGTTCTTGGATGAACGCATCTCTGCGTTCCTATTTGTCTAGGCCTCGGTAATCTGATCTATATTCTTAGTGCCTGGTCAGGAAGGGTTAAGGTTCTCTGAAGCTTTCTGTTTTCAGCAACCCTGAAAACCCAGAACCCCTTACAGTCAGCGTTAGGTATCAGGTGACCTGTGGGACCACCTCGTCGTCTCTCTGGTTCCACCAGCTGTGTCAAGTCCACAGCAGCTCGTCCTGTGTGCCATGCCCCAGGGGTCTCCACACCCCCCTGTGTGGAACGTCTCTCGTTGTAAGGATCTCACCTTATGTCCCATTCAAGATGTTCTTTGCACAACAGGAGATTCAATGTGGTGTGTCTTTGCTGCTTTGATGTTCCTCAGAGAAAACCTTCATTCATTGATATCACCTTCAAGCTGTTACCCTTTTATCATCACAGCCCCCAGCAATCCTGACCAGATCCAAAAATGTCCACATAATTTAATCTAATTAAATTAATCTTACTTATTTTCTGTATGTAAGACGATAACCATTAAATTATCCTGATCTAAAAGCCCTCAGGTTAACAGTTAGCTAAAACTCAGTGTTATGTGTTTTTTCCCTTAGGATGTTTAACTGGTTAAAAAGACTTTTGAGTTATTTGTGTTCCAGTTGAAAGATATTAAATCTCCATAAATATTGTAACCATTGTACCCTGATGCTTTAATCTTAAATTTACCCATGTTAGTTAGTAGGATGTGTCATTATGCTAGTTTTATTGCAACCTTATCCATTTTAGCCGGTAACCTTTTCTTTGCGTTTTATTGATGCCTGCCAGAGTAGCAGAAATCAGCTTACTCTAAGATGTTTATTAAATGAAATGCTATTTAAAAGTTCAGATTACTCTACGTATATAGTGAAAACTAATTTATTTATTTATTTAACTGTTGATATAATACCCACTTTATTAGGTTGCTCTATGATTCCCATCAAGTTACTTCTTTAAAAGTTTTCACCTTTACATAATCCTAATGTGTTTCGTAATGTGTGTTTTGTTTTAATTGTGTACGGAAAAATCTGAAGTGAAATGCATGAAGTCGTGTCTGCCGAACTCATCTGTGTTTGTTGTCGAAGGTTGTCCGATGCCTCAGTCATAGTCCTTCATTGTCCATTTTCAGTCCAATGTCTGAGATCAACAGCCAAACATTCTCCTTCCCTTCAACAGTCCATCCTCCAGTCCTCACGCCTGAAGCTGGGGCAAACAGAATGAATTCTGCCAGCATTTTTTGCCAAAGAAAACGCTCTATAAGTTGAAAAGAAATTACAGCAAAACAGTCACAAACATTTTAACTACAGTGTTCCCTCTAACATGACAAACATAAAAGAAACAAAAGGATAGAAAACAAATCAAACTTTGTCTCTGACAAAATAAAACTCAAAACTGGATCAGGCTGAAGTCAATGACATCACCTTTAGTCCTTGTCCCAAGGATCAGCCCCCATGGCACTGCGGCACTGTTTCTACATTCTCTCGCATCTGAGAATGTCTAAAATGAGACCAAATCTCTATGTTAGCACATTCCTATCATATTGACCAGGTTTCTTTGCAAAGAAAAAGAAGCAGAAAGATAGAGCTGTTAAAAGCAGAAAGCAACAAACATCTTCAAGACACCACCTTTCCCGCTGGAAGATCTCCTGGCATAAATGGTTAAAACTAAGTATAATTTAGTGTCCAGATCTGATTATAACTCCTTACCGCACTGCTAGCACTGTCCTCTCATAGTCTTCTGTTGGCAGAAAGGTGGCGTCTCCTTTAATCTGAAAGCAATAACTCAGAGAAAAACAAGAGTGTTAATAGCATGCAGTTAAAACCCTGGTCCCCTTAGTGTCACTTTAACGTGATGTTGTTCTGCTTTTTCTTGCTGATCCTGGGAAGGTATCTATTCTATTCAAAACACCTCCAAAAGAAAGAAAACAAAAAACGAAAGAAATTAACCAAAAAAAACGAAAACAAAATTGTTTTCCAAGGAGCACAATTATGTCGTTTCCAATATGTCATACATTATTTACTTATTACAACTTTTGATTTCTTTCTGGTCCTTTGACCATGTGTATTTGCTGTTAATAATACTTTTATTCATATATACCTTTTCAATCTAAATTGGTTAAGTGTGAAACTTTAAAGCAATGATTTTTCCCTTTTAGTGTTTTTTTTGCTACCAGTGTTTCTCTATAAATGATAAGAGTTTTCCCGTAATTTAGCACATTAAGAAGACTACCCAAAACAACCCAAGATTAGAATTAGAATTTAACCCTTCAGAAGCTGGCTTTATTTTATTTTTTTCCTTTGACATAGTTTTCGTGCCCCCAGGCCAGAACACACAGACCCAGCCTTGCCATAACATTCAGATGTTTACATCATGGTCAGATTTGTTTATCATATCTATTGTCCTTCTCAGGTTATACTGTCCCTCTGAGGATCGCCTCAGCTCAGCATAACTAATAACATCAGATGATTTTGTAACTGATGACGCGTGTAACGTGGCCTTCTGATATTTTGACGCTTTTCAAAATTTCTCATTAGTTGCATTCAAATCCCAAGTAAAAAATAAATAAAATAAATGAATAGAAAACCCTTAGAAAAGCAACCACATTTAGTTCCATACAGTTCCGTACAGTCAAAGCACAGTTTTTACCATCTATTTAAATCAAAAATCATGTATTTCTAAACTTCTTTCAACTGGACTGGTTTGTGATGAATCATTATTATTATAAGCAATGAGATCTCAGTAATTTTAATTACTTTAGGGCTAAAAAAACAAGTTATAGGATCTAATTTCATACAGTAAACTCAAGAAGCTTTATGTAAAGCTTATTACCAGTTCCAATTTTCTAACAAAGATGAAATATTTTCGTTCTAGCCATGTTAATCTCTCCGTGTATCAATTTAATTTGGTCCAGATATTTAATGTGAAAAAACAAACGTTATTATTGAAGTATCTCTTTTCCTTTACCTTTTTGTTAACATAGTCCATGTTTAAAATGTCATTTGAATTACGGAGCTGCAGTTCTCCCAAAACAAATGAACATTCTGAAACCATGAACATTAATTTTAACCCCGAATTAATTCACACAGATGAACGTTTAGTTACATACGATACATACATACGTACGGTTACATACAAACGATGACATTCAGACAGACAAACACGTGCAGGCCTGCTTTTTCACAATCTTAAATAGTTCTATGTTTTTCATAATTTTTAAACGTCAACGCCGAAAGATGTATTTTCAACGCGTTAAGTTCCCGCTTAGTTTAAAAAGTGGAGAGCGTGCGCTGGTTACGACCCACGAATGTTTCGACTTTTTTTTTTTTATATATATATTTTTAAAAAAAAAATTATTTATTTTTTGTTTTTTTGATAAGTCCTACCTCTCTGTCACCCATTCGCTTGTTTTCTTTTTTCCCCAAAGTATTTCTGACATCTGTGAAATTATTTGTTAATCTAAATCCTCTTACTGCAGTCTTGATCCTATTCCTACAACCTCCTTCAAATCTTGCCTTCAGGCAGTTCTCATTCACTCGTCACTTACCACTGGAATTGTTCCCTCTCTCTTTAAAACTTGTCATGGTTTAAGTTTTGTCTGGCTTCTTTGTTATTTTGTAGTTCACTTAGCTCTCCCTCGCTCAGCTTTAGTCACATCTCTGGACACTAATTAGTTTTCATTCCCGTCACCTGTCAGGCTGCAATTACCCCTGATCTGTTGCCACCTGTGTTCACCTCTTTATAAGACTCACCTCATTCTGTTCTCGTCGCCGGTCCGTAGCGTTCACTCCCGCGCCGTCTCTGCCAGAATCCTTGTCAGCTCAGTTTTTGTTACAGTCAGCCAGAACACTTACTTCAACTTTGTTTTTTGTTCCAGTCAGTCATTAGAGTTTCCGTCAGCTTTATTTTTGTTCCAGTCTCTGCCTAGATCCAGCTCAGCTCTGTTCCCACTCCAGTTCTCAACTCCTGGTGAGCTGTTCCGGTCTCAAGTCCACGGCTCAGATGTTCTGGTCTCAAGTCCACGGCTCAGATGTTCTGGTCTCAAGTCCACGGCTCAGATGTTCTGGTCTCAAGTCCACGGCTCAGATGTTCTGGTCTCAAGTCCTCGGCTCTGATGTTCTGGTCTCCAAGTCCTCAGCTCAGATGCTCCGTCCTGGTCGCTAGTCTTCGGCTCCAGAGTTCCTCCCGGTCAGTCTCTCCACACGCCTCCTGCCGGCCAGCTTCTGCACCCTACACCTCCATCTGTTGAAAGACTCTGGGTTCATCATCATCCATCTTCCACACCCTGTTCAATAAACTCTCTAAGAACTAGCTCTGTGTGTGCGTGCTGTGTCCGGGTTCATCCTAGAAAAATATCATGACAAAACTGCTCTGATCACTCTGTTGCTAAAGAAACCTGCCTTGGATCCAAACAACTTCAATAACGACTACCCCATTTCTAATGTACCTTTTATCGACAAAATACTAGAAAAAATGGTCACCTCTCAACGTCACTCTTATTTAACCCATAATGACCTCAATGAGCTATTCCAATTTTGTTTCTGTCCCCACCACAGTACTGAAACTGCTCTCATGAAAAATCACCACCTGATAGTAGCTGATTCTGGTTTACTTTCTTTACTCATTCTTCTGGATCTGAGTACAGCCGTTGATATAATTTCTCCTACCATCCTTCTCCACAGATTATATTGACCTGGCATCACTGACAACCCCCTTGACTGGTTTCATTCACACCTTACTAGCCACACTCAGTTCATTCAACTAAAATCTTTTAGTTCCCATCCATCCCCCATCACAACTGGTGTATGTCAAGGCTCTGACCCAATACCCCTACTTATTATTTAGCTCCATCCTCATTATTTACCTTCTTCCCCTTGGCAATATCTAATAGTCTTTGTTACTCCCTTTGCCTGTACTCTGCGTGAGTTCTCATCCATAGCCTTGTATCCTCCCGCATCGACTACTGTAACGCTCTTCTCCTTCAAAAATTGCTCCATAAGCTTCAAATGGTTCAGAATTTAGGTGCTCACCTTATTACCAAAACCACCCTCATTTCATCACCCGAGTCCTACAGCAGCTCCACTGGCCCCTGATTAGATTCAGAACATAACTCAAAATCCTTAAACCAGGCGGGCAGCTTCCTGTGAATAATCACCTTCTTTTTCTTGGGGGCTTACATTGCCTAATGCAAAATGCAACGAGGAAGTGACACTGTCAACAAGAACATCAAATAATGAAGGGGAAGAAAATAGATAAAAGGGGAAGATTCTAGTTTCTTTGTTGTTTTGGTTGATTCTCTAAACTACATCATGTAACATAACCATTTATCAAAGTTGTCCAACAGGCTGTGTAGCTTTTATTGTTCTTTTTTTATCAGGTTGTATCGGGTTTCTACTAACTCATTTGAAAAATATGCTGTTCTTCCTCTTGGCTCTGTCTCAGTTTCTCTTGACTGCCCTTTTGAAAAAAAAGCTGCATAACTTTAACTCTAGCTTTCCCTTACAATAACTACTTTCCATTTGAAGTTCAACTACTGTTTATTAACACATTGCATTGAAATATTTATTGCTATACAATAATGTGAACAATTACATTTTTACAAATACTTTCCATTTTGAACTGCATTATATTTTCGCTGTTTTACTTTCTTTCTAAACTTTTTTGGATTCAATTTATCTGAGCATGTCTTTCAATACTTAGTAGCTGTAGTCAGGCAGGGGTATGCAATAAAATCAGTTTTTCACCAAGCCGTGTGATCAGGTCAAACCAAAGTTCTGAAGCCTATTTTGTTTGTTCTACAGCACCTATTATACAATTATTCTCTTCTTCTCTCTCCCAACTCATCAATATTTTACCACAGCCTATCTTTCACATGCTGACAGGCACATTTTACATTAATCAACAGTGTTCCAAACTCTCAAACTCTCTCAGTCCCCTAGCAAATAGCTTAGCTCAGTCTTGGTGCAGTTTGGAGGCGTGCACACTTCGTTCCAGATAGGGTTCTCATTTCTGAGGGGAGTCGGGTGTATTCCCAGTTTTTAAGTGCAATAGTGTTTTAGTCATGCATGTCATCAAGTTTTATGGTGGCCATTTAATGAACCAGTCATCTGATTTGGGTGTGTTGAAGCAAGAAAATATCTAAAATGGGCAGCACACTGGTCCTTGAGTCCTGAACTTGGACACCTCTGGTGTAGTACACCTAAACAAATCTGATCTTTAGCATTATTGTTTGTTTATGTATCCTCAAAATTTTTTGTGGTTAATATGAATGATTGCACAGGCAGATGTTAGACCTAGATGACTTATTAGGAAAGGGGAAGAAGCCATATATGCTTGAACTAAATAGTTTTCTCCTCACATTTTCCACTTAAACAGAAAAAACTTAAAGAAAGGTCTTTAGAACATTTCATGTCACATATTGTCTGTCCTAGGCTGCCCTCTGCTGTACAACTGAAGAAAGTAAGAAGTCCTTTATTCCTTTATTGTCCCACAATGGGGAAATTTGGGTAGTAGTAGTAGTAGAAGATAATAAAATTGACAATAAAAATGGAGACTAATCACAAAATGGTTAAAAGTGAGGTCATCTATAAGTTACTATTGCAGGGCACTAAAGTGAATTAATAATACCAATAGAATATGGGATAAAAGTGTAATATTTGGGTTAATCCCTTTTAGTCTGCAAAGAACAACTGAGAAAGGTTTACCTGTACAGATTTATTGCTCAATTAAGAATGATAGCAGATCTTTTGATGGCAATCTGCAGAAATACAAGGGGGGACAGAGTATTAATGAGGTCATTATCAAGCTGAATTATGATTGGTGGATTATTTCAGGTGGCTACAATGGCTGGAACAAAATAATACTTTGGACTTGTAACAGATAATGCACTCAAATGGCAGCAAATGAGCATTTCTCTAAAATCATTTATACTGATTGCCTGATGAACTGATGAGCAAAGGGTGAACACCAGCGAGTTAAAAATAAATAGAACAGCACCAACCAGCAGAGAACCAGGAAAATAAGAATTTTTTAACCAGAAGAACCCTGGACTGGAGGCCTGGGCTTTTATGGTAGTTCTAGCTCAGTGTAGCCAGGGAATAGACCCCTTGCATCTGACATGACAGTCACGTGATCGGGGGTGCGCGCCTCCATCTTGGTGGGCACGCTAGCCTGACAGCCCGTCTACTACATGACAAAACGGGTGATTTAGAGCGTACTTTTACTTCGTTTATCTTTGGAATCTAAACAATGCCTACGACTTGATGTGCTCCCGGTTGCACACAAAGGCATTCCAAATCATTGGATGTACGTTTCTGTCGTTTACCGAAGGAGGAAGGACGAAGAAAGAAATGGATATTTTCAATGAAAAGAGCACAGGCAGACACTCCCAATGGACTGGGGGAGCCATCATATTACGACAGAATTTGCAGTCTACACTTCATCTCCGGTAAATACAACTTAATTCTGCTCTAGTCATTGTTCTACTTAAATAGCGGCGGAGGGGAGGTGGCGATCGCTACACAGGCTGGAGAAGCGGCCCGTGTAGCGATCGCTACAGCCGCCGCAGCCGCCGCTGTCTAAAGCGGCAGATAGCGGGCGCTGCTCCAGACAGCGGCGGCTACAGCAGCAACAGCGGCTTCTCCGGCCCGTGTAGCGATAGCTACCTCCCCTCCGCCGCTGTCTGAAGCAGCACCCGCTTCCTGCTGCTCCAGACAGCGGCGGCTCTCGGGCCTGTGTAGCGATCGCCACCTCCCCTCCGCCCGTTCACGGGTGCTAGTACTTCTGTGTTTACGCTGCAATGTCGCCGACACCCCCACCCATTTTAACAAGACAAAAACACCAAAATAATCCATAGTGAGTGATGTTTTTTTTAACCTACTGGGCGGGTCTTCCTCTCTGCTTTGTGCTGTTGCACAAACATGTCTGAACATCCATCCATCCATTTTCTGACCGCTTAATCCCTCATGGCGTCGCGGGCGTTTGCTGGAGCTTTTTTCCTGATATAAAATAATTGCAGCCGTCCAGTAGTTTCAGGGGCTTTCGTGCTCTCTTGTCCGTACTGGCCTGCGTGTTTATAAAGCAGCTGTGTCGCGGTATGAAACCCTTGGCCAGCATTTCACAGACTCGCTCCGTCCCTTCAGGCTTTTGCTGTGTGGATCTGGCAATCTGATACCATCAACCATCAACTTACTCTTAAAACGATCTTGTGATACGTTATCTAAAGAAGAAAAATACCTGGAGAACTCGTCATTTCGTCAAATGGCGTGCCAACCAATATGGCCGCCACGCAAGGGGTTCTGGGTAACGGAGTCACGTGGTTGCAAGGGGTCTATTCTGTCCCAGAAGCATAGTGCTGCACACCCTCCCTCCTGCCATATATGGAGGACGCTGGGGTCGCGCGCAGTTGGGGGTTAACGAGAGGCAATCAGCCTTTCCAGTTAAAAGGGGGCAAATGGGTAAGGAAAGCACATTCGAGGCAGAGGATTCCTGTAAAGGTATGGCTATCATTGAGCGTGAGATTGCTGCAGAATGATTTGGTTAAATCCCTCTTTTTGATTATTTTAGGCAACCCATTTGTAGGCAAGCACAAATAACCGTGGACTGTTTTTTCACACTAGAGGTAAATTGACAGTTGCAGGTTATCTGGGTGTTTAAGCAGCTGTTTTTAACATGACTTCTGTAGTGTGCAGGCTGACCTGCTACTGTTTCAGTTGGGATTTTAGTTCTGTTTTGCTACTGTTTCTTTTGTTGTTTGGTTCCATCTTAATTATTGTTCCATGATGGTTCCAGATTGTTTTGTTGTTTTCTTCCTCTTTTAGTGTTAGTAAAAGCAGGGGAGGATTTGTATTCTTCGGCTGCTGTCTGGGTTCGACCCACCTGGCGCCCTATGCTGTCCCTGGATCCTGCGCTGGTTTTATTCAGATTGAGTTAAGGGGACTAGTGGGAGGAGAGTTTGTTTTCTTTTGTATTATATGCACTAGGGTTTTGGAGTGAGTGTGTTTTTGTTGGGGAACACTAAGGTGTATTCAGTTTGCGTTTTGTAGTTGTTCTGCCCCCTTCCCAAGGGATCTAATTAATTCAACTAGGTTTTTAAACTTTTCTTCATAGCTAGCAGGATTCCAGACCAGCATAGGTGCTCACTTTTAAACTAGTTAGTTTTTGTGTACAATAAAATACATTGGTTTCTGTTCCTTCATACCTGTATATTTAATAAATTATATATTTAATTGGAAACCATGCCTCTGTTATTCCTTGCAACCTCCTTGACCTGGTACAAAGAGGATCTAACGTCTAGAAACTGTACCTGAGGTCACATCAGTATAGCAGTGATGGGAATCACACAGCTCTATCTTAATGCAGTGACTTTGATTTTATTGCCCCAACGGTTACAAGGCGCAACCACCAGAGGATGCTGCATGAACACTACTGATGAGGTCACTACCAGAGTATATGGGGGACTGTTTTTAAAATCCTGCTGCTACTGAATATCTGACCATTACTGCCTGCTCTTGCTGTCTGCCAACAGTATTTAATCGATGCACTAAGATTCAATGAATTTTATCTCCTAAATGCTTTATTGCCGTCGATCAAGAACTGAAAAATAAATGTATAGGCTACAACAAAAATCTCTGCTCCCCTATCGCAGATGAACTGTAAACTGCATCCTGTTAGTGGTATTTTCTGACCCCTTACCCTGAGCCTGGGCAGCAGGGCCAGCAGGGGACAAGACACAGTTGAGATTGGGATGCTGAAGGCCCAGTTTCAGCGCCTTTGTAGACCCAGGGTTGGCCCAGAAGGGGAATGTGATATGATACTTACATACAGTATGTGTCTCTACACAGCAAAGTCGCTATTAGAGGAGAAAACTGTCCTGGCTGTTTTTTAACAAGTTGTTCCAGACGACGTGAACCAGACGACAGACAACAACAGATGGCGGAGCAGTTTGAGGTGCAATATGTTATATCAATTTCTGATTTACCAGTCACTTCCCAGCTAAAAACGAGAGTAATTTAATTATATTAAACGTGCTTTAATATTTTATTCAAATAAAATCATGCACCTCTGTGGACACCTGACCCACAGATGCTCTAGCAGTTTAATTTCAAGTTGTGTTTTCAGGTACTCCTTTTTTGATAACATGTTTCTGTGTTTTCTTGTAAGCACACATTGTACTGCTGTTTCAAAAGAAAATTTAAAAAGCTATTTTAGTTTCAGTTGCATGTCAGCTGTTTTTAATGTTAAGTCAGGAGATTTAACCTCTAACAGAGGCAAGAGGTGGACGGACTCTCTTCACATAGATGTCCAGCAGTAAAGAGAAACAGAAATGGAGCCAAGACAAACAATGGTTTTAATAGGTAAGTAACAGTGTAAAATACAAAAAACATAGACAACAAATGTCCCATGGGCTATATGACTTGTTCAGCAAAATGTTCTGTGCTACGTCATATGAAGGGGGGTAATCAACTCACAGGAAACAGAGCCTTAATTACATGACAGAGATGGTAAAATATGTGGGCAGTAATTAGATAAAGAGTTTCTCATGCTTATTTCAACAGACTCTTGACAAAGGAAAAGTTTTAAGATGTTTGTTTTGTAAACAGAGAAATAAGATAATTCTCTTCGGTCTCCTGTGAAGAACTTGTGAAGGAAAGAGGAGGATTAATTGGTTGATCAGGGCTTTTCAGAAGAACAAATAAAATATAAAGGACTGAACTTGTGTAAAATGTGTGGGTAATTGCATTGGAGGCCAGTGTGTTGTGATTCCAGTTTTGGCAGAGGTGTGCAGAGCAAAATGGTGGCATTGTGTGACATTTAATAGTTTCATTTCTAGTTTTTTGTCAGGCAGAGAGAGCAGAGAAGGGTGGTCAGATAAGTATAATCCAGGTAAGCAGTTGTGTTGTGGGGAAAAAAAGAGTAGTAAGCCTCTGTGTTTGGAATACAGTAACTTGCACAGATATTCAACCCACTTGGTTTTTTACATATTTATTACATTCATCAAGCCATACTTAGACTATTTTTAATTCTGTGATCAAAAATAAGAATAAAAGCTACATGTTTATAGTCTGTTGTTTGTCGTGTGTACTCTAAGCCAACTGATGTCCTGAAAGGAATTTCACCACAGTAACACGCAGTGACAATAAAGAATCTTGAAAGGCATAATATTACCACAATTAAAGAGGGGATGAAATGAGAGTAAAGGTGTGATACTACCAGAAAAAAGCCTTTATATTGAGAAGAAAGCTTCGATAGTTATCGAGATCTAACGTGGTGTGGTCAGCTCAAACAAACTGCACCCACAGGCTGAGCCAAGCATTTTAACACAAGGGAAAGACTGCTCATGCTCTTCAGGCAGAGATTTATTTGAGTGCAAAGACGGTTTATTGAAAAAAATATTATATTAACATCCCGCTTTGTAGACCAGGGCAGGATCAGCGGCAGCAGCTTTGCACATATGATTCAATTGAAATGTGGACATTCAACAGTGGGACGATTCTCCTCCGCCTCCTTGTGCCTTCAGCAGGCGGGCTGCAGGCAGCAGCTAGGATGAAGAACTCACTTGAGTGCTTGGAACTACCGGTACTGTCCAAATGCAGTATAGTACTGTTTTAAATGCTGTAGTACTCCGGGAGAAGTTGCTATCAGGAGGACATTCTGGTACCATTCTTTATTCATGGCCGTGTTTTTAGGTAAGACTGTGAGAGAGCCGACACCCTCTTGCTGGTCTTTCTTGGGCACCCTGGAACCTCTCTCCTTGAAGTTCTTGATGATGCGATAGATTGTTGACTGAGGTGCAATCTTTCTAGCTGTAATTCTCTTTCCTGTTAGGCCATTTTTGTGCAGTGCAATGATGACTGCACGTGTTTCTTTAGAGATAACCATGGTTCACAGAAGAGAAACAATGATGCCAAGCGCCAGCCTCTTTTTAAAGTGTCCAGTGGTGTCATTCTTACTTAATCATGACAGATTGATCTCCAGCCCTGTACTCATCACCACCCACACCTTTCTTCTGCGTCAGCTGTGTCTACTGCTTATTGTACTACCTCCCACTGCTGCTGAATGTCACCTTGCCTCATTGCTTCCTTGTGTTGCACCCCAGGTTTATGTTTTGTTTTTGCTCCTGAGTTCCCCAGTGATTTGTACGTTTCTGGATTTTTTTTTTCATTAAACACGGCAATAACTACTCCCTGCCTTGGTCTCCTTGCGTTTGGGTCCTACCACAACCTCCTACCCCAAACATGACAATAGTTAGATTTTTGGAATAGTGTATATATTTTTATACATTTGCACATTTTTATTTATATTTTCTAATGCCTGTTAATATTTATCCATGTATAAACTTGCCAAATTGTCGATGTTGCCTCTTTTATGCAGTTTTTTTTAATGTTTTCTGGTAGCTGGTTGTTTTGGTTTGTAGACCAATTTGAAAAATCTTGATTGTATGAAGAGAGGTTAGTATTTACCAGATAATCAGGCTTGTTAAATATTCTTATTGCTTTTTTTTTTTTTACTGTACTACAGTTTTATAATTGTTTTGTAACATTGAGCACCTTCAAGGGCAACATTACCAATACACAAAGGGGGTCTTTTTTGAATTTTGTTATTTACGATCAACTGTTAGGCCTTTAAGAGGACAAAAGGAAGAGGAAAAAAAATGACATGTCAGCCAACTGACGCCTGTGCCACCCCGGGCATATTTAATACAAACAAACAAACAAACAATCAGTTTTGTGCCCTCTTTACTTCTAATTGCTCTGCACCACTCGATAAATTAAATTATGCATTGTTCAAGCCCTTAATAAAAATGTGTCTCTCAAAAATCGTGTTACTCAATACACAAATGGAAGGAATCAAAAAAACAACTCTTGTTGCTCCTCGTAATCTCTCCATTTCCAGCACAAAACGAAGAAAAGTTCAAATAAAAAAAACATTGGGCCCCTTATTATAAAATCTGCTGTGGCAGTCAAATTAACAAGGCATAGCTCCCACCGGTATCTCTCCTCCTCCAGGCCTAGCGTCGCAATCCGCTCATCCGTCAGAAGTAGATCCTCTAGGAGTCCTTTCGATCGCTCCAGTCAACAAAATTTATACTTCTTGTCTGATAAGCACTGTGTTGAGTAGATCTGGTCGTTCCCTGTTTAACATTTATTTTCCTTTCTCTCATATGGAAGAACGCCTGTCACAACTTGGCCTGATGCTTGCCACCAGTACTTTCTATGCCACACCCCCTGTCAACTCCAACACATCTGACACAGCTCTAGCATAACTTCTGGTTTTATGTTCAAACCGATGACTATAAGATCATTCAATCTTGAATATTGCTCTAAGTCTGCTACTCGTCTCTCTAATGCTAGTATTGTGTTGTCTTTTTCCTCATTCATTATTTTTAATTGCTTCACTTCTTTCACCAGGTCCACAATGGTTTGCTGTTGCTTTGTCATTTTTGTTCAGTAAGATACTGCAGTGAGTTTTTTATCACCTCCAGTTCTTCCTACATGGCCGCATATGTCTGTTTTGGACCCATATGGAAAACAGGTCCAATGAGTCTAGCTGCAGCTTTAGAAGAAGATTAAAGGATTTTAAAACTAATCAAAAAATATACAGGCATCCAGTGCAAAGAGACTAAAATAACAGAAATGTGGAAAAGTTTCATGTTTTAGTGTCTAGCTGACCACTGATCTTGATCCTCACAGTTGTGGGACTAAAAATAATATTTTCTGTCTGCATTGAGCTGTAGCATATTCTGACTGATCCTCTCATTGATATTATGGACAAACTGAGTTAGTGCAGTGAGCAAGGCTCACATACCAACATGGAGATTACAAGTCACGTGTAGTCAGCACGGATGTTAGGAGATGCTGTAGAACTCTATAATCTGAAGGGAGCCAGAGCTGAACTCCTCCAACTAACCTACCAGTCCTGCCTTCATCACAAGTGAAGCTCCACCTCATTCAAGGTAGCAGCTCTACTGTGTCTCAGTCTGTTGTTCAGATCTTGTTCTTCAACACTTTGGACCGTTTGAACAAACTGTAAGTCTGCTTTGTTACCTGCCAGAACTTTGTCTTGAGGAACTTTCATGTTTGTTTCTGCTCTATGATGTCTGGAAAACATGTTCACTTCTGATTTCAGTACAAAGTTTACTTCATCTATGCTTTTTAAAAAATAATATAATGTTTAATTTATCTTAATTTGAATTATTTAAATGCCTTCAAAATTAGTTACTGTGTGTTTGTTTTTAAAAAGGACAGAACCATTTTTAGTTCCTGGTTCTAAACTGACATTGGTGGTTCTGTAACTCATTTTAGTCTTTCCTGTCAAGCTGGAATCACTGCATTCCTTCAACATCATCCTTAAGTTTCTGTTTGTTGTTAAACTTTTTCGTTTTCCAGATTTTGCATTTGATTTAATTTCAGTCTTATTTACATAGTAATAAAATAATTACAAGTAGTTAAATGTTCTTTATTAAACTCCTTCCAGCAGCTAAAATTGAACATGTGTCTGTATTTGTCGTTCCTACTCCAAAGTCCTTTAAAGATTAACCAGTAATAATGAATCTGATGCTTCGAGCTCTGATGATCCTCTGCTGCATAAACCATCAGCTGAAATGGTTTCATGTGTTAAACTGAATCAATGTGTTATGGGAATTCTGGACAGATAACTGACTTCCCTGGGTTACTGAAGAAGGAGACGGTGGAGTGATAAAGTTCAAGCACTTTATTGAGAAACAGAGCAGCGATTACATGGGCGGAGTATTCGCACCCCGCGGCTGCAGCCTAGCGTCTGCCCCTGTCTCTGCCCGACCTCGCTTTCGGCTCTCCCTAATACTGCACCGTGGCCTTGGCAGGAGACAAAACAAAGACAGTCTATCCTAGACAATCGTCAGCCGTACAGTGTTTACGCAGCAGCATTTGGCCTTGCACCACTCAGTAACAGTGGATTACATACACAGACATCTTGTCTCCTGGCCCTGCGTCCGAGAGGCAACAGGTCACTTTGACTGTTGGGCAAAGATTAATACAACATGGACTGAAGCTTCCAGCCACTGAATCAGTGTCAGTGGATGAAATGTTACTCCATGGTTCCATCTACTGGACTGATAGTAGAAGTACAGCAGCTAATGGCAGCTTCCTCTGCCTCTCACTGCTGTCTGACTGCATTCAACTGACACTGATATGAAGCAGAGAAGAAGGGCCAATCAGAGGAGGAGCAGCTAATCTTTTTCCAGCACTACTGATGTAAAGGATGATCAGAGTTGATGTGCAGATGAATGATTTGTGTTTCCTCTTCAGGTGAAGGACCTGAACACACCCTGAACACACTCAACACACCCCTACGAAACTGGCTGCTTGACTTCCTCACCAACAGACCTCAGTCAGTCCGGGTCGGACACAACACCTCTGATGTCGTCACCCTCAGCACGGGCTCCCCTCAGGGCTGCGTCCTGAGCCCCCTGCTGTTCACCCTGATGACACACGACTGCGTCCCCAGGTTCACCACCAATCACATCGTGAAGTTTGCAGACGACACAACGGTGGTGGGCCTGATCAGAGACGACAACGACCAGGACTACAGAGAGGAGGTGGAGCAGCTGGTGGGCTGGTGCAGAGACAACAGCCTGATCCTGAACGTGGAGAAGACGAAGGAGATCATCGTCGACTTCAGGAAGAACCAGCCTCACCATGCTCCACTGCTCATCAACAACTCAGTGGTGGAGGTGGTCAGCAGCACCATGTTCCTGGGGGTGCACATCACGGACAACCTCACCTGGACTGTGAACACCACGTCACTGGTGAAGAGGGCACAGAAGCGACTGTACTTTCTGCGGAGGATGAGGAGAGCCCGCCTGCCCCCGCCCATCCTCACAACCTTCTACAGAAGCACCATAGAGAGTATTCTGACCAGCTGTCTCTCTGTGTGGTGTGGAGGCTGCAGTGCCTCCGACTGGAAGAACGTGAGGAGAGTGGTGAGGACAGCAGAAGGGATCATCGGGGCTCCTCTTCCCTCCATTAAAGACATTTCATCGCAGCGCTGTTTGTCTCGAGCCCGTAACATCATCAGGGACCCCTCACACCCCCACCATAGACTATTCTCCCTGCTGCCCTCTGGAAAGAGGTTCCGCAGCATCCGCTGCAGGTCCACTAGGTTCTGCAAAAGCTTTTTCCCTGCTGCCATCAGACTGTTGAACTGCTGAAGTATAAAAGTGTACCACACTAGAATCGCTGATTTGCACATTTGCACATTGTATCGTATTCTGCAAAATTGATGCTGCACCTTAACCCGAAACGTACTGCAAAACTGTGTACAATGCAACTGTCTACTTTCAAATCACTGCTGCACCCTACTGCATATTTGTCTACATTTGGTTTACATTGTTTACATTTCAACTGGCTACTGTTCACTGCTGCACTTTATCCGGAAGTAAATTGAAATTTATCCTGTAAGTGACTGCGACTGATTACTGCACTTTATCATGTACTGTATTTCACTGCAAGGTATCCTGTAGAGTTACTGCAATATTTCTGAGCTGTGTGAAAAACGAAATTTCGTTCTGTATGCACTCTGGGTATACAAAATGACAATAAAGAAAGTCTAAGTCTAAGTCTAAGTCTAAGAAAGTGTGTGTGAGCTGATGTGGATGTGAATTCAGCAGCATGGATCACGGTGAGGACAGAGAGGAGGGAGTCCCTCCCTCTAAAACCACTCTGTTTCGGGAACCAGAGAGCCAGAGCAACGCTCAGAGGTGAGATCAGCATCTGTAACACTTATTCAATTCAATTTAATTAAATTTTATTTATATAGCACCAATTCATGAAACATGTCATCTCAAGGCACTTTACAAAATCAATCACATTATACAGATTGGGTCAGATTATACAGATTGGTAAAAAAAAAAATCCTATATATGGGAACCAGTTGATTGCACTAAAGTCTTGACAAGCAGCATTCCCTCCTGAAGAAGCGTAGAGCCACAGGGAGAGTCGTCTGCATTGTTGATTGCTTTGCAGCAATCCCTCATACCGAGCAAGCATGAAGCGGCAGTGGAAAGAAAAACTCCCCATTAACGGGAAGGAAAAACCTCCAGCAGAACCGGGCTTAGTATGTACAGTCATCAGCCTCAACCAACTGGGGGTTAAAGAAGACAGAGCAGAGACACAACAGAAGAGACAAACAAGCACAGAAGCACACATTGATCCAGTAATCTGTTCTACATTAGATGGTAATAGCGGGTGAACTGTCTTCCCTGGATGATGTCACAGCTAACAGAACGCCAGACCAGGTGTACCTACTATGAAGAAAAAATAGAGAGAACAAAAAAAGGTAAAAACTGAAATGACGACAAGCAATGCAAAATTGAAGAACAGTATAACTCAGTACAGTGAGAAAAACAGAAAAATAGACCCTAGCTCAGAAAGCTCTACTGCTTCTAAAGAGTTCAAACACTGCACATGTTCTAAAGATTCCTCCAAAGCTGCCTCACTTACTGAGGACCAGGTAATCACTTTTGGGAGGATGCCAATTCTTTTATTTTTAATGGAATCAATTTTATTTATGAAGAATACCATTAAGGCATTACTGGTAAGAGCTAAGGGAATGGATGAATCAACGGAGCTGTGACTCTGAGTAAGTTTGCCTACAATAGACTGAAATCTAGGATTATTTTTATTCTCCTCAATTAATGATGAAAAATATGCTGCTCTAACTCTGGGAATGGTCTTTTTATACAATAGACTTTCCAGATTAGGTAGGATTTGTCACGATATGTCTACAGATGAACTCAGAACCACACACACGGGACTAAAAATTGAGAGTCTTTATGGAAAGATTGATGGATGGTGGATGATGTGATCGGAAAGGCAGGTTTGCACAGGAACCGGAGTGTAGGTGATGGCAGGAGCTGATGGCCCGGTGCGAGAGTAAATGGAGCCAGAGAGAGGCAGCAGTGTCCACAGCTTCACAGAGGCAGGCAGCAGTGTTCACAGCTTCACAGAGATGGGTAGCAGTGTCCACAGCTTTTCAGAGGCGGGTAGCAGTGTCCACAGCTTTTCAGAGACGGGTAGCAGTGTTCACAACTTTTCAAAGGCAGGTAGCAGGACTAACCTTTAACGAGAAACAGAAGAGACAGGGTTCCAAAGGCACACAGGGAGACTGGCATGGAGAGAGTGTAGAATGATGACGGACCAGCGAGGAAATGGGAAGAGGGAGGTTTAAATAGGGGAACTAACAGGTGGAAAGAGTCTGACTGATTAATTAGTAAATAGCTAACAGGTGCGACTGACTGCAGAGGGAGTGAAGTGAAGGCTGAGTGAGAAGGGATGATGAAACTGAAAACTAACAATAAATAAAGTCAAAAACCTAACTAAAAACCAAAATGAGGAAGAAAAGTGAAAGCCAATGGTAAACAGAAGCCAAACCAAAAACTAAACAATGACAGGATTCCTCTTTGTGTGTAGAGCGCCATTTTCTCTCCAATTTCCTAACATTATGCTTCAAGGAATGCAGCTCTGAAATAGACCAGGGAGCCAGCTTCCTGTGAATAATCACCTTCTTTTTTAAGGGAGCTACATCATCTAATGCAGAACCCAATGAGGAAGTCACACCGTTAACAAAGGTGTCTCTTTGTGAATGGGAAGAAACAACATTGCTGCTATCTGCAGGACATTTCTGCAATAATGACGATATTAAAAGGGGGATATACTCTTTAAAGTTTGATATAGCATTATCTGATCTACTACAACGGAACCCTCTTTTGGGGGTGAATAACTCGTTTAGATTAAACTCAAAGGTTATTAAAAATGGTCAGATGGGATAGGGTTGTGAGGAAATACCGTTAATTCTTCACAATCAATCCCATATGTCAGCACAAGGTCTAAAGTATGAAACCAAGAGTGCGTTGGTTTATGCACTTTTGAGCAAAACCAATTGAATCTAGGATAGTTTTAAAGACTACACTAAGGTTATCACATTCATTGTGTCAACATGTATGTTGTCACCAAAACAGATTCCCTCAACACCTTGGCTGCACCTAGAAATACTGTCTAAACATAAAAAACATAACATAAAAAGTTATGAACAGAATCGGTGACAAAGGGCAACCTTGGCGGAGTCCAACTCACACTGGAAATGAGTCCAACTTACTGCCGGCAATGTGGACCAGACTCTGACACCGGTCATACAGAGACCTGACAGCCCTTATTAAAGGGCCCGGTACTCCATACTCCTGGAGTACCCCCCACAGGATCCCTCGAGGGACACGGTCGAATGCCTTCTCCAGATCCACAAAGCACATGTAGACTGGTTGGGCAAACTCCCATGCCCCCTCCAGGATTCTGCTGAGGGTGTAGAGCTAATCCAGTGTTCCACGACCAGGACGAAAACCACACTGATCTTCCTGAATCCGAGATTCAACTATTCGACGGGCCCTCCTTTTCAGAACCCCAGAATAGAACTTACCAGGGAGGCTTAAGAGTGTGATTCCTCTGTAGTTGGAACACACCCTCCGGTCCCCTTTTTTAAATAGGGGGACCACCACCCCAGTCTGCCAATCCAGGGGAACTGCCCCTGATGTCCACGCAATGCTGCAGAGCCGCGTTAACCATCACAGCCCCACAACATCCAGAGCCTTAATTTACTCGGGGGGTATCTCATCCACCCCCGGGGCCTTGCCACCGAGGAGCTTTTTAACAACCTCGGCAACCTCAGCACCAGAGATAGGAGAACCCGACCCAGAGTCCCAAGGCTCTGCTTCCGCAATGGAAGATGGGTAATCTAAGCCTCTAAACAATCTAAACAACAAACAGAAGAGGTTTTATTGCTTTGCAGTTGGGATGAGGGAAACTGAGGGTGAAATGTTCAAAAGAACTGTAGTTATTAATTGGCCTGGGACTAATTAAAGGTCAAATACAAAGGAGTGCGCCTAGAGCAGTTTTATTGTGTATGATGATAGACTATCGTTTTTTTATCTATGTGGCTGGTCGAAATCGCGTTAAAAATGCTACATGTAATAAAAATCGAGAGAGTTTCACAGTATGCTGCGCGCCTCCAGGATCCGAGAATCCGGCGAGAGCAGTCACGTGACGAAAACAGCTGTGATGTCACGGTAGTCAAACGTCCTCAAGCGGCTATCAAAAACCACTACTTCACGCATTGTTAAGTAGTCTAAAAGGATTGTTAAAAAGTCATTACAATGGTGTATTGTACTGCTGCCAATTGTAGAAATGGCTTTGGATCGGGAAAAGCAATGTTTAATTATCCGAAGGACCCAGTTTTGCTTCAAATTTGGATCCGAAAAGTAAATAGATTAGACAGACATCAACCGGACAATCTGTGGCGTCCAAGCCGATACAGCAAACTGTGTGCTGATCACTTCACGGCAGATTCTTTTGTCGTCAATCCTGATCTCGCAGCATCAATCGGATTCAATATATCAAAATTACAGCTTAAACCAGATGCCATTCCTACCCTGAAAATGGGGCACCCCGAGCCCACGGACACGGTGAAAAAACGTCGAACGTCGGCCTATGAAAAACGTCAACGAGCTGAGGTAAACATTAAAATATATAAATTTTAAAATTAAAAATATATATAAAAAAATCAAAATTAAATATATTAACATTAATATAGCTAGCAATTATGTATTTGTTGAAGCTTTACCTTTCCATCAAGTCTCTACACCTGCTTTTCCATGCTAGAGAGAAAGAGGGGGTTGCTAGCAGGTTGCTAGTTCATCCCAGTGACAAATGCACACAAACACAATTAAGAGTAACCCGTTTATTTGGACTATGGGAAGAATCAGGAGTAGCTGATTTATTTTTATTATTTTGTCCTCCAGTTCTCCAGTTTTCTTGAACGTAACATTGCTGGTCAAGGACTGTAGGGCCGCCTTCTGGGGCTCGAGGTCCACGGACAGGTTCTACAGAAACAGAGAGATTAGATGTCAATTCATGTAGGCACTGCCAAATAAAGACAAACTTTTAAAACCAAATCCTTTGCGCATATATATATATATATATATATATATATATATATATATATATATATATATATATATATATATATATATATATGTATATATATATATATAATTTTATCCACTGTAATCTCTTCCATTACATATATTTCAGACAGTTAGCTGTGCTCTACAAGCTTATGAGGCAAGTGTATGTCAAATGGAGTCGTCGGATGATGCAGAGGCTTGCTATGAAACCGACATCTCAACGAATGCCAAGCCTAATGTGTCTTTTGAACTACCTCTGACCACCCATGCATGTGTACAGACAATGTCAACTGGAATGGTATGTAGGACTGGGTCCAATATAAATTTAAAAATTCCTTCCATAAAACTTAACTTTCTCTACAAAAGACTTGAGAATTAGAATTTTATAAATCCCGACCCAAAGATCTTTTGAAAACTTATTTTCAGAATTGTAAACATTTCATTTTTTATTAATTTTCAGAATAAAATGTCACAGACTGAAACAGTTGTGAAATGCACTAAATCATGTCAAACTCCAAAATCCTGGCATGTCACTCCAGTTGCCAAATGTCATTGTGGGACCCAAAGCCTGCTTTCAAGAGCAAAGGATTTTTCCTGCCAGGTTAAGCTCGGCAACTCGGTTGAAAAGAACTGTTCTTCAATGGAAGTGGATTTTTCAGACGACAGTAGTGCTGCTGCTGCTGATGATGATGATGGTGATTTAGACTACATTCCTGAGGAAGATGAAGACTCTGACCGAGATTTTGAAATGGAAATGAGCGATGAGTAAGTAAAAACATCAAATAACACAATGGATTAATTTAAAATTGTGATCATTAAATTTTGTATTTATCTTTTTTTGTTTAGAGAATATACTCACACCCCTATGAGAGAGAGGAAGTTCATAGTCTTCGAATCGTGTCTTCAGTCCCTCCTAGCCTTGTGTTTTTTATGTGGGAATGCCTGCAAAATAATATCTACAAAGGTATCGGGCACCATGGTGACCTTGACATCACAGTGTAGTGTTGACCCCTCTCATGTGAAGACCTGGAAAAGTCAGCCATCACATGGCACCATGCCACTTGGCAACTTACAGCTAGCCGCTTCCATAATGTTTAGTGGATGTAGTACTGTGAAGGCAGTCAATTGTTTTAAATTTATGAGGATTTCAACATTCTGCGTCAGTACTTATTATAACATACAGAAGGCATACCTTATTCCAGCTGTGAATAGTCTCTGGTCAAAAAAGCAAGAGCTGCTCATCTGTGATGTCAAAAAAAAGAGCAAAGTCAGATTAGGTGGAGATGCCAGATGCTGCTCACCAGGGCACACTGCCAAGTACGGTAGCTACTCCCTTATGGACATGGACACCTCCAAAGTGTTGGACATGCAGCTTGTACAGGTAAGGTTGTGCTGTTAAAATACCCAGATTCTTATTTGATACCATGGTTTTTGTGAGTAAACCAACATCTGAGTCCACAAAAGTTAAAGGTATACTATGCAACCGGGGTTGATTTTCCAGCGAGGCTCCCCCCAGAGGGCGAAAGTAAAAGTGCACTGTCGTAAAGATGCTCAGCTGTTCTTGTTTCTCCATCAAGCCAGGCGCGGTTATTTTGAGCTTAGCAGACAGGCGAACGCAACGAAAAGTGGAAAAAACAGCAGTACAAACAATGACTAACACAGTTAAGGTATGAACATCAAGCTTCCCGCAGCGCTATCTTGGTGAGGCGGCTGCCTCGCCAAGCTGCGGCCTCGCCAGTTTTATTTAATTATTATTATTATTGTTATTATTATTATTATTATTATTATTATTATTATTATTATTATTATTATTATTATGTTTTTTTGTTGGCGAGACGCTACTGCCACCGCCTCGCCAAGCCGCAGCCTCGGCCCCCGCGGTAGCGACTCGCCAACATAAAAAAATAAAATAAAATAATAATAATAACAATAATAATAAAACTCGATATGCTTGCATGTTTATTTGACGTTAACACGCGGTTCTTTGTTGTTGCTTTCGCACGTGCATATAGTGAATGGCAGGGCAAAAACACATGGAGTTCTCACCGTAAAGCGAGACTACTGTGTGTGCGGGCCGAGAGCTCCTGCAATTGCAAGTACGGTATTTCCCCTACAGACCACCAGGGCGGCCGAGAAAACCTTTGTTCGACCTGAAATGACTCATTTAATCATCCAGAACGGTATGGAACACATTAATTAACTGAAAAATGTTGCATAGTATGCCTTTAACAAACAATATATATTGGATTTAGTGAACGTCATGTTAGCGTGGTTTTTAATTGAGTACTCTTTCAATTACAGGATTATAGATTAACTAATATTATACTTAACCATTTTTTCAGTGTACAGAAGTGAAAAACTCATACGCAATGGAGTTGGAAGGCCTAAAGAGGTCACTTCAATTCCTAGAAGATGCTGGAGTCACTGTTACTGACTTGACAACAGACCGTCATTCCAGTGTTAAAAAGTTTATGCGCGAGATTTATCCATCAATTAATCACTGGTTTGATGCCTGGCATATAGCAAAAGGTAGGCAGAATGGCTTGAATTATATCAATCATGGCAAAAAAAAGTAGGTAAATGTTTACAAAGATATATATATATATATATATATATATATATATATATATATATATAGTTATAGTTATGTAAGGTTAGAAATATGGATATTATATATGGATAATTATATAATACACATTTACATCTTCCAGGTATTACAAAAAAGCTTGACGCATCATCAAAGAAAAAGTTATGTCACACCATCTCACCGTGGATCCACAGCATCTCCAACCATGTATATTGGTGTGGGGCAAGCAGTGATGGAAATGCTGAGCTGGTTGTGGCCAAGTGGAAGTCGGTGATGAACCACATTGTAGACATCCACGAACACCCATTTGAGAACTTTCCAACCTGTGCACATGATGAGTTGGTAGAGGACAGAGAGTGGATTGCAGAAGGTGAAAAATTATTTTCAGCTTTCTCAAAAGTCAATCTCCTAAGGGCTTTTCATAATACTTCCTTCACAATCACTGCAGGTTCAAGGGCCCATGTTGAGGTGAAATCAATTGTCACTAACCGTACTCTGCTTGCCGACATTGGTAAATTGTCACCTCATGTGCAGACGTCAAGTGTTGAAAGCTACCACAAGGTGGTGTGCTTCTTTGCACCAAAGTTCTTGCACTTCTTCTACCACAGTATGAATGCCAGGTAGGTTGCTTAAATCCTGAATGAATAATAACTTAACTGACATATTGTCATCCTAATTCCAAGTAGTATTTCATCATGAAAATTTCTGTTACAGATTAATGCTTGCCATTCTCCATTTCAATGAGAATTCCAACAGACAGCAGGCTAAGAACAAAACTGGAAAAGAAATGTGGCAGCTCTCATTTCCAAAGGCAAAAAAAGGAGAACCAGTAGCCAAACAAGTTAAAGTCCCTTGTACTTATGGTGTGTACTTGGTATAATGTTCAGTTTCACACTTGGCTTTTCAACTTTCATGCATGAAATGCTTATTGTTTCTATTTCAGCATACATTGATGAGTTGTTGGATGAAGTAATGGCTCGTCGGGAGGCCATACCTTCTTATGAAGTTGCAAGGCAAGATTTAGAAGCCCAAATTGCTCCTGAATACGTGAAAGACCAATATGACAAGGTCGATAAACTCACAGTTGTGGCAACTAGGAAGTCGAGGTTCACACAGTTGGGTATTTAAAACCAGTGTAGTCTGCTGACTCCCAGGTCTCTCTTATTTTATTTACTGCACAGGATGGAAGAACTTTCCTATTTCCTTTTCCAATGCGTCCCCAAATCCATCTGATCATTCTTCTATATGCAATGTACCTGTAAATCCTAAAATAGAAAGAAAATATGATGCAAAAAGTGTTTAGACCTGTAATAAAATTTCAAAATTATTGTAATGCTGTTTTAAACTATAGGCCCTACTTAAGTGATATGTTCTGAATGCAATTGATGTTATATTTGTTTGCTAAGTACATGTAAATGATTGTTTTTGTGTTTTACTAAAGCAATGTAGTTATATTTCAATGTTTTTTGCTGTTTCTAAATAAAATATATAGGCCTATGGTGCAGAAACAACTGCATTTAATTTACAGTAAAATAACTACATCACAGGTGCATACAGTGTAGGACTAGAATTTAGCACTAATACATGTATTTTCAATAAACAATTTTTCAACTACTTACTCGTTTACTGGTTCATCATTTCCAAGAGGACCATGTCCCTCCAAAAATTCAACAAAAGATGCCTTGAGGACATACTGGTTGAGGCAGTTTCCCTGAAAGCCTTCATGTCAGGTTATACATTGCAGCCCAGCTGACTCGACTTCCTGATCAACAAGGTGCGTTTCTGTGCAGCACTTGCATTCATCCACTGTGGGCATAATCACACAGTTGCCACATTTGCACCTGTAAAATATAAACAATCCCGATTCATAATCACCCACCTAAAAATATGAATTAGTAATGGTCAAATGGCTAATGTTAGTTTTTGTCTACTATGCCTACAGTACGAGGTTGCTTAAAAATTCAAATCAAAAACACGAAAGAAGTAGCTTAGCATTAGCATCAATTTGAATTTAATTAGACATAAAAGTAATTAAATCGACATCACTCTCAGAGGGGTCACTACTCGAAAGTAAAAAAAAAAAATCGTAGAATCAAAAAACATACCAGTCAGTATTTGTCAGTCGATGGGAACGGTCGCCAATATCCTCTTCACTGGCAGATTCTGAGTCGGACGACGACGTTGTCGGCCTACTAGCGTGGTCATCATCGCTACTCCTACTTTCTCCACTTTCCTCGGTGTTGTCCCGTAATTCACGCCTAACTAACGGCTCAAACGCATATGGCTGGACACAGCACTCCTCGTTTTTAACATTAAGTTGGCTCGCTTCGTATTCGTCCTCGTTTAAACATACAAACTCCATCGCAAAGGTGAAAAAATACTGACACGCTATGTAAAATGACCGCTTCCCGACTACCTCCTAACTAGTGTGACGTCACGGAATTCTACAGCGGCTCCTCGTGGGTCACGTGACTGAATGAGGAATTTTGCGTTGTCTGCTATTTCAGTGAATTATTTTGTGCTATAAACAAAAAAAAAGTTAGAATTTTTTTTTTTTTTCACTTGTGATGTTTTTAATTTTGTACATACTATAAAATGAGAAACTATAAGTATGTGGTTTTCTATTTGAACTTTAATATATCAGATTGAAAGATTTAAATAATTGGATGGAGTTGACTAATTTATACTAACGTAGTCCTCTTGTAGCCAGGTTTCTGAGAGACAAAATAAATCAATTATCCAAAATCAATTAATTAACTAACAAAGTCTTTGGAGGGAGAGACCTTATATTTAATAGACCACATTTAACTGTTTTATTTTTTGGTTCTAAGTGAGCCGTATTGATTTTATTAGATTTTTATGAGTTGTTCCTTTTAGATCAGTTTGTGATCTATTCAGTTTTGGCCATGGGAAAGACACCGTCTCAATAGGGTAATGTGTGGGTAACAGTACAGAAGCTGCAGAGAGGTGTGTTAAACTACGGCTCTGCTTTCTGGTCTGGACCCTGGGTTGTCAGCGTTTAGAAGAACTAATAAATCCGGACAGATTCCTAGAAAAAATGGCTTTCCCCAGAAAGTTTGCCAGTTATCAATGTAGCCCACAGGACCAGAGAAAATTACGGAGTCAGACATTATTTAAGCAGAGTTACACACTGAAGCAACACCAACTTTAGTGACCTCCGATCGGCGTGACCGGGTGTCATTACCGCCAGCACAAATAACAATCTTACTGTATTTACGCTTATCCTTAGTCAGCAGTTTCAGGTAGGATTAGTGTCGCCTGTTCTGGCCCCTGGCAGGCATTTGACTAAGGTCCCTGGTGTCTCTAGTGTCACGTTTCTGACTATTGAGCTGCCAATAATCAGGATCGGCTTCTCAGCGGGTGTGTCGCTGAGTGGGTAAAATTTGTTAGAAACGCAGACAGGTTGGTGGTGACCTAGGGGCTGGAATCTAGAGCTATGCTTCCTACGAACCGTCACCCAGCCGGCCTGGTTACCTGGCTGCTCGGGTGCTGCTGCTGGAGGACCACTACGTGAAGTTACTTTATGTGGCTCCGCGCTAGCAAAGGGGCGGCTATCAGCTTGTTTTTCGACAGCATGGAGCCGGGTCTCCAATTCTGACACCCTCGCCTCCAAAGCTACAAAAACATTACATTTATTACATGTGTTTATTACTAAAGGAGAGAGGAATAACTAAACATCTGACACAGAGAGCAGGAGATAGGGGGAGACTTAGACAGAGATGGAGAAGCTGAAGGAAAACTAGGAGAAGCCATTACGAGGCTAAAGTTAGGCTAGGCTAAAGCTAGGCTAGCGCCCTCTTACCACGGCAAAAAAGCAAACCATGTGAAACACGAGGAGTTCCCAAACGTGATGTGCAGCAACAGAAAATGTTTTAAAAGGGCGCATGTGTTAGAAACAGATGTTACAGCAAACAGTTTAAAGATAAAAGCGAGAGAGTCTGGAGCAACAGACTACAATTCACACCGTGACAACAGGAAGTGACACAATACGCCTTACCGCAAACAGGAAGAATCTTTACATTTATTTTCTGTCTAAATGCAACCCAGATCAACAGAACCAGATGGGCCCTCTATGTAGGTATTACAACAAGTATTCTTCTTACAGAACGTTTGAGAGGATGAAATGTAAACCTCAACCAGACCCAGAGCTCAGCTGTGTGTCCTTCAATAGCGACTGGTCAAATGGACGCTTCATTGACAAATCTTTTGGACCTCCATCCTCAGAGAGGTGAGCTGTGTCTAACTGCTGTAACTGTGGAAACTGAGTCAGTCTGAAATGTTTTTATTCCAACATGTGTTTAACGTGAGCTCAGCTCTTTTTCCCACATTTCTATGTTCATATGTGAAGCAGTATGTATTGGATGTTCTCCACAACCACAACAGTGAAATTGGAATGAATGGAGGTTGTAGAAGGTGTCCTGGATGCTGCTATATCATGTTTAACAGCACTGATCTGTTTGCTTTTGGGCCTCATTAATTAGTCACCATTGTTAAGATTTAAAGGGCCCGCTCCTGTCCATTCCCCACGGCTCGTCTCACCCCAGTTCAAGATTTGGTAGTAAATGGAGAAACGGTTATCAGAGACAAACATTTAAAATATGCATATTTATTTCATTTGGATTTCCAAAGAGACATATAAAAACTTATTAGCTTAATTTTAATATATTACCGACGTCCTTCTCCCAGCCATTGGCTGGTCTCATAGTCCCAAAAAAACATATTTTTAAGAGACTGACCAGCCCCTCCCGATTAGTTTGGGGGATGTGGGGCCAGACATTTAGGCTCCAAGTCCTATCTTCCCCCCATTTAACAAGGAGACTATTCTCTCTAGAGTCTTAGTGAACTAAGGCTGATTTAGCACCCAGATGTCCTATCAGGGGGTCAACCATGACCTCAAGAACTATAAAATAGCTTTCAGACCTTAAAACAAACACTCTGTGAAGCTGTGCATGTTTTTCCCTCAGAGGGGTAACCCCAGGGATTAGAAGGTAACTATTGTTTTCCATAAAAAAATGCCTGATTTGTCATGATTTGTTTTCTGAACCCGAACACAACTACAACAGAGTAAGTTTTAACAGTTTTTTGTTAGAGTCTCTAACTGTTAGAGTCTCTAGCTGCAGGCTTCAGGAGGCCCTGGGCTGCAGGCTTCAGGAGGCCCCGGGCTACAGAGTTCATGAGACAGCGGACCCTCCTGGTTCTCCGCGTTGATGGCAGGCGGTGGATCCTCCTGGGTTCCCGCGTCAATGGCAGGCGGTGAACCCTCCTGGGTCCCCGCGCCAACGATGGTAGGCGGCAGACCCTCCTGGGTCTCCGCGATGGACATCAGACTGGCGTGCTCATCACCCGCGTTGGACACTGGACTGGGAACTGAAATCTTAGCTGCGGGCTGAGCATGAACTGAGTCCTTGGCTGCGGGCTGAGCATGAACTGAGTCCTTGGCTGCGGGCTGAGCATGAACTGAGTCCTTGGCTGCGGGCTGAGCATGAACTGAGTCCTTGGCTGCGGGCTGAGCATGAACTGAGTCCTTGGCTGCGGGCTGAGCATGAACTGAGTCCTTGGCTGCGGGCTCAGCATGAACTGGGTCCTTGGCTCCGGGCTCAGCATGAACTGGGTCCTTGGCTCCGGGCTCAGCAGGAACTGGGTCCTTGGCTGCGGGCTCAGCAGGAACTGGGTCCTTGGCTGCGGGCTGAGCAGGAACTGGGTCCTTGGCTGCGGGCTGAGCAGGAACTGGGTCCTTGGCTGCGGGCTGAGCAGGAACTGGGTATTCAGATGAAGCCGGTGGTGGGGTTACGGAAACCTCAGCCTCTGACGTTGGTGAAGGCCGATATGGAATCAGGTCATCCCTATCCCCGTAAATGAAGTCCCACAGCTGGGTCTCATGGATATTTCAGCTGGTGTCTGTAGTGCGGCAGCATCACTTACTATAGAGCCCAAACAAGTGACTTCACTTTCAGAAACAAGCCCAAAAAACTGTAACCCACAACTCATGAAATTTACAAGCGACTTTAGAAAAAAGAAGCCCAAAGTCACATAGAATAAGTGGGCATGGCAACAGTGAGCACGGGTCTGTTATGCTAGTCTCTAGCATTCTTGGAATAACTGAAGCTGCCGAGGCAAAAAAAAAAAAAAAAAAACACAGCCCGGAGGATGTTGCGGGAAAAAAAGAGAAGTATTAATGCGGTTAACGCGCGTTAAAAAAAGGTGGTGTTATGGTCTAACAAAGTTAACGCGTTAAAACTGACAGCCCAAATTTATATTGATATTGACTCAGAGATATTTCATCGGCAAGAAGAACAAACTGAGAAAGATAACACAAAAATAAGGAGCAGACTCTGACACCGGTCACACAGAGACCTGACAGCCCTTATTATAGGGCCCGGTACTCCATACTCCTGAAGTACCCCCCACAGGATCCATCGGATCTTGTGGGGGGTACTCGTCAGTATCAATTCAAATTAGTAATTTTTAATAAAAATTCACTAAATGCAGAATATGCCTATTAACTAAAAGTACCTTGGATAAATTGATTACCTGTGCTTAGTTTGAGTGAATTTCATGTATAAAATTTTATGAAGTTACATTGAATTATCACACTGGGGCTTTCAGCTGTTCTGAAGATAATTCATCAGATAGTGACTGAACTTTAGGCGGCCTTATTAAAGCGTAACTTCAGAACTAAAATAACACAAGAACATACTTAAAATCGGTACCGTATAAAGCATTCTCATTCGATATAATTAAACTCTGTTTGTGCTAATTCACTCTGTTTATCTTGTTGTGTACGGAATAGGGTGGCAGTAGGAGTGCATAACATATCACCGATTATGAGTATTACGTCCGTTGGTTTTAGTTGTTTGAAAAAAAATATTTATGACATTCATATTCCCTTTATTCAGTTCATCACTGAATTTTTTTTTATCACTGTCGAATGCTTTTACCATCACCTTTTCCGGTAGATAATTAAAATTTTTCAAGTCTAGAAAATATCTAATGACTATGATTTTGGTGTCAGCTTCAAGAGGTTTTCCTAAATAAATGACATGTAGGTGATAATCCATTGCAATCACAAAGAAAAGCGGTGAAATATAAATTCCTATAAGAAATATGCAAACATATTAAGCTTCACCTTTGATAAAAGGCTGGGAACCAGTACACAACTTAGAAAACTGACAACTAGTTTTTAAATGTTGGAAGACCTCACCTGAAAACATTTGTAAAGGTTTTAAGTGTACAGGACATGGAGGGAACGATGGCTCTATTTTCTAGGAATGGCCACCTGACTAATGATGATAAATCGATGGAACTCCCATCGCTGTCACTAATTAATCCATCACTCTCTGCTTCCTTTCGAGTACTGGTCGTTGCCATCTTAGATAGTCGCTTTGAAGCCACCAGCCGCCATATTGGTACTCCCCATTTTCGCCCAGTAACTAGTGAATATGTGCACTACGGCATTGAATAACAAGGATTTTCTAATGTTCGGGGGGGGGGGGGGGGGTGGCTTAAAACTTTTAAAATGTCAAATACCATATAATTTTATGTTATGTTCTAAAACTATCAAGTACTGAGAAAGTAATGTGCTAAAATATTTATTTAAATATATAACTTTTATAAATATATAAATAACAATATACAAAAACATATATTTACATATATGCATATATACATACTTTATATATGCATATATACATACTTTATATATATATATATATATATATATATATATATATATATATATATATATATATATATATATATATATATATATATATATATTAAATATGAATAACATGTAAAATATTTCAGCACCTAATTTCCTAGAAGTTGATAGTGTTAGTACATCCACTGACTGTAGAATTACCCATTAAACATTTTCACACAACCAGAAAACTGCTTGTTGTTGCAACCAAATTCTATGGGATTCTGTGAGCGTAGGGAGTAGCAAGATGGCGGCCAGTTACTTCAATTTTTTTGGCAAAATCAGCACTCAAGTGTATAATATAGCTCAGTGGTAGTGACACACAACAAATAGAGCCTTGGGACTTGCTCAACAGCTGATCCCGCGGTGTGATGTCATGAACTGGGAGGTTGGATACTGTTTTTCGACAAACATGGATGCCTCCAGTAAAGCCCATTGAAATGACAATTACTCTTAATTAAAAAATACGTATCATTTATTGAGTAGTATGTAATATTTTACATTTAAAGTACTTTCAGAAGTTTGAATTCTGATTATGACCAGACTTTTCCTTTAAAATGTATCCAGAAATGCTCTGGTCTAAATGCTTCTATAGATTTTTCTTGAACAGCTTTATTATAACATTGGAAAACTAATTAAATCGTGATTTCACTGCAAGGAAACATGCTGCGATATTTCAGCCAATCACCACCCCTAGTGTGGACCGGTCTCCTCAGTCAGGGTCTGAGGTTCTGGAAATTACCCGTTACATTTCTTTAACCACTTCTACGCTCAATTGTTTACGTGGCTTTGGAGTACTACGGGAATCCCTGGGGACCGGCGAGACAGCGGACTTGACGAACAGCTTACGCCAGTGGAGAGCGAAGCGGAAGCGGTGCAGCCGGCCCAAGAAGCGCGGGTGCCATGGAGGCTTAGCAGCTAAGCTAAAGGCTAACCCATTCAGACCGCAACTAACATCCATTCTGCTGTCCAACGTTCGCTCACTGGATAACAAAATAGACCATTTACAACTCGAGCTCTCTGCAAAGAGGGAGTTCAGGGACTGCTGTGCTTTGATCCTGACCGAAACATTGCTCAACTCATCAATCCCGGACCACGCCGTTAGCCTGGATGGGTTATCTACGTTCCGCGCCGACAGATAGAAAGATCTCAGCGGTAATACACAAGGAGGCGGACTCTGTGTTTACAACAATTACTCCTGGTGTAAAAATGCTAGATTAGTGACAAGCTTTTGCTCTCCGGACATTGAGCTTATGATTTTATCTGCAGACCTTTTTATCTGCCTAGAGAGATCACTGCCATCATCATCACTGCGGTTTACGTGCCCCCCAGCGCAGACAAGAAAGAGGCCATGAGTGTTCTCTATCGGACAATCTCTGAGATGCAATCTGCACACACAGAGGCGGCTTTCATTATTGCTGGGGACTTTAACCAGGCAAATATGAAAACTGTTCTCCCTCATTTCTACCAACATGTGGATTTTGCACCTTGGGGAGAGAACACCCTAGACTTAGTTTATACAAATATTAAAGGCGCATTCAAGGCAGTCTTCCGCCCCCACTTGGGCTCCTCAGATCATCTCTCTGTTATGCTAATTCCTACATACAAGCCCCTGCTGATCAGAGCTAAACCTGTAGTGAAGCAGACTGAGGGAGCAATGGAGGTGCTGCAGGACTGTTTTGAATGCTCTGACTGGGACATGTTTAAAGATGCAGCAACCTATGACGACAAGATCAACATTGATGAGTACGTCAGGACTGTGTCAACCTACATAAACAAATGCATTGAGGACGTCAGCACCACAAAGACGATCATCACCCGAGCCAAACAACGACCCTGGATCACTGCGGAGGTCCGTCAAGCGCTAAAAGCACGAAACTCAGCCTTCAAGTCTGGCGACAAGGAGGCTCTGAGGACAGTGAGAGCCAACTTGAACCGTGCCATCAAGCTAGCGAAGCGGAACCACACTGAGAAAATCCAGAAGCTTTTCCACAACGCCAGCAACACCAGGAGCATGTGGAAAGGCATATGGGCGATCACTGAATACAACACGTCCCCCGGTGGGTGAAGTTGATGCTGACTTCCTAAACAGACTAAATAACTTCTTTGGGAGGTTTGAGGCACTAAACAGCACTCCAGCAGTGAAAGCTGTTCCCCATCAGGAAGAGGAGGTCCTCTGCCTTGACACTGCCGACGTGTGGAAGACTTTGAGGAGAGTCAACGCGTGGAAGGCCCCAGGTCCTGACAACATACCTGGGCGGGTGCTCAAGGAGTGTGCAGGTCAGCTGGCTGGTGTCCTCACAGACATTTTTAACACCTCGCTGGACCAAGCCACAGTGCCAGCATGCTTCAAGTCTGCCTCCATCATTCCGGTGCCGAAGAAACCTCAAGTCACCTGTTTCAACGGCTACAGGCCTGTTGCACTGACTCCCATCATGATGAAGTGCTTTGAAAGGCTGGTGAAAGAACACATCGTCTCCAGTCTCCCCCCAAGACTCGACCCATTCCAGTTTGCCTACTGGAGGAACCGCTCCACTGAGGACGCCATCTCCTCTGCTCTTCACCTGAGCCTAGCACACCTGGAGGAGAAGAACACACACAAGCGGATGCTGTTCCTGGACTTCAGTTCAGCGTTTAACACCATCATCCCACAGCATCTGGTGGGAAAACTGGAAAATCTGGGCTTCAGCACACCCCTTCGCAACTGGCTGCTAGACTTCCTCACCAACAGACCTCAGTAGGTCTGGATCGGTGAGAACACCTCTGATGTCATCACCCTCAGCACGGGCTCCCCTCAGGGCTGCGTCCTGAGCCCCCTGCTGTTCACTCTGATGACACACGACTGCGCTCCCAGGTTCACCACTAATCACATCGGTAAGTTTGCTGACGACACAACGGTGGTGGGCCTGATCAGAGACGACAACGACCAAGACTACAGAGAGGAGGTGGAGCAGCTGGTGAGCTGGTGCAGAGAAATCTGACATAATCTGTATAATCTGACCCAATCTGTGTGATATGATTGAACTTGACTTTGTAGAGTGCCTTGAGATGACATGTTTCATGATTTGGCGCAATATAAATAAAATTGAATTTAATTGAATTGAATTGAAAACAGCCTGATCCTGAACGTGGAGAAGACGAAGGAGCGCATCGTCGACTTCAGGAAGAACCAGCCACACCACGCTCCTCTGCTCATCAACAACTCAGCTGTGGAGGTGGTCAGCAGCACCAAGTTCCTGGGGGTGCACATCACGGAAGAAGAAGGCACAGAAAAGACTGTACTTCCTGCGGAGGATGAAGAGAGCCCGCCTGCCCCTGCCCATCCTCAAGACCTTCTACAGAAGCACCATAGAGAGCATTCTAACCTGCTGTCTCTCTGTGTGGTGTGGAGGCTGCAGTGCCGCGGACTGGAAGAATGTGAGGAGAGTGGTGAGGACAGCAGAAGGGATCATTGGGGCTCCTCTCCCCTCTATTAAGGACCTTTCATCACAGCGATGTGTGTCCCGAGCCCGTAACATCATCAGAGACCCCACACCCCCCCACCATGGACTGTTCTCCCTGCTATCTTCTGGGAAGAGGTTCCGCAGCATTCGCTGCAGGTCCTCGTCCTCCAGACTCTGTAAAAGTTTTTTCCCGGCTGCCGTCAGACTGCTGAAGCTAAAACTGAACTCTGTATAATGTGTGTCCTGCATTGTTTACATCTCAATTGCTGTACTGTGAAATCACTGTGCACTTTATCCTGCATTGTTTACATCTCAATTGCTGTACTGTGAAATCACTGTACACTTTATCCTGGAACTATCCTGCAAAGTTACTTTATTATCCTGCAAAGTTACTTTATTATCCTGCAAAGTTACTTTATTCTGGAATACACTAAAATTCACTGAAATTCTTAAGCTTTATGCATATGAAATTTCGTTCGGTACGCACTTTGTGCATACAAAATGACAATGAAGTTTGTCTAAGTTTAAGTCTAAGTCTAAGAGCCAAGAACAGAAACCCAGTTCCTCCCAGTGAGCTCTCAGATGTTCCAGTTCTATTTCCAGACAGAGGTTTGATCTGTTCTCTCCAGAAATCAGCTGCCCTATTCTGATAAAAACACCTTTATGTATCCGTGCCTGGAGTGTTGATGCTGATCAGAATGTCCTGCTGCTTCTTGGCTCCGTGTCAGAATAATAGTGGATCACATTTCCACGACCTGCTGGGAAATAGCTAAAAGAGCCAGTCTGACCCATCAAGACTTGGTTCCTGTGTGTGCACACACCCACATATATCAGACCGCCTTCAGGTCCACACCACCTCAAATCTAGTCACCAGAACCTGCTGGATGTCCCACACACTGTTCTGAAGACCTGTGTGGACAGAACCTTCACCTCCACTGCCTCCAAGCTCTGGGTCACTGTTCCCACCAGCATCAGATCTGCTGACAGTGTGGACAGTTTGAAGTCCCAGTTTAAGATGCACTTTTTAAAATGTCTACTGGGTATTTCTGGTGTATATCTTTTTATTTCATCTTCCTCTTTTAAACTTATTTGTATCTGTAATGATTTCACTTTTGTAGAAACCGATATTCAGCCAGACACACAGCAAATGCTTTAGAACAGAGGTTCCCAAATTTTTTTAACCGCGCACCCCCTTCCATGTCCCAGCCGGGTTGACGCGCCCCCAAGATTTATTTATATATATATATATATATATATATATATATATATATATATATATATATATATATATATATATATATAACGGTTGCAGTTACAACTCAAATGTCGTAACAAAGCTTCTAAATCTGAGTACGCCGCAAAATACAAATAGTTTGATTTGTGTCCGATGATGAGCGAGCGAGCGAGCGAGAACTGGTGAAGCAGCACAGAGTAACAATAATTCTAGCGCTCCATAAGGATGTTATTAATCAGAGAAATCTGTCTGATTGTTTCACAGCGGTTACCTTTAGCGGGTAAACACGCCCACGGCAACACACCTCGGCTCCCCCAGCCCGTTTCTGTCTGAACATGCGCTAAAACTGGCTCTTTAAAATGAACTGCACGGTGGAGTCTGTGCTTGTCCGAATCGCAATGAGAAGCATTACAGATCTGTGCGTGAGCATAGTCAAGAAATCCCCTCAGGAGCAGCGTTTTATTTATTTTTTTCCCCCAGGACCAGCAGTAATGATAGCGGTGTGCGTGTCATGCACGTCAGAGCTTGTCACCGGTTCAAAATCATGGCACCATGAGCAGCAGTGCTGTTTGTAGGCGCTGTTTGAATCTCGTAAATAAAACTTTAAATTTTTCCTCTGCTGACGTAAACGGCGTAAAGTCAGGAGCTCGTTTTCTTCTCCCGGATCCGTTGCGATTCTCTCCTCTGTTGCCTCCAATTTCTCTCTCACTCTCTTCCTCTCCTCTTTAATGACTAACTTTCACCTTAGATGTCTCACCTGTTTCCCTGATTTCAGCCTATTGAGCATATTTACGAGAATTATTGAAGCAGAGACCACAAGCCATATGCGCATATACAGCACAATGCAGATTTTTCATCTTAAAATGAAGCGTAGATTATTTCTTCTAAATAAATACATTTTCGTGTTAATAATGTATCGTTCCGTTATGACACCCAAGCACCAGATCAAGGTTTTGCTGCTAACACTTTATTTTAGGACGAACAGGACAGGAAAGCTTTCACGCCAGTGCCCCTGTCACCATAGACATCATATACGTAGACGCCCCATTGGACGCTGCCGGCCGCTAGGCTGACGTGCCTGCAGGGCGGCCATCTTGGGTCAGACCACAGATCAGACATCTGCTGTCAAAATGAATAGGAGGCAGCTCAGATCTCATTTTAATCAGATGTTCACAATGCCCGTGACCTTTCAGACAGATTACACATATTTATTCAGAACCAAAAGTATTTAAACTGAATTCAAACTGGGTGAAAAATGTACAAGCACTTGCATATTTTGCAGTTACATATTAATCTAATATACACACAAATTATACACACATAAATCTCTCTCTCTTTCTTCCAATATATATATATATATATATATATATATATATATATATATACAGACACCGATCTACAGACAACAGCACTTATCTACATAGGAGCAAAACTATATACAGACAAGTGAAAGCAAAGGTGCTCATAACAGCATTTAAAAATTATATAATACAAACTGCGATCTGGGGGGAAAAAATCAACAAAAAACCTAATAACGCATCTTAGAATCAAATACATTACAAAATCATAGCAAAACCGAAAATACTGTATAATATCCCCCCCCCCCCCCCCCCCCCCGAAATAAATCATGTCTATCCAGTAATTTAGGACCATTTTGTTTGTTTTTCGTGTTCAATGTACTTTTCTCTACTTCCATCCCTGCTACCCATTAGCACATACTGTGTTTAAAAAACTGTAAAACTGTAATTGTAAAGCATGAGGATTATCTATCATAAAATCTTCCTTATGGAAGGTAATTGCCCAGGATCTGGTTCCTAGTGTCCTTTTATTTGCGCACCCATAAGGGGAGTAAAAGTCGGGCTTCCTGGGACGGAGCTCTGGAAGTTTGCTTACTTTCAATACAAAATCGAAATAATTTATTAAGTTAGACAATCATTTCATTCAATCAATTGGTCCCATGTAGCCCCTAAAGGGGTGACGTTTTCAGTCAGTTGATTTATTTGGAAATCGGTTGAGAATTCACCGGATCCAGAGTGTCTGAAAACATAAAGTACATTTTCCTGAATTGACATGTATTCTGTCTGAGCGCAGCTTGGTCTGACCTAAGATGGCCGCTCTGTCGGCACGCCTCTCACCCGACGACGCGGTGTCTACGTATACATGTCTGTGCCTGTCACTACCCGATCCGTACCATCAGCTCATTTGCGCAAGCGCGAACAGAATAACTTCCGGGTCGCCAAAAAATAATGTAATTACGTTACTGAAAATACTTATTTCTATATTTAAATCATGAAATAATGCTAAACTATATCGTAAATAAAATAATGAAGAGTTTTCTGGAAGAAATTGATCCGTTTTACATTCTCTCCGTTATATTGCTTAACGTCGTCATCAGATATGCTCAGAAGTCCGGGAAGATATCATTGTGTAACGTTTATCTGTATTGTCTGAATGGACTCTGTTAGTTTTGTTGCTTGTTCAAACAGGACTGGAAAAAAAATTCATCCTTAATTATACGGTGAATTTCGTTATACAAATTGTTCTAAATATTTATTTTATTAAAAAGTTAAAATTATCGATTGAGATTTTAGCGCCCTCTGGTGTACACATCATAAACTAGAGAAGACCTCGTCATTATAGTAGCTCCGAATAACGAAGCATACAAGAGTTAGGCAGGCTCAGTTACTTACAGGCCGGTACAGTTCTTTTATCCAGGCAAGGAGACAGACACAGAGCTGGGTACTGGCAGACTCGGTAACAGGCAAGCAGGTTCAATCAGGTAGGTTGGAAGTCTCTTACCGATGGGTCGAGACGATCTGGCACTGGTAGTTGATCTGAACGGGGTTTATATGCAGGTGGAAATAGATGAAACCAGTGAAGATTGATTGCAGACAGGGTGGAGCTGAGCAGGTGTGCTGAGTAAGTGGTTAGACCAGCACCGGTGCCAAGATCGTTACATTATCGTGTTCATTTGATGCTCAGTTTTTCTGTTATGAGGACTTTTACTGTGAAGCTCCTGGTGATTTCATCTGTGTAACTGCTAAATTAATATTTACTTCCTTCCTAATTGTCCTGGTTACTCCACAGAGTGGACCAGTTGAACTCAGAGGTTCCCACAGGTCTGTCCGCCCGACAGCATCAAACCCAGCTGGACTCCATATTTACGGTCTGTACATGTACAAAAACAACTTTTCCATTGGTTCTGTTTAGTCGTCTCCAGGCTGGACTTTGTGGACCAGTGGACCGTCATTCTGTCCTTAATGGTTCTGATCTTTGTATCTATGATCTCATTCTGATGTGTCCCTCATATATTATTCTGTTCCAGCTGCTGCAGGACAACATTGTCACATATGTAAAGAACGAGCTGAAGAAGATCCAGAAGGTTCTGAGTCCAGATGACCCAGTTTGCTCAGAGATTCAGAGAAATGATGAGGAGGTGTTAGAAGGTGAGGATAAAGAGCAGAGGAGGAGCAGCAGAGAGGCACTCATGAAGATCACTCTGAACTTCCTGAGGAGGATGAAGCAGGAGGAGCTGGCTGACCGTCTGCAGAGCAGTAAGAGAATTTCTGCAAAAATTCAACCTGATGAATAAATCACACATTTACTGTTGTGTGTAGAGATGTAATCACATTTAATTACATCATCTTCAGAAGATCATTTGGTTTTCTTCCTGACTTCACTTTTTGTGTTAATTTAGAACAACTTGCTGCAGTTTGTCAACATAAAGTTAAATCTGGTCTGAAGGAGAAGTTCCAGTGTATGTTTGAGGGGATCGCTAAAGCAGGAAGTCCAACTCTTCTGAACCAGATCTACACAGAGCTCTACATCACAGAGGTAGGGACTGGAGAGGTCAATGATGAACATGAGGTCAGAAAGATTGAAATAGCATCCAGGAAACCACACAGACCAGAAATAACCATCAGACAAGAAGACATCTTTAAAGTCCCACCTGGAAGAGATCAACCAATCAGAACAGTGATGACAAAGGGAGTGGCTGGCATTGGGAAAACAGTCTTAACCCAGAAGTTCACTTTGGACTGGGCTGAAGGCAAAGCCCATCAGAACATCCAGTTGATATTTCCATTCACCTTCAGAGAGCTGAATGTGCTGAAAGAGAAAAAGTTCAGCTTGGTGGACCTTGTTCATCACTTCTTTACTGAAACCAAAAAAATCAGCAGCTTTGAACACTTCCAGGTTCTGTTCATCTTTGATGGTCTGGATGAGAGTCGACTTCCTCTGGACTTCCAGAACCAGGAGATCCTGACTGATGCTACAGAGTCCACCTCAGTGGATGTTCTGCTGACAAACCTAATCAAGGGGAAACTGCTTCCCTCTGCTCACCTCTGGATAACCACACGACCTGCAGCAGCCAATCAGATCCCTCCCGAGTGTGTTGGCATGGTGACAGAGGTCAGAGGGTTCACTGACTCACAGAAGGAGGAGTACTTCAGGAAGAGATTCAGAGTAAATGAGCATGCCAGGAAGATCATCTCCCACATGAAGACATCAAGAAGCCTCCACATCATGTGCCACATCCCAGTCTTCTGCTGGATAACTGCTACGGTTCTGGAGGACGTGTTGGAGACCAGAGAGGGCAGAAAGCTGCCCAGCACCCTGACTGAGATGTACATCCACTTCCTGGTGGTTCAGACTAAGGTAATGAAGGTCAAGTATGATGGAGGAGCTGGAACAGGTCCACATTGGAGTCCAGAGAGCAGGAAGATGATTGAGTCTCTGGGAAAACTGGCTTTCGATCAGCTGCAGAAAGGAAACCTGATCTTCTATGAATCAGACCTGACAGAGTGTGGCATCGATATCAGAGCAGCCTCAGTGTACTCAGGAGTGTTCACACAGATCTTTAAAGAGGAGAGAGGGCTGTACCAGGACAAGGTGTTCTGCTTCATCCATCTGAGTGTTCAGGAGTTTCTGGCTGCTCTTCATGTTCATCGGACCTTCATCACCTCTGGTGTCAACCTGATGGAAGAAACACAAACATCTAAATTGTCTTTATTTTCTAAGAAACCTAAACTAAAGTGTCTTCACCAGAGAGCTGTTGATCAGGCCTTACAGAGTCCAAATGGACACCTAGACTTGTTCCTTCGGTTCCTCCTGGGACTTTCACTGCAAACCAATAAGAGATTCCTACAAGATCTGCTGACACAGACAGGAAGTAGCTCACAAACCAATCAGGAAACAGTTCAGTACATCAAACAGAAGATCAATAAGAATTTGTCTGTAGAGAAAAGCATCAATCTATTCCACTGTCTGAATGAACTGAATGATCGTTCTCTAGTGAGGAAGATCCAACAGTCTCTGAGTTCCAGACGTCTCTCCACCGATAAACTGTCTCCAGCTCAGTGGTCAGCTCTGATCTTCATCTTAGTGTCATCATCAGAAGATCTGGATGTGTTTGACCTAAAGAAATACTCTGCTTCAGAGGAGGTTCTCCAGAGGCTGCTACCAGTGGTAAAAGGCTCCAACAAAGCTCTGTAAGGAAACAGATTGTTGCTGCTTTTATTTCTGATAATGAGAAAACTGCTAGAGAGGTAAAAATTGATTCATGTGGCTTCAGTTTATTTATAATGAAGCAATTCACCATGAAAGGCAACATAAAGACATGTAAAACCAGATAGATCCATCAATCTTTCCAATGAGAACATTGGTGACTGTAAAGGAATAAACAATATTTCTGATGTGTTTAATAGCAGATTTTTCTCCCTGTCTCCTCAGACTGAATGGCTGTAACCTCTCAGAGAGAAGCTGTGAAGCTTTGTTCTCAGTTCTCAGCTCCCAGTCCTCCAGTCTCAAAGAACTGGACCTGAGTAACAACAACCTGCAGGATTCAGGAGTGAAGCTTCTCTCTGCTGGACTGGAGAGTCCAAACTGCAAACTGGAAACTCTCAGGTACAAAGTTCTCCATCCTGTTGAAACCAGATTTCTGTCTATTACCTGATAAACATGTGATGAACATATTATTTCAATTATAGATTTGTCAACTTTTCTTGTCTGACCTTTATTCCCTATGAATAGAAACCAAGTGCAGACTCACCAAAGATGAGGGGCTCTCAAATGTTTTCTTCCCTTCGAAGAATGAAACACTATCAGGATCCCAATTGCAAACAAATAGGTCAGAATTGTAACTTTTATAGAATCCATTAAAATGTTTAAATAAATTATATAAAAATGGATTCTAAAAGCTATAATTATTCAACATTGCCAAACTTTTTAACTATATAATATTAACAATATTAGAAAAAAATATTCATGCCAAAATTCTGCATGAATGCATTAAGCTGAATGAGCAGAGTAGCAGAAGATAGCTGAAAGAATGCAATACAAAAATCATGAGATAAAGGGGAAAATTTGAGGAAAAGCAAAAATTGCCAAAACTTGATTTCAAACAACTTGCTCTAACTCAAAAAGTATAATAGATAGCTTCTTTCACTGTGAGCATCAGCATTTTCTAAATCCAGACAAAAATACCTACTTTTATGGTTTTTAAGTGTTTGGCCCACATGCAGAACACAGTCGTGAAACAATAAGCAGTTAAGATGTTTATTAGGCAATATGCACGAATATTTGCTCACAGAGTGAGCCGCAGACAAGGATCGGATTGTCAGGATCGGAGGCACTGCAAGAGGAAAAGGGGGACAGATTAACGAGAGCTGGTGCGGGAATCTACGCCGTTTTGAAGCTCTGCTTACCGCCAGATATGGAGAACCTATCCGGGGAAGGTGAGTGGAAGAACGGGCTCTGCAGTTCTCTACTCTTGGTGGAACGAGGTGACTGAGCGACAGGAGAGCTGGCAGGTGGAACAAAGGCAGGGAGTCCAAGCAGCACCACTGCAGAGAGCAGGCACGGAGAGCAGCTGCAGGATCCAGGGTGTATCCGGGGAAGGGAACTCTTGTCCGGCTTGGTAACACCAAGAGGGCTCGAGGGGAATGCCAGAGCAGGATCTGAGCAGCGGGGTTTCAGGAACCAGTTTTCAGCGCACAGAGACACGATGGGTGAGTAATCCAAAGCAAAAACAAACTACGAGAAACAGGAGACAAAAGTTAGAACTAGAATCTGGAATATCAGAGTCACAGGAACGAGGAACTGTCGATAGGACAGTGGCCACTAAGCATACCACAACCGTAGTCAGCTATAGGACTCCGGCGTCCTATAGCTGACTACAACCTCCTTTTAAGCTCCAGCCGGAGCTGCCGAGACGAGCTGCAGGTGTGGGCCACGCCCACCTGTCAACTACAGTCACCTGTGGAGAAATAGGAGCGGAGACAGCATGGCCAGCAGAATCCTGACACCTACGGTTTGATGTATAATTTATGATGCATAATTTATGGCAGACATCTGGTGGCCGGGTTTTATCATGGGAAGACGAAACATGGGTCCCCCTTCCAATTGGGCTCACCACCTGTCGGAGGGGCCAAAGGTGTCAGGTGCATTGTTTAATGGGTGGCAGTCGAGGGCGGGGACCTTGGGGTTCTTATGAAGAAGCTGGCTCTTGGGACGTGGAATGTCACCTCTCTGGTGGGGAAGGAGCCTGAGCTAGTGTGCGAGGTTCTGGCTAAAGGTAGTTGGACTTATCTCGACGCATGGCTATGGCTTTGGAACCAGTCTCCTTGAGAGGGGCTGGACATTCTTCCATTCTGGAGTCGGCCCTGGTGAGAGGCACCGAGCAGGAGTGGGTATGTTTGTTGCCCCTCATCTTGGTGCCTGTACACTGGAATTTACCCTGTTGAACAAGAGGGTTGCCTCCCCCCACACGTATGCGGAGGGAGGTCACCCGGGTTCTGACTGTTGATTGTGCTTGTGCACTAAACAGCAGTTCGGATTACCCACCCTTTTTGGAGTTCTTGGAGGGGGTACTGGAGATTGCCCCTTCCTGGGGACTCCCTTGTTCTTCTGGGGGACTTTAACGCTCACGTGGGCATTGACAGTGAGACCAGGAGAGGTGTGGTTGGGAGGAATGGCCCACCTCATCTGAACCTGAGCGGTGTTCTGTTGTATGACGTCTGTGCTTATCAATGTTTGTCCATAACAAACACCATTTTCAAGCATAAGGGTGTCCACATGTGCTCTAGGCACCAGGACACTCTAGCCCCTTTGCAGGGGCCAGATAATCAGAATGGGCTAATTATCAGTTACTGCTCATCATTTATTCAACCAGCAAGACACTAAGTTAAGGTTTCCTCTTATAAGCATCACCACTATGAGGGACACAAAGCAGAGGGACTTTCACAAGAGTTACAGGTAATCCTAAAAGCTCCGGCTAGGATGGGGAACAGCAGGAACACTATCAGGGAGATTCTTGCTGGATTTGTATCATGGTGTGAAAAATATCTGTTTGCTGGTTCAGTGAAAAACAGAACATTTATTCATAAAGCAAATAAACACAATAAAAGCTCCTTCAGATCACTAGCTTGCTTCTCATTCTTGCAGCCGATTCAGTTCTACATGTAGACAGAAAATATAACATCTGCTGGAGCCATAGGAGTCAGTGAGAGTTAAAGTTAGCCTCCCTCTTCTCTGCCATATTTTCTGTGCTGGTTAATCATTAATCTACCATTAATTAGTTAATTGTTATGTTATTTAATATATTATAAGCTAAGGACCGGGCTTAGAATATTAGCTAAAATTACTGTATTGACGTTGTATCATTTTATCAGATTTACCAAGTTGTTGGGTTGCTTTAACCTGCTCATTACACAGCCTTGTGTTCTGAAAGCAGCCCAGCTTACCGCAGGTTCTACTACATGTTGCTGCCACTGAGAGACCTGATGTCGCCGCCACCGCCATCATATGCTCTTGCTACAAACATTTCTTTTAGTTTTTCACAGTTGGCAGCAAGTGCTTGAAAAGCAAGTTGTTGTTTTTATTCACAGTCTCTCTGATTCTCCTCTCTTTTTCTTTGTCTCAGCATCCTAAATTGAACGTAAAGGTAGTTTATTTATAATGAACTAGTTCACAATAAAAGGCAAACTAAAGACGTGTACAATGAGACAGATCCATCAATCTTTCCAAGGAGAACATTGGTGACTGTAAAGAAATAAACAATATTTCTGATAATGGATGGATGGATGGATGTTTAATAGCAGATTTTTCTCCCTGTCTCCTCAGACTGAGTGGCTGTAACCTTTCAGAGAGAAGCTGTGAAGCTCTGTCCTCAGTTCTCAGCTCCCAGTCCTCCAGTCTCAGAGAACTGGACCTGAGTAACAACAACCTGCAGGATTCAGGAGTGAAGCTTCTCTCTGTTGGACTTGAGAGTCCAAACTGCAAACTTGAAACTCTCAGGTACAAAGTTCTCCATCCTGTTGAAACCAGATTTATGTCCATTACTTGATAAAAACATGATGGAAATGTTAGTTCAATGATAGATTTGTCAACTTTTATTGTCTGACCTTAATTCCCTATGAATTCAAACCAAGGAGAATCTCACCATAAAAGAGTGGTTCTCCAATGTTTTCTTTTGTGTCCACTTTTGAAGAATAAAACATTTTCAGGACCCTCAACCCAAAAAATGGGTCAGAATTGTGGCTTTTATAGAATCCATTTAAAATTGTTAACACATTATATAAAAATGTTTTCTAATTGCTGGAATTCTTCAACATTGCCACACTTTTTAAGTATATAATATTAACTACATAATAAAAGGTTTTACGCCCGACTCGTATCTGTAGTCAAACAGGAAATGTCCACTGCCTGCAGACACACCTTCTTCTCTCTCTGGAAAGACGGCACATGTTCATTTTAACATTGCATGAACCTCATTATTAATAAAATTCAGAGACCCCAAATTGACGAGCTGAGAATAAGGCAAAAATAATATCAAGCAATTGATATTAAATACACACTTAAGTTACATTAAGTTTTATATTTTTTAGGAGTTTATTAACATTATTCATCTACAACAACCATGTTACCGCAATGCAGAGAAGCTGTTGCTCTGAGGATCAGAGATAATCCCTTCCTAGTCATTCTACTGACCACAGGTACAGACCAACAGCAGGCGGCTCTCTTGTCACATTTAGAAAGATTTATAAGGCCTGTATTTTCTAAGCCTGAATGCTGACTCAGAATGGGCTAATTGTCAGCTACAGCTACTCACGAAGTGAAGGTTTCCTCTAAAAAGCATCAACACTATGAGAACACAAAACAGAGGGACTTTGACCAGAGCTACAGGTAAACCTAAAAGCTCTGGCTAGGATGAAAAACAGCAGGAACCCTCTCTGACAGCTTCTAGCTGGATTTGCAAGTGTGAAATGATATCGCTCCTATTTCAGTTAAAACTGAATGTTTAATTATAAAGTAGCTAAACACAATACAAGCTCTTTTACATCACTAGATTGCTTCTCATTCCTGCAGCCAGTCCAATTCTACATGTAGACAGAAAATATAACATCAGCTGGAGCCAGTAGGACTCAGTAAGTGTAAAAGTTAGCCTCCCTCTTCTCTGCCATATTTTCTGTGCTGATTCTAAACATTCATCTCTGGGTTGTTAAAAGGTGCACGATCAAAAACAAATTAATCAAAGCTAATGTTCCATTAATTATTTGATTGTTATTTTTCTGAGTGATATGTATATTATTTGATATTTTATAAGCTAAGGTAATTAAACAAGGATACACCGTTAGTGACAGTAAAACATAGATAATTTTTTTATCCTTGACATCAACTATTTTACAATAATTTTACTTGTTTTTAATCTTTTTTAAACTTTCTGTGTTTGACTGACAATAACTGACAGCAAAGTATATATGGCTAAGACAAATTGTAGTATGATGAATATTTTTCTTGTATCAAAATTTTAAAGTTATAGTTCATGTCTTTCTTCAATGGTGGTAGATGGAGGGATAGTTTAACCACTTTTTGCTCCCTTCCTTGAAGCAGCAGAAAGCCACTCCTATCAGAACAGCAGCATTTCTGACTGAGGAGCATCACCCATTTAGTATTGAGCTCAATGGAGCACATGGTTGTTGATTGGCAGCTCCCTCCAGACCAGGATGCTAATCTGTTATTCAGCGCTGTAAGCTCACGTCTCTGATTCTGTAACTGTAGAGGCCAGGGGAAGGACTACAGGAAGATGTTTCTCTACTGTCTAGTTCTCAGTATTGAAGAATGAAACTTGGAGCAGCCCTACAGAACCTTTAACACTCAGGGCAGACCTGGAGGAGGGCCCCTTCACTGAACTCTCACTGGGGCCCCAAAACAGCAAAGTCACCCACTGATACAAACCCCTGCTTTATTCTTTATCTCAGCTTCTATTCTTTACTCTATTAATGAGATTAAAGCTATCTAATCACCAGAACTAGAGTTCTTCCGGGACCACCTGTTCATCTTTGATATTTTAGATCCAGTTTGAAGAAAGCTTAAAGCCAGAACCTTTGACAGAGTTTGTGTAAATTTGCTGAATTTTTGTGGGAGTTGAAGTACTTCCAAAAAGTGTCATTTATTGATTTAAAAAAAATTAGACCCCACCACTCCATAACAGTAATTAATCTACAAGCAGCATTCTTCCTATTGTTTCCCCACTCAGTCAGAAAGAATAGAGCTGAACTCCTGAATGAACATTGAACTCAAAGAGAAAGGATTCTAGTGAAGTTTTGCCCTAAAGAACTTCTGCAGACAAGTGAAGGAATGCCTGTTGACTATTTCCACATCCAGTCAGTGTAAATAACGTCTTAGAAATAGCAGCTGGTGGTAAGGCCCATAGATATAGACTCTGTACCTCTGTTTCTATCTATGTTAAGGACATTAGCTAAATTCATCTGCATTTACAATGCAGACTAACTTGGCCTTAGAACATTAGCTAAGATTACTGTACAGTACATTGTTTCATTTTATCAGATTTACCAAGTTGTTGGGTTGCTTTAACCTGCTCATTACATAGCCTCGCTCCAGAGCAGGCTTATTTCATGTAAACAAGATTAGATCACGACTGTATGCGCGGAGGAGATAGGGAAGTCTGTCGTATCCATGTCCATTTTTACGACAGCAACCTGTTGCGGAAGGTGCAAGAATAATTTGCAGAGTTTTTCGATTTAATCGCGTATTGCGCAATAGACAGGATCCTTTAGCGCAGCGCGACAGTGTAATTGTAGAGAGATTTTTCTTGGTGGCTGTTATAAACAGACAAACACATCATTTAACTGTGGCTTTTAAAGAAGAAAAAGTGGTGTTGGAGCCATAAATCTAAAATATTTAAGTTATTTGTATGATAGTTTGCTTTTTATTTTTATCATATTCAGTAAGAAGATTTGTTCGGGCCATTTTATTGTGAAGTTTAGTTTACTTTGAAAGGCTTGCTTCCTGTCGAGCCGTATGTTGTATTAGAAAAAACTATGGATGGATTATCTAGACACGGAGCAATACAGTTTTACCGTGTAAACTGTGGATGACTTGGAAAAGGAAGGTTTTAATTTTTTATGGATAAAGATTTTTTTTTGTTAAAATTCCCAGTTTGCACGTGTCCTTTACTTCCAGTGTCTAAGGAATTACACTGAAATTTGGATCTCTTGACATAACAAGTGCTTTTTTAAAATACAGTATAATAATTAAAGGCTACCATTTTGTAGAATATTCTTGTATTTCACTTTTACTTGTTCCCATGTTCTAGTGGGTCCCATGGAGGCTCTGATATAAAAGAACAAAGTAAATATGAGATTATTAAAATGCAAAAATTCATACTGTAGAAAGTGATAGAAACATCTACCATGGACAGTATTTACACATTAATTTGTCTGCTGCTTTTTGCCAGTCCTCTCTCCTGGCTTAAGCAGACTTTGGGGTGTTCCCTGTCATTTTAATTAATGACTCAAATTCTGCATAACCTTCCAGAAAAACTGTGGGCGTTCTTTGGCCATGCTGAACAGCCAATAGCAGTGCTGCTGATCATTGTTTCTACTATCGATACATTTCCCCTTTTAAACAAACGCATGAACGCGCAGTTGTCTCAGATAACTTAATCCAGCCATACTAATCGTAAACAACAGGTGTGTTGGAAGAACCCAATTAGCCGGATCAGGATTAGCCGGATGAAATCATCTTGGATGTGTCATTTGATCTCGGATGTTTTAAGCAACGTACGAAGAACGGACACCTGATGTCACCGCCACCGTCATCATCAGCCATGGCAGCTGTTGACGGCCCTGCCACAAACATTTCTGTTATTTTTACACGTTTGGCAGCAAGTGCTTGAAAAGCAAGTTGTGGTTTTTATTTACAAAGTTACTCTGAGCCTCCTTGTTTTTTCTCCATCTCAGCATCCTAAATTGTGTGTGAAGGTAATTTATTTATAACAAACCAGTTCACAATAAAAGGCAACATAAAGATGTGTAAAATCAGACAGATCCATCAATCTTTCCAAGGAGAACAATGATGACTAAAGAAACAATATTTCTGATGAATTGTTTAATAGCAGATTTTTCTCCCTGTCTCCTCAGACTGAATGGCTGTAACCTTTCAGAGAGAAGCTGTGAAGCTCTGTCCTCAGTTCTCAGCTCCCAGTCCTCCAGTCTAAGAGAACTGGACCTGAGTAACAACAACCTGCAGGATTCAGGAGTGAAGCTTCTCTCTGCTGGACTTGAGAGTCCAAACTGCAAACTGGAAACTCTCAGGTACAAAGTTATCCATCCTGTTGTAACCATCCGCTTCTCTGTCTCAGAAGATAGGAGAAGATAGTCTCCCCCTATCTTCTGCTCTCTGTGTCAGATGTTTAGTTATTCCTCTGCCTCCTTTAGTGATAAATGTAGTCTTTTTGTAGATTTGGAGGCAAAGGTGTTTTGTATGTCCACGAAGGCTGTCCAGCAGGCAAGTGTCCTTGATACATTGGAAAGTTTTTATCACTCGCGCCACACCTCATTGTATCTACAGATACCCGCGGGAGAGGAGGGAGTGGGGGGAGTAGTCCTGGGCCATCTCACCATAACATCCAGGGGAGTTTTAGATGATGGGAAAGCCTAATTAAAATACACAATTTGTTATGAGAACAAGCTGTACCAACTTTTTCGTCAGCTTTAAGAGTCTTTTCATTGTTGGCTCCACAGTTCCAATATTCCAAATTTGCTGGGCTTTTTCGTGTTTCACGTCCAGAGTTTATCCCATCTCACCTTTGAGTTCAACCACCGTAGCCTGCCTGCTTTCAAGCACATCCAGCTTATGGGTCTGCTCATTCAACTTACTGTTCTGCTCATTCACTGCCTTAATGATCGCGTTGTAAGCTGAAGGCAGCTTGATCATGGCCATATTTGCCACCAACAGCCTCTGAAGTTGTTGATACATCAGAAATCCTCCAAAGCCAAAAAGAAGAAATCCAAGTATCATGAATCCAAACATGTATACGTCTTTCTCGACTGACAAAATCGAAAGACACACCGTAGACCACTTCCCCCATGGGTCCAAGGTTTATCCCGTGAAATGAGTCCCATCGGGACATGCAGGATCCCCCTTTCTGTGCCTTCCAGTTGCAAGAATTTTATCAATAGCATTGAGAGACCAGCTGACGAGATCCTGAGCTTCGGTTGCTATGAAGAGAGAGCACAAAAGACAAAACCAAGAAGAAGCAGGAGAGGAGGAGGTGGGGAGCAAGGAGCAAGAAGCTGGAGAGAAGGAAAAACAACGTCAAAGTATCCGAAGAGAGAAAGAACAGAAGCCAGAAGCTGTTGCTCTGAGGATCAGAGATAATCCCTTCCTAGATATTCTACTGACCACAGGTACAGACTAACAGCAGGCGGCACTGTTGTCACATTTAAAAAGATTTATAAGGCCTGTATTTTCTAAGCCTGAATGCCGACTCAGAATGGGCTAATTCTGGGCTAATAATTTATTCAACCAGCAAGACCAGAGGTGAAGGTTTCCTTAAAAAAGCATCACCACCACGAGAACAGAGAGCAGAGGGACTTTCACCAGAGCTACAGGTAAACCTAAAAGCTCTGGCTAGGATGGAGAACAGCAGGAACACTCTCTGGGAGCTTCTAGCTGGATTTGCATCATGGTTTGAAAAATATATGTCTCCTATTTCAGTTAAACAGCACATTTAATCATAAAGCAGCTAAACACAATAAAATGGGAGCTCTGACTAGCAGACGTGAGAAGCACGAGGCAGGACAAGGTTTGGATGAAGAATGATGACAATCCGGCAGGGGAGAGCAGACTGAAGGGAGCTTAAGTAGTGCTGGCCTAGTGGTTAGAGCAGTGTGCTTGCACTCAGAGAAGGATGCAAGTACCTGGTTTGATCCCCACTGCCTGCACTCTGGGTCCCTGAGCAAGACCCTTAACCCCAGAATGCTTCCTTGGTGCCGCACAGTGGCAGCCCACTGCTCCCCTAGGGGATGGGTTAAAAGCAGAGACACCGCATTTCGTGGTTGTACTTGTGACAGTGCAATGACAATAAAATTTAATTCTAATCTAGGATGGCAGGTGAACTGAGTTTGGGATAATTAGGAACGGCAGGTGGAACTAACGAGGAGGTGGAGTGAGAGCTGGGCTGCATGAGAGGTGGAAAGTGCTGACAAGTTCATGGGGAGACAGGCAGGCCAACACTATACCATGACATTAAAATATAAAAATTCTAGTTCATGTCTTTCTTCAACTAGGGGAGATACTTAATCCACTTTTTGCTCCCCTCTTTGAAGAAGCAGAAAGCCATGCCTCCTATCAGAGCAGCAGCATTTCTGACTGAGGAGCATCACCCATTTAGTATTGAGCTCAATGGAGCACATGGTCGTTGATTGGCAGCTCCCTCCAGACCAGGATGCTAATCTGTTATTCAGCGCTGTAAGCTCACGTCTCTGATTCTGTAACTGTAGAGGCCAGGGGAAGGACTACAGGAAGATGTTTCTCTACTGTATGGTTCTCAGTATTGCAGAATGAATTAGAGACATTAACTAAATTCATCTGCATTTACAATGTTTCTTTGAGCCTCCTCGCTTTTTCTTCTTCGCAGCATCCTAAATTGAACGTAAATGTAGTTTATTTATAATGAACCAGTTCACAACAAAAGGCAACAACAAGATATGTAAAATCAGACGGATCCATCAATCTTTCCAAGATGAATATTGGTGACTGTAAAGAAAGAAACAATATTTCTGATGAATTGTTTAATAGCACATTTTTCTCCCTGTCTCCTCAGACTGAATGGCTGTAACCTTTCAGAGAGAAGCTGTGAAGCTCTGTCCTCAGTTCTCAGCTCCCAGTCCTCCAGTCTCAGAGAACTGGACCTGAGTAACAACAACCTGCAGGATTCAGGAGTGAAGCTTCTCTCTGCTGGACTGGAGAGTCCACACTGCAAACTGGAAACTCTCAGGTAACAAGTTCTCCATCCTGTTGAAACCAGATTACCAGATGTCCGTTACCTGCTAAAAAGTTGATGGAAATATAAGTTTATTGACATTATTCATAAATTTTGACACTGTACAGTATTAAAAGTCGAACACGTTTAAATATTTACACACATATTTACCAATTTATACAGTAACAATCTATTCATATATTTCACTATCTATACAATTTATAACTTCTCCCTTTCCATTTACTAAAACGGACTATTCTGTCTCAGCACATAAATGATCCCTGAAATGCAGTGTGCTGTTTGAGCGAGCAGCAGAGAGATGAGAACAGAGAAAGATGAAGCAGAGCTATCAAAGCAGAGATGGAAGCTGAAAAAGTGTGAAAAAGAAAAATGTTATTCTACCAAAATAGTCTGAAGCCCTGGGTGTTTTTAAACAGCCCTGGATCTCATGAAAAAAAAAATACATTTAGATTTTTTTTAAAACGATGCATTAAGCCCCAAAATGACATTTAAATTTAGTATTTAATTTAAAAACAATCAGATTAGTTTTTACTGTATTACATATAGTTACATGTTCCACCATAACCTGTCAAAAGAAGACAGAAAAGATTATTCGTGCACAGGCAACAGTTTCAACAGTTTTCCATCCTGTTGAAACCACATTTCTGTCCATGCCTGTTAAAAACGTTAGTTCACTGATAGATTTGTCAACATCCCAAAGATGGGTCAGAATTGTAACTTTTATATACATTTAAATATACATTTTTTATACATTATATGAAAATGGTTTCTAATAGCTGGAATTTTTCAACATTGACACATTTTTTCACTATATAATATTAACAATATAAAGGTTTTTAGCCCAACTTGTACCTGCAGTCAAAACAAATGATGGAACTAAAACCTTCACTGCCTGCAGACACAGCTCCTCTCACTGGAAAGATGACACGTGTTAATTTTAACTATGAACCTCAAATTCAGAAACCCGAAAAATTATGGAAATGTAAGTTTGACATTATTCATCTTTCAAAAATAGAAATGCCTTTCTACTGTGCAGTTGTGACACTGTACAACATTTACAGTTTCCATCCTAAAATTTGAAATATTTACACAAATATATTTAACAATCCATACAGTAATACATTATGTATTACTTAATAATATAAAATTGCTTGAAAAAGTAGCTAATAATATACATTTGTGTGCCATTAAATGTGACAAAATAATAAAAAGATTTCTTTAACAATTTATCAATTATTCTTAAAAGAAATTTCTAAATGAAAACGATTAAAAAAAATACCATCAGAACCAGCGGTATTTCACACATGACCAGGCCGATAGAAGGGGTACTACAGACCGTCTTAACATTAGGCCAGGCTGTGGTTATTTATCCTCAGAGGTCTGTGGGTCACTGGTCTGCTCAACGTTGGTATTTTTTTAAATTACACACCAACTCTGTAAATGGACCATATAGGGAAGCTTAAAAGTATGATGTTCTCACTTCAAATGATCTGAAAATTAGGCCAAAATTTATGTCAGTTTGCACAGTTTCCATCCCATTGAAGCTCTAGTCAGGATTCATCTGTTTAAATGTGTCAGATATTACTTTTCAATTCAATTTTATTTATATATCGCCAATTCATAAAACATGTTATCTCAAGGCAATATACAAATTAAATCAGATTTTCATTATTCACAGAAGAAAATACTGTTTAATTTATATTTTATGTTTACTAAACCCCGCTGAGCAGCAGTTCTTGAACACTACTTTCTCATGGTAACATCATGTGTTGGATTGTGTGTCTGCAGCTTGTCAGGCTGTCTGATCTCAGAGGAAGGCTGTGCTTCTCTGGTCTCAGCTGTGAGCTACAACCCCTCCCATCTGAAAGAGTTGGACCTGATCTATAATCATCCAGGAGACTCAGGAATAAAGCTGCTGTCAGCTGGACTGAAGGAGCCACACTGGAGACTTGAAGCTCTGAGGTATGGAAGAAGCAGTTCATGTGTTATTTCTTGACAGTGTTCATCCTTAAGCCTCTCCCTTTTGAACAGATAGTTCAGTCTGCTCATGAAATATGTAATCTCAAGGCACTTTACAAAGTCAAATTGAAAAATTCCTATATAAGGGAACCAGTTGATTGCATCAAAGTCTGGACAAGCATTCACTCCTCCTGAAGAACCGTAGAGCCACAGGGAGAGTCATCTACATTGTCCATGGCTTTGCAGCAATCCCTCATACTGAGCAAGCATGAAGCGACAGTGGAAAGGAAAACTCCCCATTAACGGGATAGAAAAACCTCCAGCAGAACCAGGCTCAGTATGAACGGTCATCTGCCTCGACCGACCCCCCACTGTAATAACCTTGTCAGTGTTTAGCACCCCCTAATTAATAAATCAGACTAAAAGATGGTTGTTGGGAATGTGGAAATTTAAATAATTGGAGGGAGTTGACTCATTTATACTAATGTAGTCCTCTGGTAGCCAGGTTTCTGTGAGACAAAATAAATCAATCTGATTATCAGAAATCAATTCATTAACTAACAAAGTCTTTGGTGGGAGAGACCTTATATTTATTAGACCACATTTAATTGTTTTATTTTTTGGTTTTAAGGTGAGCTGTATTGATTTTTATTAGATTTTTATGATTTGTTCCTTTTTAGATCAGTTTGTGATCTATTCAGTTTTGGCCGTGGGAAAGACACCGTCTCAATAAGATAATAGGTGGGTAACAGTGCAGAAGCTGCTGAGAGGTGTATTAAACTATGGCTCTGCTTCCTGGTCTGGACCCTGGGTTGTCAGCATTTAGGAGAACTAATAAATCTGGCCAGATTCCTACAAAGTAGAGCTGCACCATCCAAAGTGGGATGGATGCCGTCTCTCTGGATCAGACCAGGTTTTCCCCAGAAAGTTCTCCAGTTATTAATGTAGCCCACGTCGTTTTCAGGACACCACCTAGACAACCAGCGGTTGAATAATGGCATGCGGCTAAACATGTTGTCACTGGTCAGATCAGGTAGGGGACCGACATTGTTTTAGCAAAGTTACACACCGAAGCAACACCAACTTTAGTGACCTGCGATTGGCATAACCTGGTGTCATTACCGCCAGCGTGAATAACAACCTTATTGTATTTGCGCTTATCCTTAGCCAGCAGTTTCAGGTAGGATTTGATTTTGCTTGTTCTCGTCCCTGCCAGGCATTTGACTATGGTCCCAGGTGTCTCTGGGACCATAAGGAATGGGGAAAATTTGTTATTCACGTGTGGTACAGAGTCCATTTGTGGCTTCAGCAGTTCAACAGTCTGAAGCATATGTGCAAATGTGTAAACGTGCAGTTATGCGAGTGTGGTAAATTAGGTTAATTAATTATAGTTAATTATTATAATCCTTTGAAAATCTTAGATCTGAATCAGTTAATGCAGATTAAAGGTGGAAATAATCAGTAATATGTGGTGACTTTAGTGCACATGGAATATTATGGGGAGGAAACAGAACAGGTGAAAATTGAAAAATGGTAGAACATTTAGAGGGTAATAATTTATTCTGTTGAATGATGGAAGATGGAGCAAAACAGATGTTCATCCAGGAAATCGATCAGTCCTTGATTTAACACTAGTGTCCAGGAATATTTCAGCTGGTTGTAAAATAGGATTTATTAGACTCGTCTGCAGGCAGAGATCATTACCCAGTTTATGTAATATTCTCCTCACTAAGAACGGCTCACAAGGAAAATTAAAGGGCTGTTTTATGTTCCTACGTACACATTATTTTAATTTTACATTAGACTAGGTTAGCTAAACCTGTTCAGTAACCAAGGTCGGATCCGTCTACTCTAACCCCACCCCGAAAACCTCCTACTTGGTCCTCCACTCTCCATTTCATGGACAATCATCCATCACTTCCATACCTTAAAAACCCAGGAGTACCAGTAGGAGGCATCACAGGGCAGGCAGGGCCTATCCAATGAGAAAAATCCATCCCCTCTAAGAAAATGGTAAAAACTGATGACACCCTCAGGTGAAATCTCACTCTCGGCCAATCTGAGCTTGGAGAACCTGTATTGAAACTAGGAGTTACCATCACCAGCTAATATTAAAGGATCTTTAGAGCCAGTCCGATCCTGGTTCTTCCTATATCAAATCAAAAGATTGCATAAACCGTAGGTCTTAATGTGTGTCTGAAGCAGTTCCCATTCTTTACCATAAAACCATATTAGTCAACATATTGCAACATTACAGTGTAGATGTCAAAACACAGAAAATCAAACATTTAAGTCAGTTGAACAGAGCAGTTAAACAAACAGTAACAAAACATGAGAAGAGTCTGAATGTCAAGAACGCAAAGTTAAGAAAGCCTTCAGGCCATTCAGTGCATAAGGCAGAAATTAATCTAATCACGCTTAGGGTTCTCAGGCAACTCCTCCCGTTGAGGAATAAGAAATCAGAATTCTCTAGCTTCTTCATCCTCAGTCCTCTTCTTGGTTTCCACTTGCAGGCTGGACTACTGAGCTGGATGGTAATGAATGTTCAGTTCTGGCTTAAGCAATGAGCATAAAATACTTTATGAAGATGGTTGACAGACACAAGTCTTTGTCTTCTTTCCAGGAACAGAAACAAGGTGTAATTAGTGTTCCTGTCAAAGTCGCACTTTCACTTTCAAGATATTCCTGTGCACAAGTATTTAGCTCCCAGAATTCTGCAATTTAATTATTAATTAAAGGAGTAATATTAAGTTCAAATGTATTTGCAGTAGTTTTCCAGTAATTCTTAACAGAATGCATCCAATATATGTCTTAACTTTTAATGTCTGACAGTGGAAAGTTCTCTGCATCAACATATTTGTTTCAGGTCATTTTCCGTCTTATTTTGAAAACCCGGCTGAGAAGAAGGAAACCTCTGCATGTGGTTGATATTCAGAAGTAGGCGTAGGAGACAGGAAGCAGTTCTGTGGAACAACTTCAGCTTGACTTGCATCAAACATTTCTCTCTCTCTCTCTCTCTCTCTCTTAAGGGAAGTGCTGTTGCCTCAAGAAATGATGTGCAAATCTGCACAGAGAAGACAAAATATTTATACTATGCTGGTATCTGTTTAGGAATGCCAAGGTTCTTCACAACAAGGCAGCGAGCAGGAGAGGTAGAGAACAGGAGCTCTTTTGAAAACATTGAAGCGTTGTTGAACAAACAAAGCTACTTAAACAAAACAGAATTAGTTCCATATTTTAATCCTAATTAAAAGCAAACCTTACATGTGATTATTTGTGTTTTTTTCCTCGGCCTCGGTTATTGGTTTTATGTGTTTTGAGCGCCGACCTGGTCAGGACAGAGCAGGTTTTCTCTGATGCTTTGTCTTTTTGGCAACCCTAAAAAACCAAAACCCTATACAGTCAGTGTTAGGTGTCAGGTAACCTGTGACAAGTTTACAACAGTTTAAAAGCAGTAGAGCCTTCTGAGCTATCTAAAATTTTAGCTTCATCTAAACCTTCTACCTGTATGTTAGACCCAATCCCAACCAAGTTGTTTAAGGAGGTATTCCCTCTGATCAGTGGTCCTATTTTAGACATGATTAATCTATCCTTGGTAAATGGATATGTACCACAGGCTTTTAAAGTAGCTGTTATTAAACCTTTACTTAAGAAACCATCTCTTGATCAAGATGAGTTAGTAAATTACAGACCTATATCTAATCTTCTTTTCTTATCTAAAATTCTTGAGAAAGTAGTTGCTAATCAACTATGTGAACATTTACAAAGTAATGACCTACTTGAGGAGTTTCAGTCAGGCTTTAGAGCTCATCATAGCACTGAAACAGCTCTGATGAAGGTCACCAATAATATTCTCATGGCCTCAGATAATGGACTTGTGTCTATACTTGTCCTGTTAGATCTCAGTGCTGCATTTGATACAGTTGATCACAATATTCTCCTACAAAGACTAATGTAGGGATTAAGGGAAAAGCATTAGGCTGGTTTAAATCTTATCTGTCGGACAGATTCCAGTTTGTCCATGTTAATAATAAATCCTCCTCAAACTCTAGGGTCACTTGCGGAGTACCACAGGGTTCAGTCCTTGGACCAATTCTATTTACTATATATATGCTTCCGATTGGCAAAATTATCAGACAGCATGGGATTAATTTCCACTGTTATGCTGATGACACTCAGCTATATGTATCCATAAATCCTGATGAATCCAATCAGTTACTTCGACTGCAGTCATGTCTTGATGACATCAAAAGCTGGATGACTTTAAATTTCCTGCATTTAAATTCTGACAAGACAGAAGTTGTGATCTTTGGGCCAGAGTCTTCAAAAAATAAAGTTCTTAATCAATCACTTAATCTGGATGGCATTAACTTTGCTTCTGGTAATAAAGTTAAAAATCTTGGTGTTGTTTTCGACCAAGACATGTCATTTAAATCCCATATTAAACAGGTTTCCAGAGTTTCCTTTTTTCACCTCCGGAATATCGCCAAAATTAGAAACATTCTGTCCAGGGGTGATGCTGAAAAACTAGTCCATGCATTTGTTACTTCAAGGCTGGACTATTGTAATTCTTTACTATCAGGAAGTCCACAAAATGCAGTTCGAAGTCTTCAGCTGATCCAAAATGCTGCGGCAAGAGTTCTGATGAAAATCAACAAGAGGGATCATATTTCTCCAATTTTAGCTTCCCTTCATTGGCTTCCTGTTAAATCAAGAATAGAATTTAAAATTCTCCTTCTAACGTATAAAGCCCTTAATAATCAAGCTCCATCATATATCAGAGCTCTGATTACCCCGTATGTTCCTAACAGAGCACTTCGCTCTCAGACTGCAGGTCTGCTGGTGGTTCCTAGAGTCTCTAAAAGTAGAATGGGAGGCAGATCCTTTAGCTATCAGGCTCCTCTCCTGTGGAACCAACTCCCAGTTTTGGTCCGTGAGGCAGACACCCTATCTATTTTTTAAGACTAATCTTAAAACTTTCCTTTTTGACAAAGCTTATAGTTAGAGTGGCTCATGTTACCCTGAGCTATCTCTATAGTTGTGCTGTGATAGGCCTAGGCTGCTGGAGGACATCAGGGTCTAATTTTCTCACTCTACTGACTCTACCGTTCTTCAGTCTACTGTTCTCCAGTTTTGCATTGTATTACATTGAAATGACTGTCGTCATTTCAGCTTTTAACTTTTTGCTCTCTCTCTTTTTCTTCATAGTAGGTACACCTGGTCTGGCGTTCTGTTAACTGTGACATCATCCAGAGAAGACGGCTCACCCGCTACTACCATCTAATGTAGAACAGATTACTAGATCAATGTGTGCTTCTGTGCTTTTTTGTCTCTCTTGTTGTGTCTCTGCTCTGTCTTCTGTAACCCCAGTCGGTCGAGGCAGATGGCCGTTCATACTGAGCCCGGTTCTGCCGGAGGTTTTCCTTCCCGTTAATGGGGAGTTTTTCTTCCCACTGTCGCTTCATGCTTGCTCAGTATGAGGCATTGCAGCAAAGCCATGTACAATGCAGACAACTCTCCCTGTGGCTCTACGGTTCCCCAGGAGTGAATGCTGCTTGTCGGGACTTTGATGCAATCAACTGGTTTCCTTATATAGGACATTTTTGACCAATCTGTATAATCTGACCCAATCTGTATAATATGATTGAACTTGATTTTGTAAAGTGCCTTGCGATGACATGTTTCATGATTTGGCGCTATATAAATAAAATTGAATTGAAAATTGAATTGAAAACCACAGCAGCTTGTCCTGGGTGTCTCCACACCCCCCTGTGTGTGAAATGTCTCTCATTGTAAGCCAAGGATATCACCTTATGTCCCATCCAAGATGTTGCACAACAAGAGTTCCAATGTTAGTTGCCATTGCAGCTTGATGTTACTCAGAGTAAACCTTCATTCACTGATATCACCTTCAAGCTGTTATCCTTTTATTATTACAGGCCCTCTGCAATCCCGACCAGATCCAAAATATCCCCATCATTTAATCTAATTACATTAATCTTATTTCTTTTCTGTATGTAAGAGGATAACTATTAAATTATCCTGATCTAAAAGCTCTCTAGGTTAATAGTTAGCTAAACTCAGTTTTGTGTTTTTCCCCTCAGGATGTTGTCATGATTTGGGTTTGGTTATGTTTTTTGTTTATTTGATCAATTACTTCACTCTCCTGCCTTAAGTTCAGTTTCTATTTTAGGTTCTGTCTTAGTGTTTGATTTTGTTTTAGGTTATAAGTTTATCCGGCCTGCTCAGACTATTTCTGTCACCAGTCTAAGTTCAGTTCACCTGCCAGCAGGGGTGGACTGGGACAAAAAATCGGCCCTGGCATTTTGGATTAGACTGGCCCACCACATTGTCATGGTTCCTAAACAGGCGCGCTTGGCCTCCCCTGGGATTGGGCAATCCCATTCCCATTGCGCTGGCTTCCATTCTATGAATGCATCCTCCTGTCTCTAGATCATAAATTCAATTGTTTAAACAGTTATGAGCTGATTTTCCACAATTTAATATATGTGGATTACGAATTGTGTTTTGGTCATCAAACTGTGTGCAGGTAACATGTTTTTGTGCTGCTGCGCGAACATAAAAGGCAAAGAGCTGATTGTAGGTGAGGCCGGCAGTTCCTTGGCCTCTAGGCAGGGGGCGCTCAAGGAGCACCGCTCCTGATCCAAAACTGTAGAGTGACAGCAAGTTATGGATGTATTATTAGCGAGTTTTGCTAAACAAGTAAAGCACTTAAAAAGACTCAAAATGTACAGCTGGAACCGGACTGATCAGGGAAGGCTTTCCTCCCTGGCAGTGATCTCCATTGAGACTGAGAGACTTTTAAAACTGAAGAAGATAAAGAGAACTTTTACTGGAAAATGAAGATATTTTTGTGCAGAAAGAGCTGCGCATGGACTTAATTTATAAGTAGAGGTAAGACAGCGATAATTATTCATGTTTTGTTTCTGTAATGAAATGTGCTTAATGTGGGTTATAGTTTTAGAATGTGTTACAAATGCAGAAATCCATCATAACTTAAACTGTTACAGTCAAATGACAAATAATTTATTTTTATTTTTTCATCAAATCAATATTTGTCCATGTCTCTTGGTGAATTAATTTGGCTCAATCAGTCGCCTTCAGCACTTTGCAATGAGTCTATTCTGTAGAGTGTATATATTAGTAAATCTGACTGATGACATCAGTGCCTCACCAGCTATGAACTCTACCGCACGTACGTCACTGACTACAACCACCACCACCATATTTTACATCAGACACCGGAGCAGATGATGGGCCTGCTGTTGGGAACATGTCAGTCAGTTTGACACATTTCGCAGCGTCCGTTTAAAGAACTTGTTTATTTTTTTCGCGCAGTTTCTCTGCGCCTCCCTTGCGTTTCTTATGCATTACTACTGTGAACACCGCTGCACAAAGTTCCACATGGAGCGTGAAGGTGTTTTTCTACTTTATGATTGGCCTAGCCCTTTAGACTGTCAGGGATGATAACCAATGGGCTGCAGTAGCCTGTGGTAAGGGCCGGATGATCGGAACAGACTCTTGCGCTGCTGATTTTATTTTTCTTCATGCATTATGCAAATATAATGAGGCCGATATATAAAATAATAATAATAATAATAATAATAATAATAATAATAATACATATTATTATTATACATGTCGGGTCTGCCGGCCCAAACAGCATGTCGGCCCACCGGGAAAATGCCCGGTACGCCCGATTACCAGTCCATGCCTGCCTGCCAGCATTCTTTTGTCTTCCTGTCACTCCCCTTCACCAGTCACCATCCAATCGGCATCAGTTTACTCCCAAGCACTGCCCTGTTCCCGATTAGCTCCACCCATGTCAGTAATTAGTTTCACTCCATTCACCTGATCACTCCCTTACTTATACCTGCCTCTGCCCCTGCAATCTGCCACATCATTGTTTGTTTTTTCTGTGCCCAGTTGGTGAGTCAAGTTCAGCTTTCAATGCTTTCTGTTTGCCTGTTCTTCTGACCATGTTTGCCTCTGGATATTTGAGTTAGCCTGTCCCCTGTTTTTGCGTATAGTTTTGTCTGTGACTGCCTTTTTTGTTATTTTTGGTTATTGGATGCAGTCTTCCCATTTTTGTCTTGATCCCCGTTTTGGCTTTTGCATTTTGTTAATAAATTTTCTTTAACCTAACCTCTGCTTGTCTGGTTGAATACTGGGTCCCCCTGTCTCTGGTTCATGACAAACATCTGGTTAAAAAAAAAAGAGTTATTTGTGTCCGTGTTGAGAGATATTAAATCTTCATAAATATTGTAGGTAAACTGTTGTACACTGGTGCTTTAATCACCAATTTACCTATGTTAGTTAGTAGGAGTCATTATGCTAATTTTGCAGTCTTATCCATTATTTTTAAGATGCTCATTAAATGCGGTGTTCGCATTTTCCTTTGCATGAGCTGGTAGTTTAAAGGTTCAGGTTACTCTGCTAATATAATGAAATGTAATTAATTAATTTATTCAATGTAACTGTTGATATGATGCCCACTTAATTTATTAGGTTGCAAATTTATTTTGGTGCAAAATAATTTTCTTAACGGTCTTCCCTATTTTGTCATGCATGATGCGTTTACAAAGCTTGTTAAATCTTAAAGTTGCTTCTTAAAAGTTTTTTACCCTTACATAATCATCAATGTATTTCGTAATGTGCATTTTATGTTTTGAGTACAAGAAAATCTGAAGTGAAATGCAGGAAGTTGTGCCAAAACTAATCTTTGAGATCACAAGTCCGTTGTTTTTGCCCCCTCGCCAGTTGTCCTTTCATGGCCCCAAGCCTGAATTTCAATCAATTGAACACCGTCCCTACAGTGAGAGCACTCATCCACGAAGCCCAGCCTTCATCTCTGAAAGTAGAAACGGACTCCGCCAGCATTTTTTCCAAAGAAAGCTCCTTAGGTTGAAAATAAATTACGGTAAAGCAGTCACAAACTTTTTAACCACAGTGTTACCTCTAAAATGACAAACATAAAAGAAATAAAAGAAAAAGAAAACTAAAAGAAATAATAATGAAATTTAAAAAAGAAAAGAAAAAAAACATTTTTTTCCTCTGCCAAAATCAAAACTCAAAACAGTCTCCACCTTCCTTTGATCATTTCCACCTGTCACTTGTAATTGGCACTCTGCTCTGTTCACCTCCTTAAAGTAACCCTCCATCATCCTGCTAGAATCTGCTAGATCATTAACGAGCCTTAGGTGAGTTTTGTCCAGTGTTCTCTTTTGATTGACCTGTTGATATTACCCGATTGCCTCCGGATTCTGTTGACATGATCATCGGAGGCCAGGTGTCTGTCTGCTTTCAGCTCTTCTGTCTTTCTCTGGATTTTTACAACATTGTTGGATGTGTTCAAATATTAGAAATTTTTTCTCAGTGTAGGACAATGTGTGTCTGACAGACATGTAATGTCCATGTTTGCTGCTGAAAGAGACTGACGGTCTGCCCCCCCTCCTTCTTTCAGGGTGGAGCCTACTGGAGTCCAATATTTGACACAGGGTCCATGGAAGTGTAAGTATAGTTTTTATTTGACTCATGACAACAAAGCAGCTCACATGCAACTAACTTCAATCCATCCCATCACTCATTCAGGAGTCAAAAATGATCAATAACTGCAGCTGGATTGTCTTTGTTCTCTCCATCAGATTCCTGCCAACTCACAATCGACACAAATACAGTGAACAGAAACCTCAAACTGTCTGAAGACAACAGGAAGGTGACATATGTGGAGGAACTTCAGTCATATCCTGATCATCCAGACAGATTTGATCATCCTCAGCTGCTGTGTAGAACTGGTCTGACTGGTCGCTGTTACTGGGAGGTCAAGTGGAGAGGAGGAGTTGATATATCAGTGAGTTACAGAAAAATCAGGAGGAAAGGAGACAGTAGAAACTGTTGGTTTGGACTGAATGATCAGTCCTGGAGGCTGAGATGCTCTGATCATCATGGTTACTCTGTCTGGCACAATAACAGACAAACCTCCATCCCCTCTTCCTCCATCTCTAACAGAGCGGCAGTGTATGTGGACTGTCCTGCTGGTATTCTGTCCTTCTACAGAGTCTCCTCTGACTCACTGATCCACCTCCACACCTTCAACACCACATTCACTGAACCTCTGCATCCTGGGATTGGGTTTTTGTGGCTCAGTTCTGGTTCCTCAGTTTGTTTGTGCTAAGTTGAGTCTAAAGAGTCTCCTCCTGACAGAGAAAGCCTCTTCCTTTTGAACAGATAGTTCAGTCTGTCTCTTTCACTCAGAAACGCGTTTTCAGATTCATGGATTCATTTCAATTTTATTTATATACAATTGGGGGAGTGGTGGCCTAGTGGTTAGAGCAGTGCGCTTGCGCTCTGAGAAGGATGCAAGTACCTGGTTAAATCCCCACAGCCTGCACTCTGGGTCCCTGAGCAAGACCCTTATTCCAGATTGCTCCCTAGGCGCCACACATGGCAGCCCACTGCTCCCCAAGGGAATGGGTGGAATGCAGAAGTGAATTTCTCCATTGTGATAATAAAGTATCTATTATATAGTGCCAATTCAAGAAACATGTTATCTCAAGGCACTTTACAAAGTCAAATTCAATCAGATTACACAGATTGGGTCAGATGATACAGATTGGAGAAAAAATGTCCTGTCTAAGGAAACCCAGTCATTTGCATCGAAGTCATAACAATCAGCATTCACTCCTCCTGAAGAAGCGTAAGGCCACGGGGAGAGTCGTGGCTTTGCAGCAATCCCTTTTACCAATCAAGCATAAAGCAACAGTGTAAAACAAAAAGACCCTATTAACGGGAAGGAAAAACCTCCAGCAGAACCGGGCTCAGTATGAACGGTATTCTGCCTCGACCGACTGGGGGTCACAGAAGACAGAGCAGAGACACAACAAAACAGACAAAAAAGCACAGAAGCACACATTGATCCAGTAATCTGTTCTACATTAGATGGTAATAGTGGGTGATCTGTCTTCCCTGGACGATGTCACAGCTAACAGAACGCCATACCAGGTGAACCTACTATGAAGGAAAAAAAAAAGAGAGAACAAAAAGTTAAAAACATAAATGATGTCAAGCAATGCAAAATTGAAGAACAGTAGAACTCAAAAATAGGCCCTGATGTCCTCCAGTAGCCTAAGCCTATAGCAGCATAACTATAGAGGTAGCTCAGGGTAAAATGAGCCACTCTAACTATAAGCTGTCTGTTTCTTTGTGAAATTCTTTTAAATGTTTCATTGGAAACTTCCAGTCCTTTAAAGACGGAAGCTGGGTTTATTAAAACTTAGTATAATTTGGTCATATGCGCTTATCCCTGCATGTCCATATTCTTACCATACACCTGCAAAAGCTCACTTCTAAGAGGCAAGGCAAGGCAAACTTATTTATATAGCACAATTCAGTACAAAGACAATGCAAAGTGCTTTACATGATTAAAATATAGCAAAATAAAAGCAAGTAGGAATAAAATGTAGATAGAAAATATAATAAAAGCAAGTAGGGATAGAATGTAGAAACAAAGAAAAACATTAAAAGCTGTAAAATAGTTTAACTAGAACAGTCAAAGGCAATTTTAAACAAATGTGTTTTTAATCTTGATTTAAAAGAACTCAGGCTTTCAGCACTTTTACAGTTTTCTGGAAGTTTGTTCCAGATAAGCGGAGCATAGGAACTAAATGCTGCTTCTCCGTGTTTAGTTCTGGTTGTAGGTATGCAGAGTAGGCTGGAGCCAGAAGACCTGAGTGGTCTGGATGGTTGATACACTGATAACAAGTCTGTGATGTATTTAGGTGCTAAGCCATTTAGGGATTTATAGACTAACAGAAGTATTTTAAAGTCTATTCTCTGAGATACAGGGAGCCAGTGGAAGGACTTCAGAACCGGGGTGATGTGCTCTACTTTCTTAGTCTTAGTGAGGACGCGGGCTTGGAAGAGACTTCTGTTGGAAGAAAGGTGGCATTTCAGGATCTCCGTCCTGCAGCTACTGGAAATTATCTCTAAAACTACCTTGAATGTAGATCCTTTACGTCACTGGAGATGCCAAAAATAAAAGCTAATAAAAATTTTACAAAGAAATAACCAAATTATAAGAAAACAAGGAAAAGACAATGTCTCCTAAAGAGTAAAATTACAGTCTGTATATTTATTAATACAAAGATCATTGACTTATTTTTAGGCTTTCAATTTCTTTCTGTTCCTTTTGACCACCTGAATTCATTGTTTGTATTGCCTTTAAATATATACAACATTCCAAATCTCAGTTAATCTATGGTAAAACTTTAAAGTGAACTGATTTACACTTCGTCCAACATCAGCAAAAGTAATGATTTTCTCTTTAAGTTTATGAGCTTCTGGTGTTCTTTTGTAATGACTGTAGTTTTCTCCTTGTAATTCAGCACATCCACAACACTGACAACAATGCCAAGAGCAATAATCAAGCTATACACATTTTTATTTTTTACTTGAATCCTTCATTTCTAAAGCTGCCATTATTTTTCTAAGGTTGTAAACTCCGCCCCCCCCCCCCCCCCCCCCCCGTGACATCAACTGAAACTCTATTTCATCGAGCTCCAGTCCCTGTCAAAGGCCAAAACATACAGACCAAACTTCAAATTCAGATGTTTACCTTGAAGTAGATTAATCTTAACGTTTCTTTTGTCTCTTCGCAGACTAACCCATCCCGTCTGGAAAATGTTCAGGGTTTGCTTCAGCTCAGCAAAACTAGTTGTTTATATAATAGATTATGTGCATAACATGGCCTGTTGAAAACCTGAAGCTCCTCAAATTTCCTCTCTAAGGTGTTCTTAGAGAAGAAATGAATCTTCATTTTATTTTATATTTATTTATTATTATAATAATATTGTTTATTAGTGATTAAATATGTGGTGCAATCCAGTTGATCCTTGTATCCAAGGCGAATTTCTCTCAGGGGAGACTCATAAAGATACTTCAATTTCATACAGTTTTGATCTAAGCCAAAGCACATTCCACCTGAATTTAAACATGTATTAAATGAAAAACCATGGGCCTTGCACTTATTATATTCTTCTAATGTATATTCTCAAATATTGCAATGCAAACTTTATTTAAAGCCTTCTTTCAAATGGACAAGTTTGTCATTATTGTTACAATTTCATAATCTCAGTAAGCTTTTATGTAGTATCTATACTTTGCTGCTGTTTGCAATTCTATTAATAGTCTAGGATCAGAACTTTAGAGCTTCTAATATGTTGTTTTTTTTTTTAATTAACATTTTATTGAGTGTATTTCAAAAAAATAAAAAATAAAAATGTATACATTCATCATATCCATTTCTGACATAGACTTAACATAGCCAAATTAACTTCACAACCTTCCATACATGAGCTAGGTGACAGTTATGCTTCAGGTAATCTTACCATTTTATCCTGACTCGCATACCTTCATGTAGAAAGAGAAAAACTCCCTTCCCCTCCTCCTTAATCATGGATATGTCTACAAATTTTCATTCCGATAGAAATACACTTTTTTATCTTAAAAGAAAAACAAGACAAAACAAGAAAAAACACCCAAAGAAAAGAAACCAAAACTGTACAACAACACTAACTGTGTGGCACTAAGAGGTTTTCAACCCTAATTTTATCACATGACAAAGTCTGATCTCACAGGCGATATAAATTTCACCCAGTTTTCCCACTGTTTCTTAAACTTGCCAGATTCTAATCTAAAGGAAAAGGTTAGCTTTTCCATTATATAAATATTGCGCATTACTTCAACCCAATCTTCCCTTGTCGGAGCCTCAGTTTTCAGCCAGTTCCTAGTTATAGCTCTATTCCTGGCTACCAACATGATCCTGAAAATATATTTATCCTCTGAGGTTGTCATCTTATCAATCCCTCTTCCCATGTATAAAGTGTCAAATGTTAGAGGAAGTTTCACTTTTAGAATTTTCTCCATACATTCCTTCAAGTCTTGCCAGTATGTATCCAAACTCCCACAACCCCAAAATACATGGAAGTGATTAGCTCTTTCCTCTCCACAACCTCTCCAACATCTAGTATCTTTGTATTTCATTTGCGCTGGAGTAAAGAAATACCTTATAATACATTTCCAGCCAAATTCTCTCCACGAGGGGGAACATGATGTTTTCCAATGTTGCCTAAATATCTCCTCCCATGTCTCCACCGTCCACCTCCCTCCCGTCTCTTTTTTCCATCGTTCTTTTATATATAATGTGTTTCTTCCTTTCAGGTTCTCCACTCCTGAATATAATTTTGATATTACTTTATTGCCTAAATTTGATTCAATTGCTCTGATAAACATCTGAATTAAACCTGTTTCTAATTCTTTAAAGTTTATCTTTTTTTTTAACTTCCTCTATAACATGCCTTACTTGCAGATACCTAAAGAGGTTTCTATTTTCAAGGCCAAATTTTCTCTTTATATCTTCAAAGCTTATTACTTTCCCTTTTTTAATCAGTTCCCATTATGTCTTCGGACCCCTCGCCCACACACCAAATGTTTTATCCATTGTATTCGGCTTAAAATCTGAATCATGGGCAATCCATCTTAATAGTCTAGTCTGCTCTGTCAGGCCGTGCTTTGATATAATTTCATGCCATGTACTAAGTGACAGTTCTATCCTTGGATTCAGATCGTTCTCCAATTGTAGTTTCAATTTATTGTCATTAATTATGGCTTGTAAAGGTATTTTGGGTGACATGGCACATTCTATGTCTTTCCACCTTGATTTATATTGAGGGTCACAAATATTCAGGAGAGGTTTTATCTGTGCCGCCTGGTAATAACTTTTCAGACATGGAAGGGCTAAGCCTCCACGATCCTTGGCCAGCTGTAAGGTTCTAAATTTAACCCTCGGTCTTTTCCCTTGCCAAATGAATCTCGAAATTAATTTATCCCATTCTATAAATTCTTTATCTGTCACCCCAACCGGAAGAGAAGCGAATAGAAACATTAGTCTTGGTAATACATTTGTCTTAACCATTTCTATTCTAGAGGAAATGCTTGTAAATGGAATTAAACTCCATCTCCCCATGTCCGATTTTATTTTGGTAATTAGAGGGTTGTAATTACTGCTCATTAAGTCAGGTAAGTTACGTGGTAATTCTACTCCCAAATACCTCAGAGACTTTGATGACCAGTCCCAGTTAAATTGCTTTTTGATCACTTCGTCTGGAGTATAGTTATAGCATAGAACCTGGGTTTTCTTTACATTAAGTTTGTAGCCCGACAAAAGGCCAAACTCATCCAGAATGTTCTTTAGGGCTGGAAGTGAGCTGTCTGGTTGTGAGAGGTATATTAATACGTCATCAGCAAATAAAGCTATGTTTTGTTCCCCCCCTTCCATATGTATACCCTTTATATTTCTATCCTGTTTTATCCACTGGCTTAGTGGTTCCAAATATATTGCAAATAAGAGTGGACTGATGGGGCAGCCTTGGCGACAACCTCGTTCTAGCATAAAATGGCTAGATAAACTCCCATTAATTTTTATCCTAGCTGTCGGTTGGTGGTATAATGATTGTATAGTTTTGATAAAGAATTCACTGAAACCAAATTTCCTCAGTACCCTAAACAGAAAGACCCACCTGACAGAATCAAAAGCCTTTTTCTGCATCCAAACCTAATATAACTGCTTCAGTTTTCATTTTAACTATATTTTGCATCACTAGTAGTGTGCGCCTAACATTATCTTGTGTTTGTCTCTGCTTTATGAAGCCTGTTTGGTCTAAGTGTATTATGTTTGGTAGAATTTTTTCCAGGCGTCTAGCTATTACAGCTGTAAATAACCTATAATCCAAATTCAACACACTAATTGGTCTATAGTTGGCACATTCCAATTTATCTTTTCCATCCTTGGGGATAACAGTAATATAGGCTTCTCTCCAGGAGATCGGTATCTCCCCACTCTTCAAAACCCAATTAAAAGTATTTTTTAGTAGGGGAATCAATGGTTTCCTAAGTAATTTATAAAATTCCGAAGTGTATCCATCCGTTCCAGGAGCTTTATTGGTCTTCAGTCTTGAGATTTCTGAGTTTAATTCTTCCTCTCTAATTTCCCCTGTCAACATTTGATTTTGCTCCTCTGTTAACCTAGGTAACTTTAATTTTGCCAATAATGTTTGGATTTGGTCTTCATTTTTAATTTGTGTTTGTGAATATAATTTTTTGTAATATTTTTCAAAACACTTATGAATCTCTTCTGTTTTATATTTTACGAGATTTGATGTGGGGTCCCTTATTCTGTTGATATTACTCTTCACCTCCTGCTTTTTCATTCTATACGCGAGATACTTAACTGACTTGCTTCCGCCTTCATATAACTTTTGTTTTGTATATAACAACTTTTTTTTAATCTCTTCGTCCAAGATGCAATTTATCTCTGTCTTAATTCTTTTAATTTCTTTGTTTTTCCCCTCATCAAAATTATTTTTTTGTTCCTTTTCTAGTCTCTCTAGCTCTGATTTCAATTGAGTTAGTTTACCTTGTTTTAACTTTTTTAAATATGCCGATTTGGCAATTAACTTCCCTCGGATAACTGCTTTACATGCATCCCATAGTACAGTAGGAGAGACCTCACCGTTGTCATTCTCGTTTACATATAAATTGATTTCTTTCTTAAATTCCTCCAATGTATTCCCTTGTAGTATGCCTGCATTGATTCTCCAGAGGGTTGACCTTATTTCCTGAGACATCTCCAATGTCAGATATACTGGGCTGTGATCCGATATATCCCTTATTCCAATATCACATTTTTCCACTCTGTGTCTATCCTTCTTCGACATTAGAAAATAATCAAGCCTAGAGTATACAGAGTGAGGTGAGGAGAAGTAAGTGTAATCTCTTCCCTTAGGATTTAGTTCTCTCCAAACATCCATTATACCTAGCTCTCCCATTAATTTCCTTATCTTTTTTCCGATTTTAGATGTTTTCCACCCTCTGTCTGAACAATCAAATTGTGGGTTCAACCTTAAATTTAAATCTCCACCACATATTATAATTCCCTCTCCCTCTACCACCAATAGATCCAACATCTTTCTATAAAATGCCCAGTTAGAACCAGGGGGTGCGTATATATTCAGGATGGTGACCAGCTCACCTTCCAGCCTACCCTTAATCAATACAAACCTCCCATCTTTATCTATAATTTCTGAAGACCTCTCAAATTGGGTTCTCCCTGAAATGAGGATGGCTACTCCTCTCCTATGTCCACTTTTATATGATGAATGAAATACTTGATTAAAACCGTGTCTCTGAAGCTTGGCATGTTCTTTGTCCGTCAGGTGGGTCTCTTGTAACATTGCCACTGCCACACCTTCCTTTTTTAATTTCCCCAGAACTTTAGATCTTTTTATTGGGTTGAGCAGCCCATTCACATTAAATGACACTAATTTTGTTAACCTTTTCTTGGTACACATTTCCTTGTTTCTCTCTGCTATCACCGCTCTTCTGAGCTCCCCGGTGCCACAAAAATCCCAAAACTGGGTTGAACATATAAACGAACAGAACAACTTTCACTAATGAACTAGTGATTAACATAACCATAATAACTTCCTCATGTGGGGTCCTTGTTTTGACCCTTTTTGAGATAAGATGGTAAGTCTGATCAAAGGGATAGCCTCTCCCTTTCAGAGGAGAAGGGCCCTTGATGATGCAGCAAATGTTATTCATGCACTTTCCACTGCTCAAAATCCAAATAACATTGCTCAAACAAGTAACTAACAAAGAAATACTTAACTTGGGGAGATGCCCCGACCATTTACTTATAACCGGGAAAAATTACCTCGAAAAGACCGGAAAAAAGGGAAGAAACCCGGTGTGTATTCGTCCTGGACCATCCTTTTAATTTACAGATGCTCATCATTCCTAGTCCTGACTTCTCCTAAAAGACTGTAGCCGTTGTTTATATCCAGGCAGCGTTTCTTTGGTTGTTGATCCCTTCTGGGCTCCGCTGGTCTTCCAAGTCAGGTGTCTGATCTTCTCCAGGCTGCTCTCCGTTGGTTTAATCACTGACACCGGAAAACCCCTCTCTGCCATATCTTTAGTCGCCTCCTCTGCTGAGTTGTAGACCTTCGTTTCTCCCTCGTAGAACACACGCATTTTGGCCGGGAATGGTGTCTGGAACCTTATATTTTTCTCTTTCAAAACCCTTTTGGCTTCTGCGTATTCCCTCCGTTTCTTTAGCACCTCCGGAGCATAATCATGGTCCAGAAACACTTTATTTCCCTCATACAGAAATCCCCTTTTCTCCCACGCTTTTTTCAGGATCTCTTCTTTAATTCTGAAACTTGTAAACTTTACCACGATGGACCTCGCTCGCGTTCCCGGAGAAGGACGCGCTGCCAGAGCCCGATGAGCTCTCTCTATCTGGATGGAAAGCGATGGCGGCAACTCCAGCTTTTCTCTCAACAGCTTCTCAATGAAGTCCGCCACTGACCCAGCGCCGTCCTCCGCTCCCTCTTTGAGACCATGGATCCTAATATTCTCCCTCCTCGAGCGTCCCTCCTGGTCCACGAGTCGTGTCTCCATGCGTTTCTGTAGCTCACTGAGTTCCATCGTAGCCCGCTCCACGAGCTGCAGGCGTTCCTCCGCTTCCTGAATCCGATTTTCGGCATGATCGATCCTGTTGTTGGCGACTTTAATCTCATTCTTAATTTCGTTGAGGTTCTCTGAGTTTTCCTGCCGAAAGTCCCGCAGTTCGGTCAAAATCGTTTCCAAATTTGCCATATTTAGGGAAGACTGGGACTCGTCGTCTCGACTTTTCAGGCTTGATTCTGCACCCACTGTTGTGCGGTTTAGCTCTCTGTCCAGGACAGCTAGCTTAGCATCTAGCTTTCCCCTTTCGGTGCTCTCCCTGTCGTGTCGGTCCGGTTTTTGAGATTTTCTGGCGTTTTTCCCTTTTGACATAATTAAATGCCCTATATCGGTTAGTTTTTATCAGTTTTTCGTTCCTTATTTGATAAGAGAGGGCTGGAAAAAAAAAAAACTTTGGTCGGTAGCTCGCACACTAAGCTGCCTCCATGCTGGAGTCACACCGGAAGTCTCTAATATGTTGTTTCTAAGGCTGCAGCGCCTCAGCAGCCTCAATTGTTTATGAGCTTTTCCTAAGTATCAATTATTTCTAACAAACCTTAAATATATTTCATTCAAGCCATGTTAATCTCTCCGTGTATCAATTTAATTTTGGCCAGACATTTAAAGTGACAACCCAACTGTATTTTAATACAATCTCTCTTTTCCCTCTTTCAAGCTTTTAGTTAAAATTGTCATGCTTATTTTAGGTCTCTCGAAAATGCATTTATGTTTAGAGCTGCAGTCTCCCAACACAAACAATTTTGAAACCAATTTATAATTTAAACTAAATCTCTGTTCATCTGTGTCAAGTAATTCAGTCACATACAAATGAGACATTCAAACAAAGAAACAACCACACACACACACAGGCCTGTTTTTTCACACCGTTTTTGCACAGATCTGTGGTCTTTGATTTTAAAAACGTTTAGACTAAGAGCCAATGTGGAAATACATAGTTTTGTAATAGCTTATTCAAGAATGGAGTGTGGGTGGGTTTAACTAACCCTGACAGTCGTCATTATTTTTTATTTGACGCTTCGAATCTCCTTATCTTGCAGACACTTGGAGCCTTGTTCCTTTTTATTACTTTTGTCTTGATTTGCACCGTAGATTCTATAGCTTTGTAACATGAAATTACCAGTCTTTCCCCTAAAATGCGCCCTCCATGCAGCGCTGCACTTCTTTTATTTCCGCTTCTGCCTTTTTTTTCTTTTTTTAATGTTTTACTTTGGCCAGTTTCCTATGAACGAAGTTACATTTAACTATAGTGCCCTTTAACTGGATAGGGGGCTTTAAAGCATCATTAAGCGAATGCTAGCGAATGCTATCTAAACCAAGTATCCGATCTGGCTGAGAGTTTTCTAAGCGTCTTAGGGAAGCCCCAGGGACTTTAAACCGAAGCCAATAGTGTGCTTGTTTTTCAGAGGGTAGCTTTTGTAACTATATCTTATAATGTATTATTTTTACTATTCGCTATTTGTTTTATTTTATTTTCCATATTCATTGTATTTATCACATATTTACTTAATACTATTAAAAAACTTTTAAGGTTTGAGTTTATTCAGATATAAAAATGTCTTTCAGTTGACTAATCTTTCTCTCCTATGTGACTCATGATATAAGTCTCATGATGTAAAGTTGTTTATCTCATGATATAAAGTTGTTTATACCCTTTTTTAACCCTGCCGAGACCAATCCGAGCTGGTTAACTGAGATAACTTTCTCTAAGTAATTTCCCTCTGGGATTATTAAAGTATGTCGGATTCTGATAACTTTCAAGCGTAAATGGAACACAGCCTAAACTGAACCATGCCAGACCGAACTGGACCGCGCTAAATCTAGACCAGGTTGAGGTACGGGCTCGGTCCGGTGTTTCAATGGCACATTTCTTAGATAACAAAGAGCGCATGAGCAGACCGCGTCATCTCCTTACAGGCAGCTGACATTTCAAACATTCATAAAAATACTAGCTTCCCTACCGTGCCAGACGATTTCCAGTGATGATTCTGCTTTGCAGTGTGATGAACCTCCACACCTGTTGTTGTTTCCTGCTTCTATAAGCCCTGATTAGACGTTTGTTTGTATTATGCACTTCCCAAAAGCCGACTCTGTCTAAGCATTACTTCCTGAATGTTACTGGTGCAGCAATTCTGATTTGCTTGAATCCTTCCTTCAAACCAAGAAAGCAGTAGTGTCGTAGATCGTCACTAGTTGGCGAGTGACCACGATAGCGTGATGTGTAAACGGTCATCAGAAGCAAACTCGGCATGGTTAACTGATCCAAGCTCAGTCTGAGTTCGACACGGATCGGTTTAACAAGGGTAGTGTAAATGGGTCTACTATCTGCAACTGTGAGGAATTGCACCTCGCCATCTGTGCAACGCCTTTCTCTGAGAACTGAATGCTCAATTGTCCTGTGTAACCGAACTGCTAGTTTGTGAAGTTGAAGGTCATCATTGCAGTTTGCTTCCCTGTGAAAATAAAAAGTAAGGGGAGGCACGGATACACTTCAGAGCGATGGGAGACACATGCCTGAATGTGTTCTTGGCGTTCTCCTTGCAAGAAAAGTTCTGTTGTCTTTCCTTTTTACGTTGTTTTAATGAGTGTGTTAGGTTTTTAATTTAATTGGTCCTTCGAGCTGGATACCAACATACTGGAGGATTCTGGTGGGTGAGATGAACCGGGTGGAAATCAGTGGCCACTGCATTCACATCCTTTTTCAAGCACCGGGTCATCCCGCTTACTGAAATCTGACAGTTGACAGTAACTCCGGGAGAGGATTGACAACAGAGGTTAGTGCAGCTTTGTTAAACAGTGTGAGTGAGTGACTGAGGGTTATTGCACATAGAAAGTCAGTGTAAAAAACAAAACCTTGTGAATCCTAGGCTCTGACGGGTAAAAGAGGACACAGAGCCCATAAACGTCTGTGTACAGGGAGGCAGAGCCCATTGACTTCTCTGTAATTAGGACGGGATGCGGCATCGGGTATGTCCGTGTAAATTGTGTGTGCTTTTGTGTATGACTGAAAAATTAAATACCACTAAGTATTTTCTTTTCATTTAAAAACAGTGGGATTGTAAGTAACACGTCTTTTGTGGATGTTGTAAGCAAGAATTCTTCACTTAGAAGAGTTGAAGTGAGAATTACCACAATAGGTATTTTTATTGTTGCCCCACAGTGTATAAATCCCATCTATAGAACACCCTATGTGTTAGAAAAGACTGGGCCTAATTTTTTTTTTTTTAAATGGATGACGTTAAACATTAAAATAACCCCAGGGTAAAAAAGGTAAAAATTGGAAGTTTATTAAAATATATATATATAAAAAAGGGTACAAAATGGCATTTTATTAAATTATAAGACCATGGCAAAACACAGCTCTTAATCAGAGTGATACAATACAAGTTAAGGGGTGATTAAACACACAAAAAAAATAGCTAAAACTGCAGGAAGCTATTATTAAATAAAGAGATTTAAAATGGATCCCATAGAAACAATTTGGTTTGTTTTTTCAGCACGACGTTTGCCCCAAAAGTAATCGCCGCCTGCTGCATCTTCCACAATATTTATATAGAGGCAGGGACCAGCTTGACGTGGAGGACGTGGAGGTTGACCCAGAGGAGAACAGCCATCCGGCAGCTGAAGACAGGGAGCTGTTCCAGCTGGCTGCATGTTTAAGTGAACATGACTACATCTGACCTAACCTAGATCAGTTGTAGTCATGCTCACATGCTGGTTCATTTAATTTTTTTCACTACCTGTAAAAATACATTAAATAATCAGTAAATCAATTTCCATTCCAACTATTTTTTAATTGTATGTTTTTAGGCGTTATTTGTGATGAACCGAAACTGGACCCAAGATTCAACCAGGACAAGTCAGTGACGTTTTAAGTAACGTTTTATTTAAAAGCGTGAGCAAGGCAACTCGGAGCGCTTCCGTCCGCGCTAAGACTGGAAACCCCTGGAGACAGAGACACAGGTTAGTGATCTGTGGAAGCTGCACTTCACCATGCAAGAGCTAGATCACTAACCTTATTAAGAGAGTGCCGGCCTTTAGCTGAAGAGCGGGGGTTGGAGGCAGCGGTCCATGTCAGTGACTATTAATAATTTGTTGACAAAATTTCACCTTGATTCTGTTCCAAAGGTAAAACATTTGTATACAATAAATGTCTGTTTTTTTCATGTACTGTTACTATTGTTTTCTTTCCCTCTTTTCTCAATTCTTCGTGTTCTCACTCAGAAGAAACTCACTTGGATAGGAAAAACATTTATAGATTTTATTTATTCATTTTATATGGTGCTGTCGTCCTTGGGAGACATTTACAATTCATTCCAGCAAGTATTGAGGTAATAAAGCTACACACGTCAGTCAGATAAACACAAAACAAATAATTCATAACCAGCGGTACTATGCACACTACTAGGCCGACAGAAGTGTACTACAGACGGGGTAACATCAGCCCTGGCTGTGGTTATCCTCGTAGGTCTGCTGGTCACTCTGGTCCGCTTAACGTCTGACTTTTTTTTTTTAATTACGCACTAACTCTGTAAACAAGCAATATAGGGAAGCATAAAAGTATAATGTGCAGACTTGATAAAGAGGGCGGGGCGAGACCAACATCAGGGGATTTGGTGCATGTTTGGTCTGGCATTCTCGGCGATTGGAACAGTGGCTGAGGCTAATGACGTGTCACAGGCACACAAGAACGCATATTGAGAAACGGCCAGGGTGAGGAGAGCAGTGTGATTGGCTGCTCCTTCACTCAGACCAAAGCAATTCAACACAGAGTTTCAAGTCAGGCCTGAAGGTCCTAATTCAGGGCTGCTTCCTTTGAAGGACCCGTTCTTCATGGGCCGGGTCTTGTAGCACAAGTGCAGCTCACTCAATTGAAAGTGCTTTCATGTAGAATCTTTATTCAAACCCACATCATTTTCCAACTTTTCAAAATCTCTAACTATGGGTGGTTATGAAGCTTTAGAGTTTTCAGCCAGGATGAGGCAGAGCAGCTGTCTTTAAGACTGCAGAAGTAAAAAGGGAATCATGGCTCCCTCAAGAAAAATGGAGATCTGCTTTCACATCAAGTCGGCAATAACACAGAAAAAAAGATGAGATGTTGCTTTATTTAGAATCAATAAATGGGTGGAGCAGGGGTCTGAAAAGTCTCTGGCAACAGCAGCAATGAGACAGAGTACGACAGCCTCCTCAGGAAGTAACAGGAGGGGGTGCGTCTGTCTTTTCCCGCTCACAACTGTGATCTGCATCAGAAGCTGCTGCCATCTTTTGTCAAAGAAACATTCATTATCGAAGTGATCAGAAGCTGAACTGGCAGCTGCGTCTGCAAACTTCTGCTACTCATATAATCACACATGCACCACCAAGCATTCAATGGAATCGATTCATGAATATTGTTAACATCCTTGTTCATTGATCAGTGAAGAGCGTGATATGGAAAATCATCCAATCTTAAGCTATTTACTTTCATAGATGTTTCTAAAAGTAAGAAAATAATGGATAATTCTAACTGCACAGACATGTTAAAGCACTGAGGTAATTTTCTTTTCACCATCAAATCAAAATCAGGTTCCATCAGATGGATTCTTTAAAATTTTATCTGGAATACTAAGAATATTGTTCTTTTTTATTTTAGGATGTGTTGTGAAGAACGCTGGAGATGCACCAGCTACCCCCGCAACCCCATGAGGGATTAAGTGGGTCAGAAAATGAATGAATGGATGGATGTATTGTGAAGTGGATTTTCCATGGCTGGTTGTTGGAAAGTGAAAGTATTTGGGGTTTTTCTTATTTAGATACTTCATATTTTACCTGATAACAGTGAAAACATTTTAAATTGTTCTTCCTATATTTTTAATAAAAAAGTAAAAAAAAAAAAAACATCTTCTGTCAGTATTTATCAAACCTGTCATTTAATATTTGAGAACACTCAATGCTTTTCTCTGATGATGTGGACGTGACGGGTTCAATAGAACCCATCTTGTCCCTCTGCCCAAAATAATATCTTGTCTGCTGATGTGCTGGTTAAAGATGTAAAAATATTGGCGTTAAGGAAATTTTGATAAAAATCACCATGAACCAATCCTGATTTGAAGAGAATGTCTTTATTCTGTAAATTTGAGTCAAAACTGTATTGGACAGATGACAAGAAAGGAAACATTAAAAGTAAAATCAGTAAAACTGTAAGAAAAAGAGAACTCCCAGTGAGGGACATCAGGACTGGGAACACTGGTCTCTGGTCAGTGTCTGTGTGACTGCAGGCTGGGAGCCCTTGAAGGCCTCACAGGTCACAGAGCCCACCTTCCTCCACTGGTCTGCAGGGAGCCTCAGGGTGCTGCTCCAGCTGTAGAGGCCGTCCTTCTGCAGCACCCCGGGGCTCCTGCTCTGCTCCCAGCTGCTGCTGCTGCTGCTGCTGTCGTCCACCTTCCAGGACAGACTCCAGTCTGAGGGGAAGCCCTTGTTGGCCAGACACATGAGGGTGGCCTTCCCCTGCTGCAGCTCCTCACTGGAGGGGGGCAGCACTGTCAGGGTGGGACGGCGTTCACCCACTACAGAGAGAAACAAACACATTGCAAAGTCTAGATTAAAGTCCTCCAGGTTTCACTTCCTGCTCTGGATCTTGTAACCATGGCAACACACATGCATCACTGCTCAACCTCAGCAACAGACAGGTTTCAGTACCACACATAAAAACTGACATTTCTAAATGTTTTCATGTTTTCTCATTAAATTTGTTCCATTTTTGAAATCAGGTCAAATCTTCTAAAACCACCTATAATGTATTTACATTGTTTTTATAAGATATGTGCTGTTACCTGAATCTCACAAACTACGTTTTTTTTTCCGCGTTAAAAAATAATGTTTTCTTGAAAAAAGAAAACAAGCTTTCAGACATTTTCTTTTCCAAAACTGTCATCAAAACATCAGAGAAAATGGATAATAAAAAATGTAATTAATATACATGAGCCAGAGATCACATTCCACACAGTGACACTGATAATGTGGCTCAGCATATAGTCCACATCACTCGTTAATGATAAGTAGAAATAAGAAAACTTTCAGGAGAAAACTGGAAACTTTGAGCTATGCAGGTTCTATAAAAACTCTAAATTATGACTATAGTAATGTAAAAAATAAAAATAGAAGAACTTTATTTTGCTAAGTTTTAAATGAACATTTTATTTAACATGTACAGTTTTCTGATTACTATTTTTTTATACTTTTTCATATAAAGTGGAATTTCTTTGTCTTTTTTAAGTAAGAATATTTTTTCAGTGTTAAGACTCATATTATTAGTCCAATTCGGACATCACAGAGTTTCGATTAAACACGCCAACTTAGAAAATTAAAAACTAACTAAACTAAAAAAAAAGTGTTTTTCCTCTCAGGAAAACACTTTAAAACTTGACATTACAGGTGTCATGTTTCGGACGTATTTGGCCCACATGCAGAGAGACACTTGGGACAACAATGAGCAGTTTAAAGGTTTTATTTACAGGAGCGGAGCTGGCTGATCACAGAATTTAAGGCTGAACGGAGCCGGGGTGAGAGGATCTAGGGAGAAAAACAAGAAGTTTAGGCTGGGTTGCGGTGAGAGAAATAACGGACTGAGGGGCGGGGCGTTTACCACAAGGTTCGGGGACCGGACCGGGGGAAGTGGAGCGGAGGAGGAACTTAGCGCTTTCGGCTCTGATGGAGGTTGGTGACTGAGCGGCGGTGAGCTGAAGGAGCAAGGGGAGGTCCGAGCAGCGCCCGAGGTGGTCGAGGACAGCCGGTGGAATCTGGCGAGTCAGACTGACTGGTTTTCCTCTGAAGTCTGGCAAGACAAGTGCATAAGCGCCACGGCTGGATCAAGGCACGGGAAACCTGAGAGGACAAGAGGCACTGATTAGATGCGAGCATATAATCGTTGACAGACAGTGGCCACACAAGCATACCACTGATGCTAACACTCAGGCATCCACCGGCTGTCTGAGCGCTGCTCTTATGCTCCAGCGCTGACTCGCAGAACGAGCCGCAGGTGTGCGCGCCCCGCCCACCAGTCAGCTGCAGTCACCTGTGGAGAGAGCAGAGGGGACAGCGCCAGCAGAGAACTGCATGGCGCTGTCTGCTAAGTTCTGACACCACCCCCCCCTCAACGGTCGCCACCTGGCGACTCAGAGGAAGTGGAAGGACGGGACGCCAAAAAGGACTCGATCAGGGCAGGATCAGAGACAAAGGAACGGTTACTGGAACGTACGGGTTTGATTTGGGAAACGTGGAAAGTGGGGTGAACACGGGAGTGTGAGGGAAGGCGCAGACGGACGGCCGTGGGACTGATTATGGTCTGAATCTCGTACGGGCCAGAATAACGGGGAGCCAATTTACGGTGAGAGGATTGGATGGAGGTGTTCTGGGTGGAAAGCCAAACGAACTGGCCGGGGCGGTAGCAAGGGGCTGGGACCCTCCTCCGATCGGCGAACCTGCGGTTCTGCTCCACCGTTCTTTGAAGGGCCTGCTTGGTCTGATTCCAAAACTCATGGCAGCGGTGAATGTGTTGGTGCACGGAGGAGACGGCAATCTGTCGGACACTGGCGGGGAATAAGGGGGGCTGATAGCCAAGAGAGGCTTCAAAAGGGGAGAGTCCGGTGGCAGAGGAGGTGTGGCTATTATGTGCATATTCAACCCAGGGGAGGTACTTACTCCAGTCCGCCGGGTTGGAAGATGTTAAACAGCGGAGGGCGGACTCCAGCTCCTGGTTCAGCCTCTCTGTCTGGCCGTTGGTTTGAGGGTGGTACCCGGAGGAGAGCGTATACCTGGCTCCGAGAGCTGAGGCAAACTCTCTCCAGACCCGGGAGATAAACTGGGGACCACGGTCGGACAGGATGTCTTGGGGTATACCGTGCAGGCGAAAGACATGCTTAACCAGAAGCTGGGCCGTTTGGAAAGCAGAAGGAAGTTTGCGAAGGGGGATCAGATGACAGGCTTTTGAAAATCTGTCCACTATAGTGAGGATGGTGGACATGCCTTGGGATGACGGCAGGCCGGTGACGAAGTCTAACGCTATGTGAGACCATGGGCGTTCCGGGACGGGGAGTGGTTGGAGGAGGCCCGCGGGTGGTCTGTTAGAGGGTTTATTTTGTGCGCAGGCGGGGCAAGCTAGAACAAATTCTTGGGCATCCCTGGACATGGATGGCCACCAGAAGTAACGGGAAAGGAAGGTGGTTGTGCGGCGAACACCAGGGTGGGCGGAGAATTTCTCTGTGTGGGCCCATTGTAATACTCGGGGACGGACAGCAGGGGGAACATAGGTCCGATCAGGGGGTCCGTTGCCTGGGTCAGGGTCAGACTGTTGAGCCTGCTGGATTAAATCCTCTATCTCCCAATGTATCGCTCCAACGGTGCAGGTGGGAGGTAAGATGAGGGCCGGCTCTTTTTCGAAGTCTTGGGGTGCGTGCAGGCGAGAGAGGGCATCAGGCTTTTGATTTTTGGAGCCAGGGCGGTAGGAGAGGGAGATGTTGAACCTGGAGAAAAATAAGGACCAACGGGCCTGTCTTGGGTTGAGCCGCCTCGCGGTCTGTAGATAGGTGAGATTTTTGTGATCCGTCCAAATAACCACGGGCTGCTCGGACCCCTCGAGCCAGTGACGCCATTCCTCAAGAGCGAGCTTTATGGCCAGCAGCTCCCGGTCTCCCACGTCGTAGTTGCGCTCTGTCAGGGATAAGCGCCGTGAAAAAAAGGCGCACGGATGGATCTTTTGGTCCCTGCTGGAATGCTGGGAGAGCACGGCCCCAACCCCGGTGTCAGAGGCATCGATCTCAACAATAAACTGCTTCGCAGGATCTGGATGAATGAGGACAGGTGCTTGAGAAAATCTGTTCTTCAAGTCATTAAACGCCGAGTCGGCGTCGGCACTCCAGCGGAAAGGCACCTTGGTGGATGTGAGAGCGTGCAGGGGGGCGGCGATCTGGCTGTAACCTCTTATGAACCGGTGATAAAAGTTGGCAAAACCGAGGAAGCGCTGGAGCTGCTTCCGTGTTTCAGGCACCGGCCATTCGATGACAGCCTTGATCTTTTCCGGATCTGATCGGACCCGCCCACCCTCCAGGATGAGGCCGAGGAAAACTACTGAAGGCTTATGAAACTCGCATTTTTCGGCCTTGACGAAAAGGCGATTTTCCAGGAGGCGCTGAAGAACTAGTCGGACATGATGTTGGTGTTCAGCGAGAGTCTTTGAATAGATCAGAATGTCATCCAGATAGACGAAGACAAAAATGTTTCGAAAATCCCGAAGGACATCATTTACCATGGCTTGGAAAACTGAAGGCGCATTGCACAGGCCGAAGGGCATCACTAGGTATTCAAAGTGCCCTAGTGGGGTCTTAAACGCTGTTTTCCACTCGTCCCCCCGGCGGATCCGAACCAAGTGGTAAGCATTGCGCAGATCCAATTTTGTGAAAATTGTGGCGGACTGCACCGGTTCCAGGGCGGAGGAAAGAAGTGGCAAGGGATATTTATTTTTAACAGTTATTGCGTTCAGCCCTCGATAATCAATGCAGGGACGGAGAGATCCGTCCTTTTTGCCGACAAAAAAGAACCCAGCCCCAAGCGGAGAAGAGGAGGGACGGATTAGGCCAGATGCTAGGGATTCTTTAATGTATTTCTCCAGCGCCTGTCGCTCTGCACGGGAAATGTTATAAAGGCGACTAGAAGGCAGGGGAGCGCCCGGCAAAAGCTCGATTGCGCAATCGTATGGTCTGTGCGGTGGTAAAGATTCAGCCCGGGCCTTACTAAAGACTAATTTCAGGTCATGATATTGCTCGGGAACAAAACTAAAATCTACTGAGTCACCCTCAGCGAAAGACGGCGTGGAAGGGGGCCCCGCAGGGACAGCAGATTGCAAGCAGCGAAACAGACACGTCTGGGACCAGGACTCGACTCGCCGATCGGCCCAATTAATATGCGGGTTGTGCTTATTTAACCAAGCGACCCAGGACGACAGGAGCGTGCTTAACTGGGAAAACAAAAAATGAAATAAACTCCCTATGATTACCGGAGATAACAACCTCAAGGGGCTTGGTCTGCTGAGTTACCCGGGGAAGACTGCCCCCATCCAGGGCAGAAACCTGGAGGGGGGTAGACAAAGGAACAGTTTCAATCCCGGCTCGCAAAACAAAAGATTGGTCAATTAAATTAAGGTCGCACCCTGAGTCAACCAGGGCGGATAGAGCAAAATTCTTGTTAGCCGTTAACAGCGTTGTGGGTAAGCAGAGCCTAGGAGATGCGGGGAGCGAAACTTCAGTGTGGTCCGCCGGCCTCCCCTTTACAGACGACGGACCCGCCCTTTTGGCCGAGCAGGACAGGTGTTAACAAAATGCTCAGGAGACGCGCAGTACATGCATAGTTTGTCATCAAAACGTTGCTGCCTCTCCTCAGGAGTCAGACGTACCCGACCCACCTGCATGGGCTCCGGGGGGGAAGGAGGAGTGGCAACAGGGCGAAGGGGTACGCGGTCAGGTGTGGGAGGAGGCGGCCGGTAGAGGACTGGCCTCTCTGCGCGTCCCCTGCCTCGAGTCCTTAAACGGTTGTCTAAACGGATTGTTAACACGATCAATTCGTTTAGCGTGGCGGGTTCCTCGAGGCGGGCCAGCTCATCTTTGAGTGGCTCGTCCAAGGCTTGAAAAAACACGGTTTTCAAAGCGCGAGCTCCCCAGCCCGCAGCAGCCGCCAGGGTGCGGAACTCTATAGCAAACTCCGAGACCCGCTTGCCACACTGCCTGAGGGCTAAAAGATGTCGGGACTGCTGAACTGGGTCGAAATCAGCGGAAAAAAACATTTTAAATTCCTGCAAAAATTCAGCAAAAGTGCAGCCGAAAAGCTGACAGTCTGGGAAGCGGGACTCAGCCCATCTTAAAGCTTTCCCAGATAATAAACGTAAAACGAATGAGATCTTTGCCTCATCAAGCGCAAATCTTTGCGGGGATTGGTTAAAAACTAACGAACACTGAAAAAGAAAACCAGCACAATCCTCACTATCCCCAGAGAATTTCTCTGGACTAGGGGCTGAGTTTTCAGGTACAGATCGGGGAGGATCGGCAGATTGAGGCTCAGGGGCACCACTGGATGCCGAGCCGGACTGTAGTGTAGCACGGAAAGTGTCAGATAGTTGACTGATCTGAGCTGCCAGCCCCTGCAACTGATTCTGTGTTGTTTGCACGGCCATATGGAGGGTCTGAAGCTGCTCCTGATGGGCTGTTAAAGTCGTCCCAAATGCCCCTGCTGGGTCAGATTGTTGGCCTGAGTGTTCTTCTGTCATGTTTCGGACGTATTTGGCCCACATGCAGAGAGACACTTGGGACAACAATGAGCAGTTTAAAGGTTTTATTTACAGGAGCGGAGCTGGCTGATCACAGAATTTAAGGCTGAACGGAGCCGGGGTGAGAGGATCTAGGGAGAAAAACAAGAAGTTTAGGCTGGGTTGCGGTGAGAGAAATAACGGACTGAGGGGTGGGGCGCTTACCACAAGGTTCGGGGACCGGACCGGGGGAAGTGGAGCGGAGGAGGAACTTAGCGCTTTCGGCTCTGATGGAGGTTGGTGACTGAGCGGCGGTGAGCTGAAGGAGCAAGGGGAGGTCCGAGCAGCGCCCGAGGTGGTGGAGGACAGCCGGTGGAATCTGGCGAGTCAGACTGACTGGTTTTCCTCTGAAGTCTGGCAAGACAAGTGCATAAGCGCCACGGCTGGATCAAGGCACGGGAAACCTGAGAGGACAAGAGGCACTGATTAGATGCGAGCATATAATCGTTGACAGACAGTGGCCACACAAGCATACCACTGATGCTAACACTCAGGCATCCACCGGCTGTCTGAGCGCTGCTCTTATGCTCCAGCGCTGACTCGCAGAACGAGCCGCAGGTGTGCGCGCCCCGCCCACCAGTCAGCTGCAGTCACCTGTGGAGAGAGCAGAGGGGACAGCGCCAGCAGAGAACTGCATGGCGCTGTCTGCTAAGTTCTGACAACAGGGATAGTTAACTTTATTTAAGTTAGTTGTACTTACAGTTAACATCCAGTCTGGTTCCTCCACCAAAAGTCCACCACAGTGATACAAACTGATGGAGCCGTCGTACAAAAACCTCTGACTGTAGAGACACGGTTCTCTGACTCTGAAACAAACAATTTATGGAGGGTGAGAAACTTTTAGAAAGAGGAAAAGATAAAATTTTGGTACATTCATTAAATTAATTCTTAAATTAATTGTCTAAAGTCTAAAAGTCTAGAATGTGGGTTTACCAGCCAAAGTACTATTTCCTCAGTATGAGCTCTAAGACCACTGTGTGTCTGTGGGTGAAGACTTTGTCCACTAACCAGTCATTTAATTTTGTTTATATATTAATAAAAAGGCATTTTGAAAATGATTTATATTCATCCAACCATCCATCGACTTTCTTGCTGGGTGCCTAACTCCAGCAGTCGATGGACGAGAAGCAGGACTAAACCTTAAGAGGTCGCCGTTCAATTATGGCTTTCAGGTCACAAACTGCTTCCTCCTGCATCACTATCACCTTAAAGAATTGTTACTCTTGGTGAAATTATTATTTACTATGAAAAACCTAAACATCCATGTCTGATTTAGTTTTTGATTTTCAACAGCTGAAAGAAATAGATCCCAGCTCCTACAGGAATCACTACAGAGCATTTCCATAGAGAGGCACTTTGCATCAGCAGCACCATGCTCCAGTGCTCTGGGAGAGTTTATAGTCCTAAGAGTTGAACACTGGAGGACTGACAGCTGTCCTTCATCACAACAGAAGACACAGAAATCCTCCTCATCAAAAACATGACTTTGATCTGCGTCCTCATCTGGACTCTCCTCTGCTGCTGCTTCACAGGTAAAGTCCAGAGGATCAAACTCCTCTCCTCTATCAACATCTGTCCCTCTGAAATGAAGCCCACACAACCATCAAGCTGCTTTATGTTTTTGTCTCTGTGTCCTCAGAGTCCAAAATCCAGGTAACAGTGACTCAGCCTGCAGCAGTGACAGCTGATCTGGGAGGATCTGCCACCATTAATTGTGGGACAGGTTACAATGTTTTTGTTGATTCCCATGGACAGTATTTAGCCTGGTATCAACAGAAAGATGGACAACCTCCTAAGCTGCTCATTTATCGTATCAGCACTCGAGCATCAGGGACTCCAAGTCGTTTTACAGGCAGTGGATCAAACTCTGACTTCACTCTGACCATCAGTGGTGTTCAGGCTGAAGATGCTGCAGTTTACTACTGTGTGGGAGAATTTGACGTGAATAAGTATGAGCGGTTCACACAGTGAAAAACAGTCGTACAAAAACCTCCCTCAGTCAGACTGAACAGAAACTGCAGCTGAATGTCACAGCAGACTCTGACACAGCTCACTAAACACAGACACACAGAGTAACAATCATTTTATGGAGATATTTTCTCATAAGTAGTTCACATTGAAAGTTATTGCTGGTTTCACACGAAGATTTGAATTTAGCTTATTGGTTTCAATATTTGAATACACCTGAACAACGTTTTTTGGGAAAGAACATTTTTACATTGGATTCAAATTAAATGTAAACATTTAGGTCCACATGGAAGAAAACATTAACAACCTGATGAAGATTTTTCCACAAGCAGTAGATCATCTTACTGCATGGTGCTGAATACATAGATGACTGTCTGCTAACGTTAAGGAGGAAGCATGATGACTCCATCTGACTGACTCTGTGGGTTTTCATAATACGTCCTGAAAGTGATGTTGATGATGAGGTAGACTGGTACCTTCACAGACCTGGAGAAGCTATTAAACTCCTTATTTACTGAAAATCATTTAGTTAGTTTGGAGTTTCTGATCGTTTCAGTGGAAGTCAGTCTGGAAGTGACTTCACTCTGACAATCAGCAGAGTTCAGGCTGAAGATGCAGGAGTTTATCACTGTCAACAGGATTACAGCTTCCCTCAGCTACACTGAAGCACATTCTATGTAGGATTAGATTAGTGCTTGGGAGTCGCATGTTGTCTGGTGGTGGTGTTTATTAATACTATTATGAGGGTTACAGAGAGTCAGGGAATAACAGGAATCACAAACATGGTAAATAACACAGACTGATGATATTTATGTTTAACACCTGCTCAGAGGTTGATATTTAAGTTTTAAGTGAATTTAATCTCGCCTCATAATGCATATCTTGATTAACTGAGATATACATTTACCTTTGCAGATTAAATGATAATATATAAATTGTAAAGTGGAAAGAATTTGAAAGCTCTGTTTATCAAAGTACAAAACAGTACAAATTATCTAAAATATATAATGACACAAATCAAAAGTTAATTAACTGACTGATTGATTGATTGATTGGTTGATTGATGATATCATCACATTAATCTAAATCCCTGTTCAGAGGGTTAGGTTATGTTCACAGTGAGAGTTTCTGATCAAAACTTGATTTTTATCATATTCTTATCTTTCCCATTATTGGCCCAATAATAATAATATGATGACTGAGCATCAGCCGTTCCTCCTCTGTGAAACAATCTACCTCTACAAACACGCAGCACTCAGTCAGTATAGACCTTCAAATGTTCATTAAAGACTCACAAGTTTACTTTGACGTTTAATGAGAGTTGAACCTGAATTATTGTCTGAAAAACCTTCAGACCTGTTTTGTTTTTGTTTTGTCTTAATGTAGCTTTCTGCTTTTCATTATTATTATTATCATCAATTACTGGATTTCTAAAGCGTATTTTAATGTTTTACTGAGGCATTTGGTCTAATAGTTGTCTGGCTTATAAGAGCTTCAGTACAACGTTGTTTCACATGATAAATAAATTTGACTTTGAATTCTGATCAACATGTTGGTTTGTCACACATTCTTAAAAAAGCACTAAACTGTTACCAGCTTAATCATTTACTCAGACTGAGCCAAATGCAGATAGTTTTCTGCATTTTCTGCTTTAAACCTTTAATAGAAAAACTCACATGACTCAGTAAGAAAAATAAGAACACTGGAGAAAACCTGGTCAGATAATTATCAAATAAATACCTGTTTTATCATTTGATGACAGTTAAATAAATAGGTACATTTAAAATATAATGTATTCATAAATACTAAATTATATTTATTATTATCAGAATAATTCACTGATGAAAAGGATTAAAAAGTAAATTGTTCTGAGGAATATTTCAGCCTAACCAGATGTTCTTGAACTTCTTTAATTAAAGAAAAAAATCAAAGAAAAAAATTATCTTTTAATTTTTTTTTTTTATTAAAGAAAGAAATTTGTTATCTTTGACAAGGTATCAATTACGCTGAATTATAAAAAATTATGGATGATTTAATTGGAATAAATTCAAAGGCATAACAGGAGTGATGATTTATATTTTATTGTTTTTTAAAAAGAAGTTAAGGTTCTTAACAAAAAAACAGAGATTCTGAGGATTAAATCCATCAGACAGTTTTTAAAGCAAGCAATCTGTAGCAGAATAAATCTTTAAAAATCCCTGAATGAGCTCAGGACTGGGAACACTGGTCTCTGGTCAGCGTCTGTGTGACTGCAGGCTGGGAGCCCTTGGAGGCCTCACAGGTCACAGAGCCCACCTTCCTCCACTGGTCTGCAGGGAGCCTCAGGGTGCTGCTCCAGCTGTAGAGGCCGTCCTTCTGCAGCACCCCGGGGCTCCTGCTCTGCTCCCAGCTGCTGCTGCTGCTGCTGCTGCTGCCGTCCACCTTCCAGGACAGACTCCAGTCTGAGGGGAAGCCCTTGTTGGCCAGACACATGAGGGTGGCCTTCCCCTGCTGCAGCTCCTCACTGGAGGGGGGCAGCACTGTCAGGGTGGGACGGCGTTCACCCACTGCAGAGAGAAACAAACACATTGCAAAGTCTAGATTAAAGTCCTCCAGGTTTCACTTCCCGCTCTGGATCTTGTAACCATGGTAACACACATGCATCACTGCTCAAGCACAGTAACAGACAGGTTTCAGTACCACACATAAAAACTGACATTTCTAAATGTTTTCATGGTTTCTCGTTAAACGTCTTCCATTTTAAAAATCAGGTCTAATCTTTTAAAACTAACTTTATTTCCCTATTAAAAAAAACTAGCTTTCTTGAAAAAACAAAGTTTTCAGACATTTTCTTTTCCAAAACTATCATTCAAAGATTAGAGAAAATTAGTTATTGATAATTAATATACATGAGCCAGAGATCACATTCCACACAGTGACACTGATAATGTGACTCAGCATATAGTCCACACCGCTTGTAAACGATAAGCAGAAATAAGAAAACTTTGAAGAGAAAACTGAAAGCTTTAAGTGATACTGAAATATATAAAAAAAATTAAAATATATGATTATATAAATGTAAAAATTGAAATTGGAAAACTTTAAATTATTATGCTTTAAATTAACATTTTATTTAACATGTAGGATTTTCTGATTATTAATTTTTATACTTATCATATAAAGCTGAATTTCTTTGTCTTCTTTAAATAACAGCTGTTTTATCAGTGTTAAGACTCATCTTATTAGTCCAACTCAGACATCACAGAGTTTCCATTAAACACAACAACTTAGAAAAATAAAAACTAACTAAACCCAAAAAGAAGTGTTTTTCTTTTGAGAAAACCCCTATAAAACTCAACATTACAGGGATAGTTAATTTAATTTAAGTTAGTTGTACTTACAGTTAACATCCAGTCTGGTTCCTCCACCAAACGTGTACCACAGTGATACAAACTGATGGAGCCGTCGTACAAAAACCTCTGACTGTTAGAGACACGGTTCTCTGACTCTGACACAAACAATTTATGGAGGATGAGAAACTTTTAGAAAGAGGAAAAGATTAAACTTTGGTACATTCATTTAATAATTACAACTGATAAACTTTTCAAATAGTTGTCTAAAGTCTAAAAGTCTAAAATGTGGGTTTACCAGCCAAAGTGATATTTCCTCAGTATGAGCTCTAAGGCCACTGTGTGTCTGTGGGCGAAGACTTTGTCCACCAACCAGTCATCTAATATTATTTATATATTTAAAAATGATTTATATTCATCCAACCATCCACTGACTTTCTTGCTGGGTGCCTAACTCCCAGCAGTCGGTGGATGAAAAGCGGGGGCCAACCTTAAAAGGTCGTCGTTCATTTACGGCTTTCAGGTCACAAATTGCTTCCTCCTGCATCACTGTCACCTTAAAGAATTATTACTCTTGGTAAAATTGTTATTTACTATGACAAAGATAAAGTCTGATCAGTTTTTGATTTTCAACAGCTGAGAGAAAACAATCCCAGCTCCTACAGGAATCACTACAGAGCATTTCCATAGAGAGGCACTTTGCATCAGCAGCACCATGCTCCAGTGCTCTGGGAGAGTTTATAGTCCTAAGAGTTGAACACTGGAGGACTGACAGCTGTCCTTCATCACAACAGAAGACACAGAAATCCTCCTCATCAAAAACATGACTTTGATCTGCGTCCTCATCTGGACTCTCCTCTGCTGCTGCTTCACAGGTAAAGTCCAGAGGATCAAACTCCTCTCCTCTATCAACATCTGTCCCTCTGAAATGAAGCCCACACAACCATCAAGCTGCTTTATGTTTTTGTCTCTGTGTCCTCAGAGTCCAAAATCCAGGTCACAGTGACTCAGCCTGCAGCAGTGACAGCTGATCTGGGAGGATCTGCCACCATTAATTGTGGGACAGGTCACAATGTTTTTGTTGGTTCCCGTGGACAGTATTTAGCCTGGTACCAACAGAAAGATGGACAACCTCCTAAGCTGCTCTTTTATCTTATCAGCACTGCAGCATCAGGGACTCCGAGTCGTTTTACAGGCAGTGGATCAAACTCTGACTTCACTCTGACCATCAGTGGTGTTCAGGCTGAAGATGCTGCAGTTTACTACTGTGTGGGAGAATTTGACGTGAATAAGTATGAGCGGTTCACACAGTGAAAAACAGTCGTACAAAAACCTCCCTCAGTCAGACTGAACAGAAACTGCAGCTGAATGTCACAGCAGACTCTGACACAGCTCACTAAACACAGACACACACAGAGTAACAATCATTTTATGGAGATAGTTTCTCATAAGTTGTTCACATTGAAATTTATTGCTGGTTTCACACGAAGCTTTGAATTTAGCTTATTGGTTTCAATATTTGAATACACCTGAACAACGTTTTTTGGGAAAGAACATTTTTACATTGGATTCAAATTAAATGTAAACATTTAGGTCCACATGGAAGAAAACATTAACAACCTGATGAAGATTTTTCCACAAGCAGTAGATCATCTTACTGCATGGTGCTGAATACATAGATGACTGTCTGCTAACGTTAAGGAGGAAGCATGATGACTCCATCTGACTGACTCTGTGGGTTTTCATAATACGTCCTGAAAGTGATGTTGATGATGAGGTAGACTGGTACCTTCACAGACCCGGAGAAGCTATTAAACTCCTTATTTACTGAAAATCATTTAGTTAGTTTGGAGTTTCTGATCGTTTCAGTGGAAGTCAGTCTGGAAGTGACTTCACTCTGACAATCAGCAGAGTTCAGGCTGAAGATGCAGGAGTTTATCACTGTCAGCAGGATTACATCTTCCCTCAGCTACACTGAAGCACATTCTATGTAGGATTAGATTAAAGTCAGGTTTTGTGGATCGACACGCAGACAAGTGCTTGGGAGTCGCATGTTGTCTGGTGGTGGTGTTTATTAATACTATTATAAGGGTTACAGAGAGTCAGGGAATAACAGGAATCACAAACATGGTAAATAACACAGACTGATGATATTTATGTTTAACACCTGCTCAGAGGTTGATATTTAAGTTTTAAGTGAATTTAATCTCGCCTCATAATGCATATCTTGATTAACTGAGATATACATTTAACTTTGCAGATTAAATGATAATATATAAATTGTAAAGTGGAAAGAATTTGAAAGCTCTGTTTATCAAAGTACAAAACAGTACAAATTATCTAAAATATATAATGACACAAATCAAAAGTTAATTAACTGACTGATTGATTGATTGATTGGTTGATTGATGATATCATCACATTAATCTAAATCCCTGTTCAGAGGGTTAGGTTATGTTCACAGTGAGAGTTTCTGATCAAAACTTGATTTTTATCATATTCTTATCTTTCCCATTATTGGCCCAATAATAATAATATGATGACTGAGCATCAGCCGTTCCTCCTCTGTGAAACAATCTACCTCTACAAACACGCAGCACTCAGTCAGTATAGACCTTCAAATGTTCATTAAAGACTCACAAGTTTACTTTGACGTTTAATGAGAGTTGAACCTGAATTATTGTCTGAAAAACCTTCAGACCTGTTTTGTTTTTGTTTTGTCTTAATGTAGCTTTCTGCTTTTCATTATTATTATTATCATCAATTACTGGATTTCTAAAGCGTATTTTAATGTTTTACTGAGGCATTTGGTCTAATAGTTGTCTGGCTTATAAGAGCTTCAGTACAACGTTGTTTCACATGATAAATAAATTTGACTTTGAATTCTGATCAACATGTTGGTTTGTCACACATTCTTAAAAAAGCACTAAACTGTTACCAGCTTAATCATTTACTCAGACTGAGCCAAATGCAGATAGTTTTCTGCATTCTCTGCTTTAAACCTTTAATAGAAAAACTCACATGACTCAGTAAGAAAAATAAGAACACTGGAGAAAACCTGGTCAGATAATTATCAAATAAATACCTGTTTTATCATTTGATGACAGTTAAATAAATAGGTACATTTAAAATATAATGTATTCATAAATACTAAATTATATTTATTATTATCAGAATAATTCACTGATGAAAAGGATTAAAAAGTAAATTGTTCTGAGGAATATTTCAGCCTAACCAGATGTTCTTGAACTTCTTTAATTAAAGAAAAAAATCAAAGAAAAAAATTATCTTTTAATTTTTTTTTTTTTTAATTAAAGAAAGAAATTTGTTATCTTTGACAAGGTATCAATTACGCTGAATTATAAAAAATTATGGATGATTTAATTGGAATAAATTCAAAGGCATAACAGGAGTGATGATTTATATTTTATTGTTTTTTAAAAAGAAGTTAAGGTTCTTAACAAAAAAACAGAGATTCTGAGGATTAAATCCATCAGACAGTTTTTAAAGCAAGCAATCTGTAGCAGAATAAATCTTTAAAAATCCCTGAATGAGCTCAGGACTGGGAACACTGGTCTCTGGTCAGCGTCTGTGTGACTGCAGGCTGGGAGCCCTTGGAGGCCTCACAGGTCACAGAGCCCACCTTCCTCCACTGGTCTGCAGGGAGCCTCAGGGTGCTGCTCCAGCTGTAGAGGCCGTCCTTCTGCAGCACCACTCGGCTCTTGTTTTCTTCCCAGGTGAAGCTGCTGCTGCCGTCCAGCGTCCAGGACAGACTCCAGTCTGAGGGGAAGCCCTTGTTGGCCAGACACATGAGGGTGGCCTTCCCCTGCTGCAGCTCCTCACTGGAGGGGGGCAGCACTGTCAGGGTGGGACGGGCATCACCTAGGAGACACCAATCAGGTTAGAGGATGAGAACTACAGAGGAGTTAAGCAGCAGATACTGTGACATGGTTACAGTCAGGGAGGGATTTTCTACAACAGGAAGTTTCTGCCAGATGTTTTCATGCTTCACTCGTCACTCACAGACACATTGTTTCACTTCCTTTTAGGAGGCTCAGATCAGCACAGAAATAATCACTAAAGAATTGTATTTTAAATACTTTAATAACCTCTAAGAAAATAAAATAACTTTAATATTTCATCTGTACAAGCAACAATTTATTTCATCTGATGTTTAGAATCATTATTTTTGGGTATGTTTAGTAGATTTTATTTAAAATGTTTGTATGGTTCACATTCATGTTTTAAATACGAACGAAACTGAGAGAAAAGAGTCATCAGAGTAACATTTTCTCTGGCCATGATCAACAGTAGATTAAGACTGATTTTTTTTCCTTCAATAACAGCTTTAGTCCTGATCAAGCTCTGATGGAGCTTTTTTAGACCAAACCACCAAACTGGTTCACAGCTGGTAGAAGAGCATTAAAGTTAAAAAGTAATAACATTAACAAACATAACGGACCTGAGTCAAGACAATTATTTTAGAAACAACATTTGACACAAGCTCATTAAATAGTTAATGTTTAATTTCAGCTTAAACTGCAACTTCACATTCTGGTCGGTTTAAAGAAGAAATTAATGCAAAGATACAATTTTCTGAATAAGAGCAGAAATAATATTTCAGCATATTTTAAATGTAGCTATCAAACATGAAGTAAACTTACCTCCAACATTCAGTCTGGTTCCTCCACCAAAAGTCCACCACAGTGATAGAAACTCACTGAGGCGCCGTACAAAAACCTCTGACTGTAGAGACACGGCTCTCTGACTCTGTCTGACTAAAATAAACCTACAAACCAAGACCAACTAAGGAGAATCAAACATCATTTAGGCTTTAGATCAATACTAACTTGTTACTCGGTTATAATTTCTTATTTTAACTATGAAAAAACTTGTCTCTGAGAGCGCTCTTTGCAAAATATTAAATATTAAACAATGCTTTTTTTCCAGCTTCAATCTATGAAAAAGCGTTAAAACATAAGAATCAAATCAATAAAATAGCAGATTTATCTTTTACTTACTTCCAACATCCAGTCTGGTTCCTCCACCAAACGTGTACCACAGTGATACAAACTCATTGAGCCGTCGTACAAAAACCTCTGACTGTAGAGACACGGCTCTCTGACTCTGACACAAACAAAATATCAGGACTACAAATTTCTAAAAGATGAAAATAATAAAGTCTGGCACTAATATGATAAATACCACCACGTTGTATTTTTTTTTATTTGACTTGCAGAAGACAGATAATTTTGCCTTTTTAATCAAACATCAATTATATGGACTACAACTTTCTAAAAGATGAGAACTATAAACTCTTAAAGCTTAATAACTCTTAAACCAATAACTCGTAAAGCTTTTTTCCCCCCAAACCCTAATATTTTAGAAAATGTTGAATCATTTTTAATATCAAAAACACATACATGTAAAACAGCTAAAATACAAAAGTTGTATGATGAGAATAGTAATGCAGAAATTTAAACATCAAAACAAGACAACCAAGAGTTTTAGACTTTTAAAAGGAAATCAGAGTTCTCCTCAAACTGTATATAAAATAATGATATCTTAATCTTTAGAGCTCTATTACAAGTTTTATCAGTTAGGTTTTATTTGGAGTTAAATGTGCTTAGTCATAACAACCAGTTTCCTCAACATAAATTCTCTTAAAATGATGAAAACTCATTAAATTACAACAGAAAATAACTGAATTGTGTGGTATGCTCTATGGAGCTGTGGGTTTACCAAACATTCAAATATTAACTCAGTGTGAGACCTGAGGGAAATTAATCTAAGTGGTCAGATATGCTGTTCTCTTAACCAGCATTGAAACATGTCTTTTTTATGTATCATAACCACATCTCAGCTGTTTGTAACAAACCAAACCGTGTGAAAATCAGATAAAAATTCTGATTTATTGTAGTTGGGCAAACAGCTTCCTCAGTACAAATAAATGCACTGGGGTCGCATGAGAGACCCATCCAAGATGGCGGCCACTCAGCAACATCAGCTCCAGTAAACAGCGCCAGTCCACTGGGCATCTAAATATATTAATGCAGTACATTAATATATTTTACAATAATAGAAATGTAAAAGATTCATATATTTTCGGGGCAAAACACAATATAAGAATAGACAAAAAGATGTAGAATCTTCTTCCTTGAACAGCATCACATTTAAATCATTCCCTGGTGGAGTCATTCAGAGCATTTCCATAGACTCTGTGTTTGCTCATTAGAATAGAACAAAATGACGCGTAGAGCTGAGCTCCATGTGACTGACTCTGTGTGTTTGCATATGTGTCCTGCCTCTCTGCTCCCAGCTGTTAAGAGGTCAGTGTTGATCAGTGGCTGTCCAGGCCTTTCAGAGCCACTGACACACCAGCAGCACAATGATGATGTCACTGACTCTACTGCTGACCACCCTGGGGCTCCTGCTTCACGGTGAGACTCTGGGATCAGAACTTGGTTTTACTCCAACACATCAGCTCTGACTTTCAGTCACATTTCCTTTAGTTTATTAATTTTTGTTCTTCTCTTCCAGGTTCATCAGGAGACATAATCATGACTCAGACTCCAGAATCTCTGTCTGTTGTTCCAGGACAGACTGTCTCCATCACATGTAAAGCCAGTCAATATGTCAACGATGAGGTAGACTGGTACATTCAGAGACCTGGAGAAGCTATTAAACTCCTGATCTATTGGACATCACGTCGTCAGCCTGGAGTTTCTGATCGTTTCAGTGGAAGTCAGTCTGGAACTGATTTCACTCTGACCATCAGCAGAGTTCAGGCTGAAGATGCAGGACTTTATCACTGTCAGCAGGATTGGAGCACACCGTTCACACAGTGATATAACGTGGTACAAAAACCTCCCTCAGCTGCAGAGGAACTGATCCACAGCTGCACTGAAAACACAAGTTGTACAAATGGGGAACACAACATCAGTTTATTACAAATATCTCACTAAGTTGTTATTATGATAATTATTATTGCTATTATTATTATTATTAATTGCAAAGATAAGAATTTGAAAAGAAAGATGAGTCTGGATAGACCAAAATACGCCTTTTATTGCTGTTCATCATTTTTGATTCAGCATCATTAAATAATTTTCTACTATGAAATGTGTTTTTTGTTGAGTACAAGAAGCAACATACAGATTTGAAAAAATGTATTGCCAGAAAAATAATGTTAGATCGTTAACAAGCAAGCACCAACATGATATAATTCAGCAGTTATTTAGTCAAATTCACTGAAATATTGTTGAAAACGGTAAAATACAAAAGTTGTATGATGAGAACAGTGATGCAGAAATTTAAACATCAAGACAACCAAGGATTTTAGACGTTTAAAGGAAATCAGAACCATACTCAAACTCTATATAATATAATAATATCTTAATCTTTAGAGCTGTTTCATAGGTTTTTATCGGTTTGGTTTTATTTGTAGTCAGGTGTGCTTAATCATAACATCTAGTCTGTTTCCTCAACATAAATTGTCTCAAAATGATGAAAACAGCTGAATTGTGTCATATGATCTATGGAGCTGTGGGTTTATCAAACATTCTGATATTACCTCAGTGTGGGACCTGAGGGAAATGAATATAGGTAGTCAGATATGCTGTCCTCCCAACCAGGAGGTCAGGATCTGGAGGTCAGCCTTCAGTTTATCAAAGCATCCTGTGTTGTTCCCCTTCTCTCTTCAGCCATTTCCTCTCTGGCTACTGTCAAAACATAAAAAGTCAAAAGTAAAATAAAAAAAACATTTATATTAAGAAACTTATCATCCCATGAAAATGTATATGTTTTTATTTATTTATTTATTTTTACAATGAATGAACTATAAAAGATTTATAGAACATTTTCACGGAAAAGAAACATTTAAAAGACACATGAGAACAAATCTAATGATGTAGAATCTTCTTCCCTGAACAGCGTAACAGATCAAAGTCCCTGCTGGAGTCATTCAGAGCATTTCCATAGAGAGGCACTTTGCATCAGCAGCACCATGCTCCAGTGCTCTGGGAGAGTTTATAGTCCTGACAGTTGAACACTGGAGGACTGACAGCTGTCCTTCATGACAACAGAAGACACAGAAATCCTCCTCATCAAAAACATGACTTTGATCTGCGTCCTCATCTGGACTCTCCTCTGCTGCTGCTTCACAGGTAAAGTCCAGAGGATCAAACTCCTCTCCTCTATCAACATCTGTCCCTCTGAAATGAAGCCCACAAAACCATCAAGCTGCTTTATGTTTTTGTCTCTGTGTCCTCAGAGTCCAGAGGTCAGGTCACAGTGACTCAGCCTGCAGCAGTGACAGCTGATCTGGGAGGATCTGCCAGGATCCGCTGTAGGACCAGTCAGAATGTTTATGTTGATTCTCATGGCCAACGCTTAGCCTGGTACCAACAGAAAGATGGACAAACTCCTAAGCTGCTCTTTTATCTTATCAGCACTCGAGCATCAGGGACTCCAAGTCGTTTTACAGGCAGTGGATCAAGCTCTGACTTCACTCTGACCATCAGTGGAGTTCAGGCTGAAGATGCTGCAGTTTACTACTGTAAGAGTTTTCATAACATCGGTAGTGAGTGGCCGTTCACACAGTGAAAAACAGTCGTACAAAAACCTCCCTCAGTCAGCCTGAACAGAAACTGCAGCTGAATGTTACAGCAGACTCTGACACAGCTCACTAAACACAGACACAGAGTAACAATAATTTTATGGAGATATTTTTTCCTCACAAATACATTCTATGAATAGTTCATACTGAAATCTATTGCTGGTTTCACAAGAATCTTTTAAGTTAATTTATAGATTTGAATATTTTCATACACCTGAAAAAATTTCATTTGTGGAATACTGAAGTTAAAATGTCAACATTTTGGTCCACCTGGGAGAAAAGATTGTTAAAAATCTGATAAAGATTTAGTTCTCTTGGCTGAACACACATCCTGTAACGATTACAGCCGGACACAGATTTACATTTAAAAGATTTACTGTAAAGAGTATGAGGCAAGGCAAATTTATTTATATAGCACAATTCAGTACAAAGACAATGCAAAGTGCTTTACATGATTAAAACATAGCAAAATAAAACAGAATAAGAGCAAGTAGGAATAAAATATAGATAGAAAATAGAACAAAAAAGTGGTGATTCAGTTAACTAGGACAGTTGAAGGCAATTTTAAACAAATGTGTTTTTAATCTTGATTTAAAAGAACTCAGGCTTTCCGCACTTTTACAGTTTTCTGGAAGTTTGTTCCAGATAATTGGAGCATAGGAACTAAAAGCTGCTTCTCCATGTTTGGTTCTGGTTCTAGGTATGCAGAGCAGGCTGGAGTCAGAAGACCTGTGTGGTCTGGATGGTTTATACGCTGATAACAAGTCTGTGATGTATTTAGGAGCTAAGCCATTTAAGGATTTATAGACTAACAGAAGTATTTTAAAGTCTATTCTCTGAGATACAGGGAGCCAGTGGAAGGACTTTAGAACTGGGGTGATGTGCTCTACTATCTTAGTCTTAGTGAGGACGCGGGCAGCAGCGTTCTGGATCAGCTGCAGCTGTCTGATCCACTTTTTAGGCAGACCTGTGAAAACACCGTTGCAGTAATCAATTCGACTAAAAATAAACGCATGGATTAGTTTTACTAGATCCTGCTGAGACATCAGTCCTTTAATCCTAGAAATGTTCTTCAGGTGATAGAAAGCCGACCTTGTAACTGTCTTTAGATGCTTTTGAAGGTTCAGGTCTGAGTCCATCACTACACCCAGGTTTCGGGCCTGATTTGTAAAGAGTATGAGTAGTACCAGGGGAGGCAGGCAAGCAGAAGCAGACTTGACAAATGAGTTATGGCTGAAGGTATGTGTAGGTAGGAATTGTCAGGTTTCTCTGTGCATCTGTGCTCTAATTCTGCCTCACAGGTGGTTCTAGTCGGCTGAGGGGGCGTGGCCGCTCAGACTCTGCAGTTTACTACTGTCAGAGTCTTCATTGGATCAACAGCCAGTGGGTCATCACACAGTGAAAAACAGCAATATAAAAACCTCCCTCAGTCAGCCTGAACAGAAACTGCAGCTGAATGTCACAGCAGACTCTGACACAGCTCATTAAACACAGACACACACACTACACAAATACACAAATACATTCACATGAATAGTTTACGTTTAAATTAATTGCTGGTTTCACAAGAATTTCTTTTAAATTAGCGTTTTGTAATGATTGCAAGTACAAACCCAATTTTCAAACCAGACACTGAGTTATGTTTAAAAGGTTTATTTCAGAGGTTGAGTTGTGGTAGATGAGGCAGGCGAACAGAACCAGATAAACCAGATGCAGGCAAACCAGCAAAGCACTAGCAGAGCATGACCAGATGAGACATTCTGGCACTGGAAGCTTGACTGAAGCAGGTTTATGTAGGGAGAGAAGCAGGTGGCATGACTTGAAGTAATTAGTGGCAGCAGCAGGTGGAGCTGATTAGGTGCAGAGTGGTGGCATGTAGGTGACTGAGCAGACTGAGCTGATTGGGCAGAATCTAATCAGTCCGGAAAAGTACAAACAAAAACCTAAATCATGACACTTTTTCTGGAAGATAAAATTTGACCAAAGATTGAAATCAAATGTCAGCATTTAGGTCCACGTAGAAGAAAACATTTCTAACAACCTGATAAACATTTCTCTCTCTTTGCTGAACACATATCCTAACGTTCTGGTTGGAGTTTCTTTAAACAGTGATACAATAGCTTTAGCATTAGTGTGTCCTCAATACACAACTAGGTTCTAATAGAAATGATGATTCAAAACTTTATAAGTGCCAGATATTGGACATTGAACAGCTTGGTTAGAACATAAAGTGAATTAAACTCTCTAGCTGCTCATTATTTGGCCAACAGCAGAGTTTCAGGGACTCTAAATGGTTTCATAGGCAGTAGATCAAACTCTGACTTCACTCTGACCATCAATAAAGTTCAGGCTGAAGATTCTGTCAGAGCGACACTTTCAACAGCCAAGTTGTGTTCACACAGTGGAAAACAATCAATGAACTAACTCATTCAGACTGAATAGAAACACAACTGATGACTGGTGATGCTGACTGAATGCAAACACATGACAACGTGACATTCTGTTATTGTTTTATTTATAAAGACATGATGTTGAAGTTATTTTTGATTAAATCTGCCAATGATTATTTTTAAACACTATGACACAGCGATAAATCTATAAAACTGTGAATAGTTTTTAACCTGATTATGATAACCTGATTATCAAAGGTTTGAATCAATATAGACGTTTATCCCAAAATGAACTACATTTGACCAAGATTAATATAAATAATCTGTGGTCATTAATAAATCTCTAATTAAATAGATCCATTTTAATTCTGTAAATTTGCATTAATTACAAACGGTATATAAATGAGAGACAATTTTGAAGTCTATCTGGAAGGAAGAAGTTTATTAAACAACGTCACCATGACACATTTAATGAAAACATCACTGGAGAGGCTTTCAGTCAAATCTCATGTTGATTTTCAGCTTTTGGCTGCATTTTGTATATAGATGTTGATCATAGGTTTATTCTGAACTTTCAAATATTTGCCAAACATCTTCTGATGGTAAACTTTAATTTTTAAAGTATTTTTATTGGTTTAAATTTCTCATGTTTTTAGGAGAACTGAATTAAATAAAATCCATCAAGACACATCTTTTTTTCCCAAAAAAATATTGTTAAATTCAACCACCCTTACAACCTGTTGAAACATTATAAAGCTCATCATATTTAACCAAAAAAATCCACAAAGAAACCTTCATTTTTGTTTTTCTTGGATGGATACGACTCTTATACCAGTGATAGATTGTATTTAAAGTAAAGCCAGAATCCTGACTTGATTCTGATATAAAAACTGAGAAAAGAGCTAAATATTAAGGTAATGGCCAGCAGGCCTTCCAAAATTAAAGACTTGGAGCTCATCACCAAAAATAAATCATTAAAATACCAGTGGAGACATGGAAAAAAGCTGGTCAGCAATTATAGGAAGGAAAGGATTACTGTAGAGCTAATAAATGTTTTTTCTATTGATAATTAAAAATAGTATAATTCATTTCCATGAAATCATGTTTAAAGAAAATATAAAAGTAAACATTTTTATCCCAAAAACCTCCTTTTACTTTTTGAGAGGCACTATTGTTATTTTCAACAACAAATAAACTTCTTAGCTGCGTTAAAATAACTTCAGTGTGAAAACAGAAACTGGACCCAAGATTCAACCAGGACAAGTCAGTGACGTTTAAAGTAACGTTTTATTTAAAGGCGTGAGCACGGCAACCTGGAGCCCTTCTGCCCGCGCTAAGACTGGAAACCCCTGGAGACAGATACACAAGTTTGTGATCTGTGGAAGCTGCACTTCTCCGTGCAAGAGCTAGATCAATAACCTTGTTTATAGGGAATGCAGAGTGCCGGCTTTTAACTGAAGAGCGGCGTTGGAGGCAGAGGCCCGAGTGACGGTGGGGATTTTCCAGATTAGTGGTCCAAGGGCAGTCCGAGGTCGGAGTCGAGAGGGCAGAGGTCCAGCGGCGGTACAGAGGGGCAATCCAAGGGCAAGGTAAGGTCCGGTCCGGGTCCGATAACAGGCTGGATGCAGAGGTACACAGGGGTTAGTCTGGCTAAGTTACTCACGGGCAGAAAGGGTTGGGCACACAGGCAGGCAGTCCAGGCTTGGCAGAGACAGGGGTCCAGAGGCAGATCCGATCTGGTTTCCAGAAGGGCAATCAGAGTCAGAATGGTGTCCAAATTCCAGGCAGGCAGTGTCAGAAGAGGATCAGGCAGACTCAGTAACAGAAGGCAGAACACAGGTCGGGAAACAGGCAGGCAGGCAGGCAAGCAGATGATTTGGTACAAAGAATGCTGGATTGGTTTTACCGGGATGGCTAGAGGACAATCAGGCACTGGTGGCAGACCTGTTGGCAGATTTTATACTGTGGAGAACAGGTGGACCTGTTGAAGGATGATTGCATGCAGGGTGGAGTGGGGCAGGTGTGCTGAGTTCAGGATCAGACCAGCACCAGTGCCAAGATCATTACATTCAGATTGAAATTATTCAGCAGTGTGATAAACTCAGAACTTAATTATAGTGCTACTCTCTCATCAGGTTGGAGGAAATATCCTGACATGTTGCAAGAGCTGGAGATTAATATCTACCTGACAAACTTAACATGGAAAGGATTCCTGTATAAATGTGTGCTTTTTTGTGCTTTTTGTGTCTCTGCTCCGTCTTCTCTAACCCCCAGTGGGTTGAGACAGATGAGCGTTCACACTGAGCCTGGTTCTGCTGAAGGTTTTCCTTCCTGTTAAAGGGGAGTTTTTCTCTCCACTGTCGTTTCATGCTTGCTCATTATGAGGGATTGCTGCAGAGCCATCAACAATGCAGACGACTGTCCACTGTGGCTCTACGCTTCTTCAGGAGGAGTGAATGCTGCTTGGAGAGACTTGATGCAACTTGCTGGGTTTCCTTAGAGAGAACTTTCTGACCAACCTGGAGGATTTGATCGAATTTGACTTTGTAAAGTGTCTTAAGATGACATTTCTTGTGAATAAGCGCTATATAAATGAATACAATTTAAAAAGAAAGATTCAGGAATGAAAAGGAGACATCCTGAGTTGTAGAGCTACTTTAGCTGCTCTGATTCATATTACATACATTGCAAATAATGAAGGCAAACAATTACAAAAAACATGCAATGAACAAGGGATACATTTTTCTAGACTTCAGTACAGTCACAGATAAAGACAGTGAGGTAGTACGGTGCTTATAAAACAATGCCCAGGTGGGAGAGGGGGAAACAGTGCATTGCCTGGGTGGGTCGATCAATGGAGATGTGGCTGGTCCTTCTTTGGACTAGATCTGCAAAAATAAAGTCTAAATTTTGCAGACGGCATCCCACAATCCCCTGCACTGTTCTCACCACCCGTGCTAAGGTCTTCCTCTCCTGGACTGTGCAGCTCCAATACCATACAGTTATGCTGAGGCATAAAACACTCTCTATTGTAGCTCTATAGAGGTTCTTTAGCATTTTAGTGGAAAGTCCAGAGCTTTTCAGTTTCCTGAAGAAAAAGAGCTGTTATTGAGCCTTCTTTACCAGGTAGGAGGTGTTCAAAGTTCAGGAGAGGTCGGAGGAGATGTGAATGCCTAGGAAACTAATGCTGTCCACCCGCTACACTACCTCCCTCCTCTATCTTACTGGTGTTTAGGATCAGGTTGTTCCTGGAGCACCACTGTGTCAGATTGCTGACCTCATCCCTGTAGTGGGACTCATCATTGTTGTAGATGAGACCCACTACAGTGATGTCGTCCACAAACTTCACCACTGTGTTTTTGGGGTGGACAGCAGAACAGTCCTGGGTGAAAAGGTTGAAGAGAGCTGGGCTGAGGACACAACCCTGCAACGTTCCTGTGTTGAGGATGAGTGGAGCAGATGTTCCCTTTCCTCACCATCTGGGGACTGTTGGTGAGGAACTCACTAATCCAGGAGCAGAGAGGCGTGGATAATCCCGTGTTGTGGAGCTTCAGAGTCAGCATTTGATGCATTAATATTGTTCCCCTTCTTGTTCATTTATTTGTGAAAAACCTTATAGCCTCTTTTATTATGGAAAATCAGGAAACATTCATGTATAGTTTCCACGCACAGATGTTTCCAAAAGTGAGACAATAATGCATCATTCTACCTGCACACACGTGTTTAAATACTGACATAATTCCTTCTTTCACCATAAAATAAAAACCAGATTCCACTATATTAATTCTTTAGATAAATTTCACCTCTACAAATAATATTAGAGGTTTTATTTATTTATTTATTTTAGGATAGCTAGTGAAGTGGATTTTCCCGGGCTGTCAGTTATAAAGTAAATGTTTGCTGGTTTGTTTTATATTTTGATTTCCTCATTATTTTAGCCTACATAAACATTCACACTAGTTTGTTAGGAGTACTTTGCTTTCTTTATACAAAGAGTTTCAAACTATTTTTTTCATAGTATATTAAAATGTCATTTTATATTTGAGCAGACTAAATTTTTTTTTCCTGATGACGGATAAGTGGTGGAACTTTAGATGGGGTTCAAAAGACCTCAGCCTATACCATTTACACTGACTGCTGAAGGGAAAGTCGAAGACATGTAATTGGTGTTTGTAGGTTTGAAATCAAGAAAAACATTCGGACAAAAAAAATCTGCATGAAACAATCCTCACTTGCAAAAAATGTCTTTTTTTTCTGTACATTTGAGTAGAAAACTTTATTGGACAGATGACAGGAAAACACAAAAAGCAAAAGTAACTTCAGTAAAAATATCAGAAAAAGAGAACTCCCAGTGAGGGACATCAGGACTGGGAACACTGGTCTCTGGTCAGCGTCTGTGTGACTGCAGGCTGGGAGCCCTTGGAGGCCTCACAGGTCACAGAGCCCACCTTCCTCCACTGGTCTGCAGGGAGCCTCAGGGTGCTGCTCCAGCTGTAGAGGCCGTCCTTCTGCAGCACCACTCGGCTCTTGTTTTCTTCCCAGGTGAAGCTGCTGCTGCCGTCCAGCGTCCAGGACAGACTCCAGTCTGAGGGGAAGCCCTTGTTGGCCAGACACATGAGGGTGGCCTTCCCCTGCTGCAGCTCCTCACTGGAGGGGGGCAGCACTGTCAGGGTGGGACGGCGTTCACCCACTGCAGAGAGAAGAAAAAAACATAGCATATTCTAGTTTTACTTCTTTGTCTGGATTTTGTAACCATGGTAACACACATGCATCACTGCTCAACCACATCAACAGACAGGTTTCAGTACCACCTGAAAAACTGATATTTCTTTTTAAATATTTTCATGTTTCCTCATTAAATTTGTTGCAGTTTCAAAATCGGTACTAATCATCAGAAGCCACCTATTTTTTTCTGCTTTTAAGAGAAATGTAGTGTTACCTGAATCACAAACACTAAATTAATTTTGAAATTCAATTTTTTATCTTGTCTGTAATATAAATTTATATTTAAAAAAAAAATGTTTCAGACATTTTCTTTGCCAAAACTTTCATCAAAAAATCAGATAAAATATATATGAGACAAATATTGCATTATACACAGTAAAACTGAGCTCAGCATATAGTCCATACTGCTTGTTAATGATAAAAAGAAATAAGAAAACTTTCAAGAGAAAAGAAAAAATTCTGAGTGACACATGTTTTATAAAAAATATAAAGTATGACTAATGAGATGTAGAAAATATAATTAGGAAAACATTATACTGCTAAGTTTTTAAATACACATTTTATGTATGATGTAGAGTTTTCTGGTTATTATTTTTTATACTTTTTATTACCAAGCAGAACTTGCTTATAAACTAGCTAAACCCAAAAAGAAGTGTTTTACCTCCTTGAATTTTTTTAAATTGTTATTAGAGAGATAGTTAATTTAATTTAAGTTAGTTGTACTTACAGTTAACTTCCAGTCTGGTTCCTCCACCAAACGTGAACCACAGTGATACAAACCCATTGAACTGCCGTACAAAAATCTCTGACTGTAGAGAGACACGGCTCACTCGCTTAATGAAAACAAACTTCATAAATCTGCTGCCTGTGTAAGATCTTTTAAATCTAGATGTAAACTAGTCAGACTTATTATTATTATTATTATTATTATTATTATTATTATTATTATTATTATTATTATTATTATTATTATTATTATTATTATTATTATTATTATTATTGATAGCAATAATAATAATAATAATAATAATAATAATAATGATAATAATAATAATATAATTTATTAGCAAATTGAACTTATAGAAAAGTAAAGTAACATTACCACAAACACTAAATATTGAAACAATTTGAAATATAAAGAGTCAGTGGAAAGACGTTAAAAGTGGAGATTGAGCCTCATAAATCGTTCGAAACAGTTTCAAAAAGTAATTTGAAAAATATTTTCTATGAATGATTAATTGTTTTTTTCACTGAAACAGAATATTCTGACTGAAAAAGCAACTGCAACTTAAAGATCCCAGTTCCTACAGGAATCACTACAGAGCATTTCCATAGAGAGGCACTTTGCATCAGCAGCACCATGCTCCAGTGCTCTGGGAGAGTTTATAGTCCTGAGAGTTGAACACTGGAGGACTGACAGCTGTCCTTCATGACAACAGAAGACACAGAAATCCTCCTCATCAAAAACATGACTTTGATCTGCGTCCTCATCTGGACTCTCCTCTGCTGCTGCTTCACAGGTAAAGTCCAGAGGATCAAACTCCTCTCCTCTATCAACATCTGTCCCTCTGAAATGAAGCCCACAAAACCATCAAGCTGCTTTATGTTTTTGTCTCTGTGTCCTCAGAGTCCAGAGGTCAGGTCACAGTGACTCAGCCTGCAGCAGTCATAGCTGATCTGGGAGGATCTGTCACCATCAGTTGTAGAACAAGTTACAGGGTAGATGATGGTGTTGATCTCTCCTGGTATCAACAGAAAGATGGACAAATTCCTAAGCTGCTCATTTATTATGCCAGCTCTCGAGCATCAGGAACTCCAAGTCGTTTTACAGGCAGTGGATCAAACTCTGACTTCACTCTGACCATCAGTGGAGTTCAGGCTGAAGATGCTGCAGTTTATTACTGTCAGGGTGAATTCCTCATCAGTAGCACATATTCATACACACAGTGAAAAATAGTCGTACAAAAACCTCCCTCAGTCAGATTGAACAGAAACTGCAGCTGGAAGTTACAGCAGACAATGTCACGGTTCACTGAAGTCAAGCACTGAATGAAGGTTTAGTGTCCACATTTAAATAAAAAAAATTTGCCTTACATTAATTTGCAACAATAATGTTGATAGCTTTTTTTTCTGTTGTAAATTGCATTCATGTTAACTTACAGACAATAAATAAAAGTTAACATTTAGATCCAGTTGAAAGAAATCATGTTTTCCGCTATTTTCCGCTCTACTGACAAAACACGCGTCTCAGGTTCTGACTGACGTTTACTAAAAAAGTGACTTCATAGTTTGAGTCAATATCTCCTGTCGACACAACAGGACTGCAATGGAAAAGTTATTTAAATTTTGTAGTAAACGCCTCCATTTCAAATGGATGGTGGAAACATAGCTGCTTAAAATCAGACAGGCACAGAAGCTCTGAACCTGCCACTTTATTTGGCTGAAAGATGAGATTCAGGATCTTGCTGTCATTTTACAGGCAGTGGTTAAAACTCTGATTTCAGTCAGACCATCAGTGAAGTTCAGGCTTAAAATGCTGTAGTTGACATCGGGAAGAGTGGACACGATAGCAACAGCCAAGATCTGTTCTCTCAGTAAAAGAACAGATCTGAACTCATGACGCTTAATGTTAACTGAAGAGAACTACAAATAGGCAAACACAATGCATGCTTAATGCACACATAAACAATACTTATATTTCTGACTAAACACTTTAGTCAGAATTTCTAAATTAAAGTTTAGACAAAGTGACATAAAGGAAAATGTTTTTTTTTCCACATCTATTAAGAAGGAATTGATATTAAACAATATCCAAGCTTTCAATGAACATAAATAACTTTTCTCACAGACACACATCAACGCGTTTTCAGTCATAAATAAAACAAATGTTAGATATCAAACCTTCACCACATTAAATGAAAATTTATCACAACTGCTAGAAACAGAAGTCTGTGGTGACGGTAGGTGTATGAAGTCACACCAAGTGTCATTTAGTTACACCTTTAGTGGAAAGGAGTTTCTTCTTCATCATCATCATCTTTCACTTCTTTTTCTTCATTTTATTTAATTTATTTATTTATTTATTTATTTATTTGACAGGGACAGTACAATTAAACATTGCAACCAAACAGGTGGCCCATGTCCAAGTACATAAGGCTTGTAGCCATAGGCTAATTTTCAGCCTTCGTCCCTGGTTAGGCTTTTAAAAGGTGTAAGCATTAAGGGGGAGGGAGGTTAGTAACGACACACAAATGCATAAAAAACAAGAGAAGTTAAAACAAACTGTACAATACAAGCCAGTTTAGTGCTCACACTTTTGATTGTCTTTGAGCCATTTTTTCAATCTTGTGGAGAAAAGTTGAACATCAGTCTGTGACTTAAGCTCCATCATCATCATCTCATGATCATCTTATTTTTGATATTTATAACAAATTATATCACATATATATGAAACATAATCTTTTATCAGTCAATAAGATAAATAAATGGAATCACAGTGAATCAGTTTACAATAGTTGTTTTTACATCTACTTTTGGTCTGCTCTCCAGCAGTGATGTGGTAACATAATAACGCTCCTTCAGAATTGGAGCTCTCCAGTTCTTCCAGTTTACTCTGGACTCTTCTGTTACAAAGCTCATGCTTTCTCTCTTCAACTTAAAAAATGAAAATATTTGATCAAATATATATATATATATATTTATAATATATAAATATATGATTATTTCTCAAATTTTCAATACATTAATTGAATTGATATATATATTATATAGAAAAAGACACTGAATATGTAAAATCTTCTTACTTGAACAGCGTCACATTGATGTCATTGAACACTGGAGGACTGACAGCAGTCCTGGCATTCAAACAATATATTATCACTTTTAAATTAGCCTTATTTTAACCAGAATACTTCCACTAAATAAAGAAACAGGTCCAACAGTGGTTAGATACAACAGGAGATAGTGAGTTTGTCCTCCAGTTGGTGGGTTGCTGGTTCAATCCCCCACTCCAACCATGTCATTCATTGTGTCTTTGGGCAGGACACTTCTCCCACCCTTGTGGCACTGATATATGGCAGCCTTGCCTCTGTAAGTCTGACCCAGGTCATCTGTTGCTACTCATAAAGCTCACCACCATCACGGTGTGAAGGACTTATGGTAAAGTGCTTTGGGGCCATCAGACTAGTTAAAGCGCTGCACAATTACTGATTACCATTTTACTAAACTAGAATCTGCTGATAAAAAAATCTATATTTTAAGCACATGGTACACTTTCTAACCTTGCAATATGATGAAATATATTTTTCTAGTCTTAATGAGTTTGTTCTATTGGTGTGGGATGATAGAGGTGATGCAGAAACATGAAAATTAAGTGAAGATAATTTGAAACCATTAATATTCAAATGAACCTGACCTGAATCCCTTTGAAAATTATTTATGTGAAAACACAGTCATTATAAACACAAGCAAGAACAAAACCTAACCCCTGTAAGAAAGATTTAATCTGTTTTTTGTGTCGATTTTGAAATGTGTGCATTGTTTATTATTTCTAAATTAGTATGAACAATTGTGAGTAAGTAAAACAATGAAATGTCTGATTAGTATGCTATAAAACTTTGTATGCATTCATAAAGTAATTTTTTCCAAAAGTCCCTGCTGGAGTCATTCAGAGTATTTCCATAGAGAGGCACTTTGCATCAGCAGCACCATGCTCCAGTGCTCTGGGAGAGTTTATAGTCCTGAGAGTTGAACACTGGAGGACTGACAGCTGTCCTTCATCACAACAGAAGACACAGAAATCCTCCTCATCAAAAACATGACTTTGATCTGCGTCCTCATCTGGACTCTCCTCTGCTGCTGCTTCACAGGTAAAGTCCAGAGGATCAAACTCCTCTCCTCTATCAACATCTGTCCCTCTGAAATGAAGCCCACAAAACCATCAAGCTGCTTCATGTTTTTGTCTCTGTGTCCTCAGAGTCCAGAGGTCAGGTCACAGTGACTCAGCCTGCAGCAGTGACAGCTGATCTGGGAGGATCTGCCACCATCATCTGTAGGACCAGTCAGAATGTTCATGTTTCCAGCAACTACCACCTTTTAGCCTGGTACCAACAGAAAGATGGACAAACTCCTAAGCTGCTCATTTATCTTGCCAGCACTCGAGCATCAGGGACTCCAAGTCGTTTTACAGGCAGTGGATCAAACTCTGACTTCACTCTGACCATCAGTGGAGTTCAGGCTGCAGATGCTGCAGTTTATTACTGTCAGAGTGTTCACTATATTAGCAGCCAGTATGTGTTCACACAGTGAAAAATAGTCGTACAAAAACCTCCCTCAGTCAGACTGAACTGAAACTGCAGCTGAATGTCACAGCAGACTCTGACACAGCTCACTAAACACACACACAGAGTAACAATCATTTTATGGAGATAGTTTTTACTCACATGAATAGTTTACATTGAAATGTATTGCTGATTTTGAGGAAGCTTTGAAGTTAACTCATAGGTTTGAATATTTTAATATATGCCTACTTGGAAAAACTTTGTTGTGGAAGATAACATTTGACCTGCATTGATCAGCATTTAGGTACGCATTATAGCAAACATTAATAACCAGATGAAGATTTAGTTGTCATGGCTAAACACATATCTTAAGGTTCTGATTGTAGTTTCTTTAAACAGTGATATAATTGTTTTAGCCTATATTTCTTGTCAAGACACAACATGGCTTTAACAGAAACTAAAGTTAAAAACTTTATCTGAGCCAGATAATGGACATTAAACATCTTGTTTGAACAGAGAGTGAATTAAACTCTAGCTGCTCATTATTTGGCCAATAGAATTTAAGTTCATGTGGAAGAAAACATTGTTAACAACCTGATGAAGATTTATCTCTCTTGGCTGAACTCATATCCTAAGGTTCTGGTTGGAGTTTATTTAAACAGTGAAACAATTGTTTTGGCCCCAATTCACCTCACAACACAATATAGCTTCAAAAGAAATGATAAAAAATGTATATGAGCCGGATGTTGGCTCATATACTCTCTAGTTGCTCATTATGTGGCCAACAGCAGAGTTTCAGGGACTCTAAATGGTTTCATAGGCAGTAGATCAAACTCTGACTTCACTCTGACCATCAATAAAGTTCAAGCTGAAGATTCTTTCAGAGCGACACTTTCAACAGCCAAGTTGTGTTCACACAGTGGAAAACAATCAATGAACTAACTCATTCAGATTGAATAGAAACACAACTGATGACTGGTGAAGCTGACTGAATGCAAACACATGAGAACATGACATTCTGTTAGTCCTGTATCAAGATTTTAAATCTATATTTTTCATCTGCCACAGATTAAGTTTAAACATTACAATATAGTAAGACGGAACAAAACTGTAAAAAGATTTTACCCTGGTTTTCACAGAGGATCAGAAGTTCATCCCAAAACAAACTAGATTTGACACAGATTAAGATAAATATGTGATCATTAATAAATAACATTAAATAGACCCTGTGTATGTAAGTCCTGACTTTAAGTCAGAACTCACATAAAAGTCATAAACTCTGAGTTTAACTGTAGTTTTGTTCTCTCAGCAGGTTGGAGGAAATATCCTGACATGTAGCAGGAGATGCAGATTAATAAATACACGACAAATGTTTCAGCAGAGAAAAGGAGGCGTTATGAGCTGTAGAGCTGAGCTCCATGTGACTGACTCTGTGTGTTTGCATATGTGTCCTGCCTCTCTGCTCCCAGCTGTTAAGAGGTCAGTGTTGATCAGTGGCTGTCCAGGCCTTTCAGAGCCACTGACACACCAGCAGCACAATGATGATGTCACTGACTCTACTGCTGACCACCCTGGGACTCCTGGTTCACGGTGAGACTCTCTGTTTAAAACTGTTTCGGGGTGTAAAGAGGTTAAATAAAAAAGAAGCAAAGGAACCATCCTTCTACATGTGGATGCTGTTTTTTTTATCTGGTCTAATCTTAATAATTCTCTCGTCTCATTTTTTTAGGTTCCTCAGCAGAAATCACCTTGACTCAGACTCCAGCATCTCAGTCTGTTGTTCCAGGACAGACTGTCTCCATCACATGTAAAGCCAGTGCTGCTGTTGATGATGATTTGCACTGGTACCTTCAGAAACCTGGAGAAGCTCCTAAACTCCTAATTTATAGTGCTGTATCACGTGGGTCTGGAGTGTCTGACCGTTTCAGTGGAAGTGGATATGATATCGATTTCACTCTGACCATCAGCAGAGTTCAGGCTGAAGATGCAGGAGTTTATTACTGTCAACATGATGAGAACGTCCCGTTCACACAGTGATACAACGTTGTACAAAAACCTCAGAGCTGCAGAGGAACTGATCCACAGCTGCACTGAAAAAAAAACCTGCAATAGAAACCATATCTGACAGTCATTCAGTCATTGGGTGCCACTAGGTTGGAGGGATGGTCTCCTATTGTAGGTTTATCAAGGCCTCTTCATAATGCAGGCTTGCTGGCTGATGTCACCAACGTTTCAGTGTAGAACCTCTTTGCTGCTTTGATCTCTTTGGTCAGTGTGTTTCTGGCCTGGTTTAGGTTTTAAGGACTCTGTTCCCACTTCTGAAGTTCTTCTATTTGGTCTGACGAAACTTCATCATTAAAGTCAAAGCAGGCCTGTCATTGCAGGTCTAACATAGCAGGTCTGTAATTCTATCTTTTCACGTTCTTTACAACAGGTTAACTGTCACCCTCAAAATATCAAAAACACATACATATGCACAGATTCAGTTAGATTCTGTACTCGAACCCTTTGGAACAGAAAAAATAACTTGGTGTCACGTTTTCCTTTTTCTTACCTCTGTGCTTTACAAAAACTTCCCTCTACGAACTGTTCTGGACACAGTTGATGATATACAGCTAAATGTCATTACCAAATGCTTCATCATATGTAGAAGGATTTTCAACAATGGAAATGAGCATGTTTATATGACCAGATTCCTTTTTCTGAGGTGAAATACACATTTGGCACAGTTTTGGCCAATTTGGCTAAGTTGTGCCAAGATCACAGGTCCACTTGGCACACTGCCCCCTAAAACCTTTGTGGAACAAATATGCTTCAGCTCATTCAGTCCAGAATAGCTTGATCTGTAATATCTAGGGCTTCTCCTATATTTTCAAAAGGGTTTCTATGGCATATTTTACACTTCATCAACACTGGCCTGATGTGGAATGTAAACAGTGACTAGCAAAAACCAGTAAAACTCTTCCAGGGAATAAAAGGGTTTATAGCTAATGAGTAATGTCTCTGAATAAGGGCTGCATGATTGTTTTCATCGTTGTGACATCTGTACACCAGCCTTCATTTATGTAGAGACAGAGTCCGCCTCCTTGTGTTTTACCTGTGAGCTCCGTTATGCAGTCCGCCCAGAAAAGATTTTATAAAAATCCACATATATTAAAATATTTGATTAAGTCCCATAAAAATATACATATATTAATGCACTGTTGCAGCTGATTTAAAGTACTGATCCTAATTAATTATTTGCAGTACCTTAATATCTCTGCAGGATATAATTTGACTGTGTTAATTCTGCAAAACATAATTGATCTGTGCTGGAAATACAACTTGACTTATGATGAAATAGTTTGGCCTTAACAAAAGCAAATATCAGTATTATGACTGAGATCCAGAAATCATAAAACTTTGTCTAAACTAGAGCCAAAAGGATATTCTAAGCTGTTTAAATGCCCTTGTTTGAAAATGTCCAGCGCAAAGGTTCTAGTAAAGCAATAAACACATTTAAGTGATAAAGTAAAACCACAATTATTTTTTGTCAGTTTTATTTCAATCATCAAGTTGTACATGAACAGATATACACTTATGGAAGAAACACTGAGATAAACAATCGAAGAGCAAAAACAGAGCAGTAGCAGAAAAAAGACCAGCAAACTCCCAGTGAATGAGCTCAGGACTGGGAACACTGGTCTCTGGTCAGCGTCTGTGTGACTGCAGGCTGGGAGCCCTTGGAGGCCTCACAGGTCACAGAGCCCACCTTCCTCCACTGGTCTGCAGGGAGCCTCAGGGTGCTGCTCCAGCTGTAGAGGCCGTCCTTCTGCAGCACCACTCGGCTCTTGTTTTCTTCCCAGGTGAAGCTGCTGCTGCCGTCCAGCGTCCAGGACAGACTCCAGTCTGAGGGGAAGCCCTTGTTGGCCAGACACATGAGGGTGGCCTTCCCCTGCTGCAGCTCCTCACTGGAGGGGGGGCAGCACTGTCAGGGTGGGACGGGCATCACCTAGGAGACACCAATCAGGTTAGACGACAGGAACTAGAATCTAACAACAGTCATTTCAACTCTTGTCCTGTTACAGTTGATTTTCTGCATAAAGAAGTTTCTGACAGATGTCTTTCTGCTCTAACAGCCACTCAGCTCACGCTATGTTTCACTTCCCTTTCAAAATTGTTCATGCATATCAGCTCAGGAAGACTCAGAATACAGTTTCAACTAAAATATATCAGTACTGAAATGTAGAACCAATATATTAAGTTTTTACCTGATATTCAAAATAACATCGGTTGTCATTTTCTTTAAACAGGGAATAAATGTTTCTATACGGTTCTATTTATCACTTCAAACAAATTTAAACTGTTCAGAAGCTCTGATCAATATCAGAAAGTTTCTCATGTCTTTCATGAATACTTTGAGATTATGCTTCAAATAACTCAGAAACAAAATGTATATTCTTGGACGACTGACCCTTATTGTCATGACGATTACTCTTCAAAGTCTTGACATTTTACTTCCAGTGTTGCTTTATACTTTAACCCCTGTTTTATGGTCTTATTTGAAACACAGTATAAGAAAATAATAAAAACAAAGATATTGTTTCTACTTTCAACAGGACACAGAACTATAACTAAAAAACATCCAAATATTCACCGAGGCTGATTCCACGACCCAAAGTCCTCCACAGACATACAAACTGATTGAGCTGCTGTAGAGAAACCTTTGACTGCAGAAAGACACAGTTTTCATACATTTTCAGACTAAACTGAACCTTCAGCCTAAGATTATCCACTAAAACGATTACAATTTAGTCTCATCCTTTATCAAATTGAGATACTCTAAAGAGACAATTATTACTGAATACAAGCTTTTACTGTGACTTACTTCCAACCTCCAGTCTGGTTCCTCTACCAAAAGTCCACCACAGTGATACAAACTCATTGAGCCGCCGTACAAAAACCTCCTACTGTAGAGAGACATGGCTCTCTGATTTTTGACTAAACTAAACCTACAATTTAGATAAAACACCTATAAAATCTGTCTAAGTTTAAGCCTGAAGCAGCTCCTAATCATCTACAAATTCAGATTTCAGATTTTCATTCACAAAATGACTTCTTTATTTAGCTTAATATTCTGTTTGTTTGAAACAGAAAATATACCTATTTTTTTCCAGGTATTATTTGAAAAAGAATATTGATAAAACAAGAATGCTGTTTGTAAAAGAATAGCTTTAAATTTGACTTACTTCCAAACTCCAGTCTGGTTCCTCCACCAAAAGTCCACCACAGTGATACAAACTCATTGAGCCGCCGTACAAAAACCTCTGACTGTAGAGAGACACGGCTCACTCGCTTTCATGAAAACAAACTTCATAAATCTGCTGCCTGTGTAAGATCTTTTAAATCTAGATGTAAACTAGTCAAAATTATTATTATTATTATTATTATTATTATTATTATTATTATTATTATTATTATTATTATTAATAATAATAATAATAATAATAATAATAATAATAATAATAATAATAATAATAATAATAATAATAATAATTGATGCTTTCATTTACAGCACATAGATTTATAAATGACTTTATTTCCTCAAAAAAGTTACTATAACTAAGCAGTTGTTAGTCTAAGGAAAATAGTTTAGATTAATAATCTAATAAATCCCTCTGGTAAACTGCTATTCAATGCAATGTAGCCTCACAGGGGCACAGTGTCCTGTGTCCTGTTCAGGGTTTGGTCACAAGCCTGGATAAATGCAGAGTTGCATCAGGAAGGACATCAGGTGTAAAACTTTTACCAAATTTACCACGTAAGACAATAACATGATCTCCATACTGGATTGATTGCGAACAGGGTGAACAATGACCACTATTGATGCTGGTGGAAACTGGCCTACTGTTGGTCAGCAAGGAAGAAGAGAAAGAAGAGGAGGAGAAGAAGAAAGACAACAGACTATGACTGAGAGTAGAGAATTAAATGGAGTTCTCCTACATGGTAATGTAATTATGGATAATCAGAAAACAGGTTGGACAGTCATCCGTTGGTGTGGCTGCAGGCTTTTGGCATGCTGAGGTGAGTAAAACTTCATCAGGGCACACAGAGCGTCTGCATGAATGATTAACTCATTTATATTGGTGTAATAGTGGAAAACCGTTGGTGTACAATATTATGCAGTTTCATATACAGAATGTGCAGTTTACGTGGTATCTCAGAGCTGATTTTTATGGGGTATTATTACTCATTTGTTCTTGGTTGCTTATTTTAGCCAGTGGTCAAACTGCATTTCTTTAAAATCAAAAAGTGTAGAAAGACATTGTTGTGGCTAAGCCAGTGGATCTTTATATGCCTTTAAAGTAAAGGTATTACATACATATGATTTTAATTTGACTTGGTATGTTTCATTCTCATCATTCACAAAAATTATTTAGATGTTAGTACAACAAAATTCTCAATTTAAATGCTTTTAAAAATATTGGAGGTTTCCAAAGAATTGTTTAATAAGTCAAATCTAGAATTGCAAAACACAATTAAAACAAATGAAAACTTTGGGGTGATATGTGCTCTTGAAATTATGTAATTTATCTGCAAATTGAATTTATAGAAAAGTAAAGTAACATTACCACAAAAACTAAATATTGAAACAATTTGAAATATAAAGAGTCAGTGGAAAGACGTTAAAAGTGGAGATTGGGCCTCATAAATTGTTCAAAACAGTTTCAAAAAGTAATTTGAAAAACATTTTCTATAAATCATTAATTGTTTTTTGCACAGAAACAGAATATTCTGACTGAAAGAGCAACTGCAACTTAAAGATCCCAGTTCCTACAGGAATCACTACAGAGCATTTCCATAGAGAGACACTTTGCATCAGCAGCACCATGCTCCAGTGCTCTGGGAGAGTTTATAGTCCTGAGAGTTGAACACTGGAGGACTGACAGCTGTCCTTCATCACAACAGAAGACACAGAAATCCTCCTCATCAAAAACATGACTTTGATCTGCGTCCTCATCTGGACTCTCCTCTGCTGCTGCTTCACAGGTAAAGTCCAGAGGATCAAACTCCTCTCCTCTATCAACATCTGTCCCTCTGAAATGAAGCCCACAAAACCATCAAGCTGCTTTATGTTTTTGTCTCTGTGTCCTCAGAGTCCAGAGGTCAGGTCACAGTGACTCAGCCTGCAGCAGTGACAGCTGATCTGGGAGGATCTGCCAGGATCCCCTGTAGGACCAGTCAGAATGTTCATGGCTCTAACGACCTAACCTGGTATCAACAGAAAGATGGACAACCTCCTAAGCGGCTCATTTATTATGCCAGTACTCGAGAATCAGGGACTCCAAGTCGTTTTACAGGCAGTGGATCAAACTCTGACTTCACTCTGACCATCAGTGGAGTTCAGGCTGAAGATGCTGCAGTTTATTACTGTCAGAGTTTTCATGTTATCAGCAGCCAGTATGTGTTCACACAGTGAAAAATAGTCGTACAAAAACCTCCCTCAGTCAGACTGAACAGAAACTGAACTGCAGCTGAATGTCACAGCAGACTCTGACACAGCTCACTAATCACAGACACACACAGGGTAACAATCATTTTATGGAGATAGTTTTTCCTCACATGAATAGTTTACATTGAAATGTATTGCTGATTTTGAGCAAGCTTTGAAGTTAACTCATAGGTTTGAATATTTTAATATATGCCTACTTGGAAAAACTTTGTTGTGGAAGATAACATTTGACTTGCATTGGTCAGCATTTAGGTACGAATTATAGCAAACATTAATAACCAGATGAAGATTTAGTTGTCATGGCTAAACACATATCTTAAGGTTCTGATTGTAGTTTCTTTAAACAGTGATATAATTGTTTTAGCCTATATTTCTTGTCAAGACACAACATGGCTTTAACAGAAACTAAAGTTAAAAACTTTATCTGAGCCAGATAATGGGCATTAAACATCTTGTTTGAACAGAAAGTGAATTAACTCTAGCTGCTCATTATTTGGCCAATAGAATACAAGTCCATGTGGAAGAAAACATTGTTAACAACCTGATGAAGATTTATCTCTCTTGGCTGAACTCATATCCTAAGGTTCTGGTTGGAGTTTATTTAAACAGTGAAACAATTGATTTGGCTCCAATTCACCTCACAACACAATATAGCTTCAAAAGAAATAATAAAAAATGTACATGAGCCGGATGTTGGCTCATATACTCTCTAGTTGCTCATTATGTGGCCAACAGCAGAGTTTTAGGGACTCTAAATGGTTTCATAGGCAGTAGATCAAACTCCGACTTCACTCTGACCATCAATTAAGTTCAGCCTGAAGATTCTGTCAGAGCCACTGTTATGGAATTCTAAACAAAACAACTGGACTTGTTTTCCGTAGTAGAAGACGTTTCGCTTCCTCTCCAGGAAGCTTTCTCAATTCAAAAGGTCTGGAGTAATGTGGAGTAACAAGCTATATACCACTGCCCAAACAAAGGCCTGTAATGGCTTAGATAACATGCAAATTCAACAGAAACACGTCCACCCCTTAGTAATGGGCGGTCGTTGAAGTCATTAAGCCAGCAGATTGGACCGAAACTGGTCCACTCCTCTGTAACGGGGAGTCGTTAGGGTTGTTATTGGCTTGGCTTACATGAACAATGTAAGAATTTACACCACAGCTATAGGATTAATTCACGCCAACCATCACCTTAACTCTCACCCTCATTGGGGGTGATCAAAACATTGTTCCTGTTCATGTTTTTAGGTTCCATCAGCAGAGTTCAGGCTGAAGATGCTGGAGTTTATTACTGTCAACATGTCACCAACGTTTCAGTGTAGAACCTCTTTGCTGCTTTGATCTCTTTGGTCAGTGTGTTTCTGGCCTGGTTTAGGTTTTGAGGACTCCGTTCCCACTTCTGAAGTTCTTCCATTTGGTCTGACGAAGCTGCTTAAGTTTTGCTGTGTACCAGGGTTTTATAAATATTCCACTTTATGTGCTAAAGGTTTTAGTCTGCACATACATGTCATCACAAAGATGTCTTGGTGTCAGTTGGTTTGTCCAGGTCAGTGGCTGCATTCTAAAAAACATGTTTAAGATAAGATAAGATAAGATAGTCTTTATTGATCTCACAATGGATAAATTCACTTGTCACATCGGCTCATACAAGAAGGTGCAGAGTAGGGAAGGTGCATTCAGTTATATACAGGGAATCTTCATATATACAATGGATCAAAAAGAATACCAAAAGAATACAAAAAAGGAAATAGGAATGGGCATATAATGTCTTATTTACATTCTTAGTGGTCTATATATATATATATATATATATATATATATATATATATATATATATATATATATATATAAACATATCTATATACTTAAATATATACATATATCTATGCGCCTACATACATACGTACCTACGCGTATATATGTGCATATACATTGTATACATTTGTACATACATACATACATGTGTACTGACTTATGTTCAGGAGTTGATGGCAGCAGAAGTCACTACATCAGGATTATTGCACAGGTTGTGGCCCAGTGTATTATTTAGATTATTGCACATTAGTTATTGCACATTACTTATTACTTACTTTGTCATTAAAGTCAAAGCAGGCCTGTCATTGCAGATCTGACATAGCAGGCCTGTAATTCTGTCTTTTCACGTTCTTTACAACAGGTTAAATGTCACCCTCAAAATGCCAAAAACACCTACATATACACAGATTCAGTTAGATTCTGTTCTCAAACCCTTTGGAGCAGAGAAAAAAGCTCAGTGTCTTTGAAAGGTAACACTTAATCTTTTTCCCCTATGTCTGAACTGTCCTGAACCACGTCTTCACTTTTCTTACCTCTGTGCTTTACAAAGAGTTCCCTTTATGAACTGTTCTGGACACAGTTGATGATATACAGCTAAATGTCATTACCAAATGCTTTATCATATGTAGAAAGATTTTCAACAATGGAAATGAGCATGTTTATATGACCTGACCAGATTCCCTTTTCTGAGGTGAAAAACACATTTGGCACAGTTTTGGCCAATTTGGATAAGTTGTGCCAAGATCACAGGTCCACTTGGCACACTGCCCCCTAAAACCTGTGTGGAACAAACATGCTTCAGCTCATTCAGTCCAGAATTGCTTGATCTGTAACATCTGAGGCTTCTCCTACATTTTCAAAAGGGTTTCTATGGTATTTCTTATTTTTTTTATGTAGAAAAAAACATTTACCATATTGTTACCATGTTTAATGCATTCTGCTGCTGTGGGGATTTAAATTTCAACCCCCAGAAGTAGAAAGTGGAATGTAATATACGTATCCTTTTGAAATGTAAAGGCTGATGTTTGCTATGTTAAAGTCAAAAGGAACAACGATAAAGGAATCTGGAGTTTTTTTGGTTAGCCAGGTGTAACACTTCATCAAAGGTTTACAGCTAATGAGTAATGTCTCTGAGTAAGGGATGATTGATTGATTGATTGATGATTGATGCATGATTGTTTTCATCATTGTGACGTCTGTACACCAGCCTTCATATATGTAGAGACAGAGTCCACTTCCTTGTGTTTTCCTGTGAGCTCCGTTATGCAGTCCGCCCAGAAAAGACTTTGTAAAAGTCCACATATATTAAAATATGTAATAAAGTCCCATAAAGATATACATATATTAATGCACTGTCCTAGCCAATTTTAAATTTCTGATACTAATTAATTATTTGCAATACCTTAATATCTCTGCAGGATATAATTTGACTGAGTTAATTCTGCAAAACATAATTGATCTGTGCTGTAAATTCAACTCGACTTACGATGACACAGTTTGTGCTTGGCAGGAGCATATATCAGTATTATGACTGTGATCCAGAAATCATAAAACTTTGTCTAAACTAGAACCAAAAGGATATTCTTAGCTGTTTAAATGCCCTTGTTTGAAAATGTCCAGCGCAAAGGTTCTAGTAAAGCAATAAAGTAAAAACACAATTATTTTTTTGTCAGTTTTATTTCAATCATCAAGTTGTACATGAACAGATGAACACTTAAGGAAGAAACATTGAGAGAAATGATTAAAGAGCAAAAACAGAGCAGTAGCAGAAAAAGACCAGCAAACTCCCAGTGAATGAGCTCAGGACTGGGAACACTGGTCTCTGGTCAGCGTCTGTGTGACTGCAGGCTGGGAGCCCTTGGAGGCCTCACAGGTCACAGAGCCCACCTTCCTCCACTGGTCTGCAGGGAGCCTCAGGGTGCTGCTCCAGCTGTAGAGGCCGTCCTTCTGCAGCACCACTCGGCTCTTGTTTTCTTCCCAGGTGAAGCTGCTGCTGCCGTCCAGCGTCCAGGACAGACTCCAGTCTGAGGGGAAGCCCTTGTTGGCCAGACACATGAGGGTGGCCTTCCCCTGCTGCAGCTCCTCACTGGAGGGGGGCAGCACTGTCAGGGTGGGACGGGCATCACCTAGGAGACACCAATCAGGTTAGAGGACAGGAACTAGAATCTAACAACAGTCATTTCAACTCTTGTCCTGTTAGAGTTGATTTTCTCCATAAAGAAGTTTCTGACAGATGTCTTTCTGCTCTAACAGCCACTCAGCTCACGCTCTGTTTCACTTCCCTTTCAAAATTGTTCATGCATATCAGCTCAGAAAGACTCAGAATACAGTTTGAACTAAAATATATCAGTACTGAAATGTAGAACCAATATATTATGTTTTATCCTGATATTCAAAATAACATTATCATTTCCTATAAACAGGGAATAAATGTTTTTATACAGTTCTATTTATCACTTAGTAAAACTTCAAACAAATTTAAACTGTTCAGAAGCTCTGATTATCAGAAGTTCTCTCATGTCTTTCATCAATACTTTGAGATTATGCTTAAAAAGAAATCGGTAACAAAATGTATGTTCTTTGATGACTGACCCTTATTGTCGTAACAACTAGTCTTCAAATTGTTGACATTTTACTTCCAGTGTTGCTTTAGACTTTAACCCCTGTTTTGTGGTCTTATTTAAAACACAGTATACAAAAATAATAAAAACAAAGATATCGTTCCTACTTTCAGAACTATTACTAAAAAACATCCAAACATACACCGAGGCTGATTCCACGACCCAAAGTCCTCCACAGACATAAAAACTGATTGAACTGCTGAACAGAAACTTTTGACTGCCGAAAGACACAGATTTCATACATTTTCACACTAAACTGAACCTTCAGCCTCAGATTATCCACTAAAATTATTACAATTTAGTCTCATCCTTTTGTCAAATTGAGATACTCTAAAGAGACAATTATTACTGAATACAAGCTTTTACTGTGACTTACTTCCAACCTCCAGTCTGGTTCCTCCACCAGAAGTCCACCACAGTGATACAAACTCATTGAGCCGCCGTACAAAAACCTCTGACTGTTAGAGACACGGCTCTCTCACTTTAGACAAAACTAAACCTACAATTTAGATAAAACACCTATAAAATCTGTCTATGTTTCAACCTGAAGCAGCTCCTAATCATCTACAAATTCAGATTTCAGATTTTCATTCACAAAATGACTTCTTTATTTAATAATTTAATATTCTGTTTGTTTGAAACAGAAAATATACATAATTTTTCCAGGTATTATTTGAAAAAGAATATTGATAAAACAAGAATGCTGTTTGTAAAAGAATAGCTTTAAATTTGACTTACTTCCGACCTCCAGTCTGGTTCCTCCACCAAAAGTCCACCACAGTGATACAAACTCATTGAGCCGCCGTACAAAAACCTCTGACTGTAGAGACACGGCTCACTCGCTTTCATGAAAACAAACTTCATAAAGCTGCTCCTGTGTAAGATCTTTTAAATCTAGATGTAAACTAGTCAGAATAATAATAATAATAATAATAATAATAATAATAATAATAATAATAATAATAATAATAATTGATGCATTCATTTACAGCACATAGATTTATAAATAACTTTATTTCCTCAAAAAAGTTATTATAACTAAGCAGTTAGTCGGAAAATTGTTTAGATTAATAATTTAATAAATCACCCTGGTAAACTACTGTTCAATGCAATGCAGCCTCAAGGTTTGGTCACAAGTCTGGTTAATGCAGAGAGTTGCATTAGGAAGGACATCCAGTGTAAAACTTTTGCCAAATTTACCTTGTAAGACAATAACATGATCTCCATCCTGGATTGATTGAGAACAGGGTGAACATCAACCGCTATTGATGCTGGTGGAAATTGGCCTACTGTTAGTCAGCAAGGATGAAGAGAAAGAACAGGAGGAGAAGAAGAAAGAAAACAGTCTATGACTGAGAATAGGGACTTTAAATGGAGTTCTCCTACATGGTGATATAATCAGGGATGATCAGAAAGTAGGTGGACAGTCATCCATTGGTGTGGCTGCAGGCTTTTGCCATGCTGAGGTGAGTGAACCTTCATTAGGGCACACAGAGCATCTGCATGAATGATTAACTCATTTATATTGGTGTAATAGTGAAATAGTGCTGGTGTACAATATTATGCAGTTTCATATACAGAATGTGCAGTTTACATGGTATCTCAGAGCTGATTTTTATGGAGTATAATTATTCATTCATTCTTGGTAGCTTTCTTTAGCTAGTGGTCAAACTGCTTTTCTTTAAAATCAAAAGTGTAGAAAAACATTGTTGGGGCTAAGCCAGTGGATCTTTATGTGCCTCTAAAGTAAAGGTATTACATACATATGATTTTAATTTGACTTGGTATGTTTCATCCTCATCATTCACAAAAAATACCTAAAGGTTAGTACAACAAAATTGTCTTTTTTTTTGCACAGAAACAGAATATTCTGACTGAAAGAGCAACTGCAACTTAAAGATCCCAGTTCCTTCAGGAATCACTACAGAGCATTTCCATAGAGAGGCACTTTGCATCAGCAGCACCATGCTCCAGTGCTCTGGGAGAGTTTATAGTCCTGAGAGTTGAACACTGGAGGACTGACAGCTGTCCTTCATGACAACAGAAGACACAGAAATCCTCCTCATCAAAAACATGACTTTGATCTGCGTCCTCATCTGGACTCTCCTCTGCTGCTGCTTCACAGGTAAAGTCCAGAGGATCAAACTCCTCTCCTCTATCAACATCTTTCCCTCTGAAATGAAGCCCACAAAACCATCAAGCTGCTTTATGTTTTTGTCTCTGTGTCCTCAGAGTCCAGAGGTCAGGTCACAGTGACTCAGCCTGCAGCAGTGACAGCTGATCTGGGAGGATCTGCCAGGATCCCCTGTAGGATCAGTCAGAATGTTTATGTTGATTCTCATGGCCACCGCTTAGCCTGGTACCAACAGAAAGATGGACAAACTCCTAAGCTGCTTATTTATTTTGCCAGCACTCGAGCATCAGGGACTCCAAGTCGTTTTACAGGCAGTGGATCAAACTCTGACTTCACTCTGACCATCAGTGGAGTTCAGGCTGAAGATGCTGCAGTTTATTACTGTCAGAGTCTTCATTACATCAACAGCCAGTATGTGTTCACACAGTGAAAAACAGTCATACAAAAACCTCCCTCAGTCAGACTGAACAGAAACTGAACTGCATCTGCAGAGAGTGATTCTGTTCAGTGAACAGAAAAAAAGATTAGGTACAATTAATGGACTTCAAATTCAGGTGAACTTGTGTTACAGAAACATACGAAGATGCTGTTTAAAATTATAAATATATATTATGCTAACTACATTTTGAAAACCTTTGTGAATATTTAGAGTTGACAGACTTTTGGTAACTTAACAATGACATAAACCTTGGACTTTTATGACCTCTGCCTCACAGGTGTTTAAAACTGATTTTACAAGAGCAGCACTATATGGATATCACAGTCAACATAATAAATAAATGAACCACGCTAAAAACATTCATGTAACAGTATGAGAGTGAACTGAAAACAAGGAAGAATCATGTAAGGATTAAACGTGATAAGTTTAGTTCATCAGTAACGGGTAACTACCCATCAGCTCCTGATTCATTCTTCTTTGATTCACTAATTAAAGCAAAACTAAACTGTAGTCCCCTCATAATGCTGGGCTGTGTGTTACCCACTAAGCACTGGTTCACTACCAGTTAGTTCATGATTAGTTCCTAAGGCGTTTCTCAGTAGTTAATTAAATAGTGTGTACCTTATTGTGAAGTGTTACCAACACGCATGCTCAACTTCACCCAAATTGACTTATCACCTCTTTAGTTCTTTAATGACACCAAATCCGCCATGACGAAGCATGCAAATAAATCACCTTTTTTTATATCTTTGGACTAATTTTCAATATAAGCAAAAGAGTTTGATAGAGAAAGTGAGATTATATTGATCACCTAGAAGTTTGGGCTAGCCGTGGCTCAATGTTCAACCGTTGCCTTAGAGTCAGATTTTCTTTTCTTTTTTTAACCAACTTCCCTCGGTGTCTGGAGAAAAATCACAGCATACACAGAGTGTAAATATGTAAGAAGATTTAACAGGAAACATCCTGGAATTTGTCTTATTCTGCAGAAACAAGAAGCTCAGCACAAGTCTCTTAAAAGAACAACAAACACAGTGTGTCATGTGTCACACGATTTATATCTTAAAACATGATTTCTATCATAAAACAAATAGTATACTCTCTCGCTTAAAACTTGGAATAACCGTTGATTCAGGCTTGTTTCTGTCATCTGCAAAACATTTTCAAACTTATTTCTATTGTTTCTCATCCTGAGAAGGAAATGATTTCCAAAATTCATGCTTTTGTTTTGTGTCATATGGACTATTGCAATGCACTTTAAACATGTCTTACCCAAACGTCCCTGGATTGCAATCTGTACAAAATGCTGCAGCTTGGCTTCTGACATGATCTTCAAAATTTGGAATATGACTCCACTTCTTATGAAACTTCATTGGCTCCTGGTTTAATATAGAGTACTTTTCAAGATCCTGGTTTTGACTTGGAAAGCTCTGCATGGACAGCCACCAGGGTAACTTCCCGAACTTTTACATCCCTACACCCCCATTAGGGCTCTGAGGACCAGTGATCAAGATTGCCCCCATACAAAATGGAAGACCAAGGGAGACAGAGCTTTCTCTTCTGTGGCTCCAAGACTCTGGAACACCCTCATTCTGACTATGAGATCAGCAGATTCAGTGGTTTATTTTTAAGGCTAGCTAAAAACAAATATCTCCTTTTGTTTATTTTTGGCTTGTGTGATTCTGTTATCTTCTACTGTAAAGCACAGTGAGTGGTGCTATATAAATTAATTTACTCACAAACTATAAATGTGTGTTGATCTACAGAAAATACAGAGCAACCAAAACTGATTGCTGTGATTTTACTCATCTGTCCATGTTGTTGTGACGTTTAAATTCTCTTCAACGATTTTAAAGACATAGAAAGACTAATAAAAGAGATATGTTTACATGTTACATACAAGAACAACTAAATATGATTTTAAGTGAAGATATTTTATTCACAAACAAACTACCAAACAAAATGATCCAGTTTCAGGACAGCAGGAAAAAAACATGGATGCTCACAATGTTGTTAAAACACTAACAAAGTCAATAACACTACTCTAAGCAGTATTTTCTACAAATAAACAGCGCTGAAACATCCAGTCTGATGAAGACTGAGAGGTATCACATGTACGACTGACTAAATGTTAGAAAAATAACAGAGAGCTGTTGCAAACAGACAAAGGTTTTACTAAATTTTGCTACGAGTAGCAACCATCATGAAAGCCGATGTCGGGTACCATCTGGTTATACTGATTTTCCTACTCGTAATACCGACTCTAGGGCCCGTTCCAGCCAGAGGTCAAGAATGCCGACTACCGAGTATAATAGAACACACTATTAGCTTTCTAGGCTTAAAACATATCCTAAGTTTCTGACAGGAAGTTCTTTAAACAATATTACAATTGTTATGGCATCAATTCCTCTTCAAGACACAACATGTCTTTAATATAAATTAAGCCATATATTGGACATTAAACAGCTTGGTAAGAACAGAAAGTGAATTGAGCTCTAGCTGCTTATTTTTTTGGCCAACAGAACAGTTTCAGGGACTTTAAATTAAACTTGCAGTTGTCTCTGGGAAAGAAGGAAACACTGTGGAGATAGAAGTGCTCCACCATTAAAGTTTGAAAAGAGTGAGTGGCGAAAAGCTTGACTAAGGTGGCGAAAGACTGGACTCCAGGTTCACTATGACATCTTTAAAAGACAGACTTTAAAGATGTAATCTAAAACTGAAAAATGCAAGAGATTATTTTTGGTGTTGCGCCGATACCGATACCAGTATCGGCCGAGGCTCCGATCCAGCACTAAAATGGTGGTATCGGTATTGGCGTGTACCAACAAATAGGGCACCGATACCTTTTTTATGTTTGTATGTCATTTGAACGCAGCCTTCTCTATCCCAACACTCACTAGTTCTACTGGATTCACTTTGTATTAGTCTTTTTGCTTTAAAAAGGTAGCATCTTTACAAAGCCATGATGGCAATTATTTTACAGTTTTTCATATATACACACACACATCAATTTCAAACAGATGGTATCGGCCATTACTGCACAGCCAGGTATCGGGGCCAAAAAACGGCATCGGCGCAACACAATTTATTTTTCGTGAGATTATTAACAAATAAAGTAATAATTCTCATACCTCATTTGACACAGTCAACAGGTTAACAAACCCTCTGGTGTCTGTGGCAGCTAAACTCCAATCTAACAAGGCCTGCAATGAATTTACAAACTTCTTTACTGAGTTAATAAAAGGTATGAGTAGGACGTTTTGCACATCAATGTAAGGTCCAGTGCCAATACTGTCTCAGTTTTACACCCTGTTCAAACATTATAAATCTCATAATAATTAATCATAAAAATACAAAGACCAGTAATGTTTTCAGCTGTTTTCGCTGGATAAAGAGGACTGAACTGTTCAGTTTAAAATGACTCATACCACTGATAGATTGGTTTGAGAAAAGGAGGCGTTATGAGCTGTAGAGCTGAGCTCCATGTGACTGACTCTGTGTGTTTGCATATGTGTCCTGCCTCTCTGCTCCCAGCTGTTAAGAGGTCAGTGTTGATCAGTGGCTGTCCAGGCCTTTCAGAGCCACTGACACACCAGCAGCACAATGATGATGTCACTGACTCTACTGCTGACCACACTGAGGCTCCTGGTTCACGGTGAGACTTTCTGTCTAAAAATGTTTCAGGGTGTAAACAAGTTAAACGAAAAAGAAGCAATGGAAGCATCCTTTTACATTTGGATGCTGTTTTTTTTTTTTTATCTGGACTAATCTTAATAATTCTCTCGGCCTCATGTTTTTAGGTTCCTCAGCAGAAATCACGCTGACTCAGACTCCAGCATCTCAGTCTGTTGTTCCAGGACAGACTGTCTCCATCACATGTAAAGCCAGTTCTGCTGTTGATGATGATTTGCACTGGTACCTTCAGAAACCTGGAGAAGCTCCTAAACTCCTAATTTATAATGCTGTGTATCACGTTGGTCTGGAGTGTCTGACCGTTTCAGCGGAAGTGGATATGATAACGATTTCACTCTGACCATCAGCAGAGTTCAGGCTGAAGATGCTGGAGTTTGTTATTGTCAACATGATGAGAACATCCCGTTCACACAGTGATACAACATCGTACAAAAACCTCAGAGCTGCTGAGGAACTGATCCACAGCTGCACTGAAAAAAAAAACTGCAATAAAAACCATATCTGACTGAATGTCATTCAGTCATTGGGTGCCACTAGGTTGAAGGGATGGTCTCGTATCGTAGGTTTATCAAGGCCTCTTCATGATGCAGGGTTATTGGCTGATGTTCTTTGCTGCTTTGATCTCTTTGGTCAGTGTGTTTCTGGCCTGGTTTAGGTTTTGAGGACTCCGTTCCCACTTCTGAAGTTCTTCCATTTGGTCTGACGAAACTCCGTCATTAAAGTCATTGCAGGCCTATCATTGCAGGTCTGACATAGCAGGCCTGTAATTCTGTCTTTTCACGTTCTTTACAACAGGTTAACTGTCACCCTCAAAATGCCAAAAACACCTACATATACACAGATTCAGTTAGATTCTGTTCTCAAACCCTTTGGAACAGAGGCAAAAGCTCAGTGTCTTTGAAAGGTAACACTTAATCTTTTTCCCCTATGTCTGAACTGTCCTGAACCATGTTTTCACTTTTCTTACCTCTGTGCTTTACAAAGAGTTCCCTTTATGAACTGTTCTGGACACAGTTGATGATATACAGCTAAATGTCATTACCAAATGCTTTATCATATATAGAAGTATTTCCAACAATGGAATTGAGCATGTTTATATGACCAGATTCCCTTTTCTGAGGTGAAAAACACATTTGGCACAGTTTTGGCCAATTTGGATAAGTTGTGCCAAGATCACAGGTCTACTTGGCACACTGCCCCCTAAAACCTGTGTGGAACAAACATGCTTCAGCTCATTCAGTCCAGAATTGCTTGATCTGTAACATCTGAGGCTTCTCCTACATTTTCACAAGGGTTTCTATGGTATTTCTTATTGTTTTTTATTGCGAAAAAACATTTACCGTATTGTTACCATGTCTAATGCATTCCGCTGCTGTGGGGATTTAAATTTCAACCCCCAGAAGTGGAAAGTAGAAAGTAATATACCTGTCCTTTTGAAATGTAAAGGCTGATGTTTGCTATGTTAAACTCAAAAGGCACAATGATAAAGGAATCTGGAGTTTTTTTTCACGTTAGTTACTTGGTTGGCCAGGTGTAACACTTCATCAACACTGGCCTGAGGTGGAATGTAAACAGCGACTAGCAAAAACCAGTAAAACTCATGCAGGGAATAAAAGGGTTTATAGCTAATGAGTAATGTCTCTGAGTGAGGGCTGATTGATTGATTGATTGATTGATTGATTGATTGATTGATTGATTGATTGATTGATTGATTGATTGATTGATTGATTGATTGATTGATTGATGATTGATGCATGATTGTTTTCATCATTGTGTCATCTGTACACAAGCCTTCATATATGTAGAGACAGAGTCTGCCTCCTTGTGTTTTACCTGTAAGCTCCGTTATGCAGTCCGCCCAGAAAAGACTTTGTAAAAATCCACATATATTAAAATATTTAATAAAAATATGAATATATTAATGCACTTTCACAGACGATTTAAAGTATTGATACTAATTAATTATTTGCAATACCTTAATATCTCTGCAGGATATAATTTGACTGTGTTAATTCTGTGTTAATTCTTTAACATAATTGATCTGTGCTGTAAATTCAACTCGACTTATGATGACACAGTTTGTGCTTGACAGGAGCATATATCAGTATTATGAGTGAGATCCAGAAATCATAAAACTTTGTCTAAACTAGAACCAAAAGGATATTCTAAGCTGTTTAAATGCCCTTGTTTGAAAATGTCCAGTGCAAAGGTTCTAGTAAAGCAATAAAGTAAAACCACAATTATTTTTTGTCAGTTTTATTTCAATCATCAAGTTGTACATGAACAGATAAACATTTAAGGAAGAAACACTGAGAGAAAACGATTGAAGAGCAAAAACAGAGCAATAGCAGAAAAAGACCAGCAAACTCCCAGTGAATGAGCTCAGGACTGGGAACACTGGTCTCTGGTCAGCGTCTGTGTGACTGCAGGCTGGGAGCCCTTGGAGGCCTCACAGGTCACAGAGCCCACCTTCCTCCACTGGTCTGCAGGGAGCCTCAGGGTGCTGCTCCAGCTGTAGAGGCCGTCCTTCTGCAGCACCACTCGGCTCTTGTTTTCTTCCCAGGTGAAGCTGCTGCTGCCGTCCACCTTCCAGGACAGACTCCAGTCTGAGGGGAAGCCCTTGTTGGCCAGACACATGAGGGTGGCCTTCCCCTGCTGCAGCTCCTCACTGGAGGGGGGCAGCACTGTCAGAGTGGGACGGGCATCACCTAGGAGACACCAATCAGGTTAGACGACAGGAACTAGAATCTAACAACAGTCATTTCAACTCTTGTCCTGTTAGAGTTGATTTTCTCCATACAGAAGTTTCTGACAGATGTCTTTCTGCTCTAACAGCCACTCAGCTCACGCTCTGTTTCACTTCCCTTTCAAAATTGTTCATGCATATCAGCTCAGGAAGACTCAGAATACAGTTTGAACTAAAATATATCAGTACTGAAATGTAGAACCAATATATTATGTTTTATCCTGATATTCAAAATAACATTATCATTTCCTTTAAACAGGGTATAAATGTTTTTATACAGTTCTATTTATTACTTAGTAAAACTTCAAACAAATTTAAACTGTTCAGAAGCTCTGATCAATATCAAAAGTTATCTCATGTCTTTCATGAATACTTTGAGATTATGCTTCAAATAACTGAGTAACAGAATGTATGTTCTTGGAAGACTGATCCTTATTGTCATGACGATTACTCATCAAATTGTTGACATTTTACTTCCAGTGTTGCTTTACACTTTAACCCTTGTTTTATGGTCTTATTTAAAACACAGTATAAGAAAATAATAAAAACAAAGATATAGTTTGTACTTTCAACAGGACACAGAACTATAACTAAAAAACATCCAAACATATACCGAGGCTGATTCCACGACCCAAAGTCCTCCACAGACATACAAACTGATTGAGCTGCTGAACAGAAACCTTTGACTGCAGAAAGACACAGTTTTCATACATTTTCAGACTAAACTAAACCTTCAGCCTAAGATTATCCACTAAAATGATTACAATTTAGCCTCATCCTTTATCAAATTGAGATACTCTAAAGAGACAATTATTACTGAATACAAGCTTTTACTGTGACTTACTTCCAACATCCAGTCTGGTTCCTCCACCAGAAGTCCACCACAGTGATACAAACTCATTGAGCCGCCGTACAAAAACCTTTGACTGTAGAGAGACACGGCTCTCTGACTTTAGACAAAACTAAACCTACAATTTAGATAAAACACCTATAAAATCTGTCTATGTTTCAGCCTGAAGCAGCTCCTAATCATCTACAAATTCAGATTTCAGATTTTCATTCACAAAATGACATCTTTATTTAGCTTAATATTCTGTTTGTTTGAAACAGAAAATATACATAATTTTTTTCCAGGTATTATTTGAAAAAGAATATTGATAAAACAAGAATGCTGTTTGTAAAATAATAGCTTTAAATTTGACTTACTTCCAAACTCCAGTCTGGTTCCTCCACCAAAAGTCCACCACAGTGATACAAACTCATTGAGCCGCCGTACAAAAACCTCTGACTGTAGAGAGACACGGCTCACTCGCTTCTAGGAAGACAAACTTCATAAAGCTGCTGCCTGTGTAAGATCTTTTAAATCTAGATGTAAACTAGTCACAATAATAATAATAATAATAATAACAACAACAACAACAATAATAATAATAATAATAATAATAATAATAATAATAATAATAATAATTATTATTATTATTATTATTATTATTATTATTATTATTATTATTATTATTATTATTAATAATAATAATAATAATAATAATAATAATAATAATAATAATAATAATAATAATAATAATAATGATGATGATAATAATAATAATAATAATAATAATAATAATAATAATAATAATAATAATAATAATAATAATTAATGCATTCATTTACAGCACATAGATTTATAAATAACTTTATTTCCTCAAAAAAGTTACTATAACTAAGCAGTTGTTAGTCTAAGGAAACTAGTTTAGATTGATAGATAGATAGATAGATAGATAGATAGATAGATAGATAGATAGATAGATAGATAGATAGATAGATAGATAGATAGATAGATAGATAGATAGATAGATAGATAGATAGATAGATAGATAGATAGATAGATAGATAGATAGATAGCTTAACTTTATTGTCCCAAAGGGAAATTTGATTTGGGTTACAGACTCTGGCTGCTACATAGTCCAAACTATGTGTCACACTGCATTCACACATAACACTACTATAAAAATTCCATTATAATAATTTAATAAATCCCTCCGGTAAACTACTATTCCTTGCAATGTAGCCTCACAGGGGCACAGTGTCCTGTGTCCTATTCAGAGTTTGAACACAAGCCTGGATAAATGCAGAGAGTTGCATCAGGAAGGACATCCGGTGTAAAACTTTTACCAAATGTACCTTGTAAGACAAAAACATGATCTCCATACTGGATTGATTGCGAACAGGGTGAACAATGACCGCTAATGATGCTGGTGGAACCTGAACTACTGTTGGTCAGCAAGGAAGAAGAGAAAGAAGAGGAGGAGAAGAAGAAAGACAACAGTCTATGACTGAGAGAAGGGAATTAAATGGAGTTCTCCTACATGGTGATATAATTAGGGAAAATCAGAAAACAGGTTGGACAGTCATCCATTGGTGTGGCTGCAGGCTTTTGGCATGCTGAGGTGAGTGAAACCTCATCAGGGCACATAGAGCGTGATTAAATGATTAACTCATTTATATTGGTGTAATTGTGGAATAATGCTGGTGTACAATATTATGGAGTTTCATATACAGAATGTGCAGTTTACGTGGTATCTCAGAGCTGATTTTTATGGAGTATTATTACTCATTCGTTCTTGGTTGCTTGGTTTAGCTAGTGGTCAAATTGCTTTTCTATAAAATCAAAAGGTGTGGAAAGGCATTGCTAAGGCTAAGCCAGTGGATCTTTATATGCCTTTAAAGTAAAGGTATTACATACATATGATTTTAATTTGACTTGGTATGTTTCATCCTCATCATATACAAAAAATACCTAAATGTTGGTACAACAAAATTGTCAGTTTTAAATGCCTTTAAATATATTGGAGATTTCCAAAGAATTGTTTAATAAGTCAAATCTAGAATTGCAAAACATAATTAAAACAAATTAAAACTTTGGGGTGATATATGCTCTTGAAATTATGTAATTTATCTGCAAATTGAATTTATAGAAAAGTAAAGTAACATTACCACAAAAACTAAATATCAAAACAATTTGAAATATAAAGAGTCAGTGGAAAGACGTTAAAAGTGGAGATTGGGCCTCATAAATTGTTCAAAACAGTTTCAAAAAGATATACGAAAAACATTTTCTATAAATCATTAATTGTTTTTTGCACAGAAACAGAATATTCTGACTGAAAGAACAACTGCAACTTAAAGATCCCAATTCCTTCAGGAATCACTACAGAGCATTTCCATAGAGAGGCACTTTGCATCAGCAGCACCATGCTCCAGTGCTCTGGGAGAGTTTATAGTCCTGAGAGTTGAACACTGGAGGACTGACAGCTGTCCTTCATCACAACAGAAGACACAGAAATCCTCCTCATCAAAAACATGACTTTGATCTGCGTCCTCATCTGGACTCTCCTCTGCTGCTGCTTCACAGGTAAAGTCCAGAGGATCAAACTCCTCTCCTCTATCAACATCTGTCCCTCTGAAATGAAGCCCACAAAACCATCAAGCTGCTTTATGTTTTTGTCTCTGTGTCCTCAGAGTCCAGAGGTCAGGTCACAGTGACTCAGCCTGCAGCAGTGACAGCTGATCTGGGAGGACCTGCCACCATAAGTTGTCAGACTTCACAGAATATTAATAGCAACCATTTTTCCTGGTATCAACAGAAAGATGGACAAACTCCTAAGAGGCTCATTTATTATACCAGCTCTCGAGACTCAGGGACTCCAAGTCGTTTTACAGGCAGTGGATCAAACTCTGACTTCACTCTGACCATCAGTGGAGTTCAGGCTGAAGATGCTGCAGTTTATTACTGTATGGGTCAATTCTACATCAGCAGCACATATTCATACACACAGTGAAAAACAGTCGTACAAAAACCTCCCCTGTTCAGACTGAACAGGAACTGAACCGTGTGTCACAGATGGAGGTTTCAGTTGACTGTTACAGTTAGTTACAACACAAACACTCAACCTTGTTTCAAGTACATAGTGAGGACTGTGCCTTGTCTTCCATACACTTCAATTCATTTTCTAATCTTTCTATGGCCTAACCTTGACCATAGCCCTAATCCTAACCTTTACAGGATTTTATTTAACCCTAACCTAAACCTTATTGAGTCCATAGTGCTAACCCTACCCCATAGACCAGAATAAAAGTGAGGACCAGCAAAAGGTCCTCACTCTACATCAAATTCCTCACTTTACTAGTAAAATTATTAAAAAAATGTTTTAGCTCAGCTGCAAGTACAACAGCACACACACACACACACACACACACACACACACACACACACATATATATATATATATATATATATATATATATATATATATATATATATATATATATATATATATATATATATATATATATATATATATATATATATATATATATATATATATATACACACACACACACTGGATTTCACACTGCAAGCTGGAAATTGTGAAAGGACTTTAGAGACACAAAATGTCAATCTACAATACAATGAACACAGTGTGTATTTTTGTAAATGCTGCTTGCCATGTTGCTGTTGCAGCCAGGTGATGTTACTTTAAATAAAGCTAAATCTAACCAACACCAAATCAAATATGTACTAATTTCAAATACTTCGATGACTAAATATCATTTTGTTAATTTTGTTGAAATTCATCAAATTTACCTTGTGATATCCTCTGCAAATATTTGATCCAAAAAAAAGTTTTTTAGTATTTTTTTAATTGAATTGAATCTTATATCTAAACATTTGTCCTTTTCTATACATAGAAAGATTTTATTGTTAAAATCAGAAATATGCACTGACAAATAATTTACCACGAGGTGAGGCATTAGGTTACCTTATTGTAATACCTAACAAATATTTTAAAAACAACAAATAACAGCTTTTGTACGTGTAAAAAAAAAACAGAACAAATTTTCTAAATGGTAAAAACTTATATAGAGAAGTAAAACTAGATTTAAAACATGCAGCACAAATTTGTTAATTCACATTGTTTGGTAAAAACAAAGGATCATGTGCAAACGTCCTTTAAACTTCAAATGTCTTAAAATGGATCAAGAAACTTACTTAATAGACAGAAAAATACTTCACAAACAAATATGATGTTCTTTATTACTTTTGACAAGAGAATACTGGTGATAATTACTGAAATCCTGTAATCTATGTTCTAAAAGGCTTCTGTGAAATGATATATTGAATATTAAAAAGCATTTAAATAATCTGTATTGAAAATATCCAGTGCAATAGTTTTGGTACACAATTATAGTCAAACATTTTTTTTGTGTAAGTTTTATTTCAGTCAACAAGCTTTACAAGGACATGTGGACACATATAGAAGAAAAACTGAGAGAAACTATTAAAGGTTAAAAATGGAGCAATAGCAGAAAAAGACCAGCAAACTGCCAGTGAATGAGCTCAGGACTGGGAACACTGGTCTCTGGTCAGCGTCTGTGTGACTGCAGGCTGGGAGCCCTTGGAGGCCTCACAGGTCACAGAGCCCACCTTCCTCCACTGGTCTGCAGGGAGCCTCAGGGTGCTGCTCCAGCTGTAGAGGCCGTCCTTCTGCAGCACCACTCGGCTCTTGTTTTCTTCCCAGGTGAAGCTGCTGCTGTCGTCCAGCGTCCAGGACAGACTCCAGTCTGAGGGGAAGCCCTTGTTGGCCAGACACATGAGGGTGGCCTTCCCCTGCTGCAGCTCCTCACTGGAGGGGGGCAGCACTGTCAGAGTGGGACGGGCATCACCTAGGAGACACCAATCAGGTTAAAGGACAGGAACTAGAATCTAACAACAGTCATTTCAACTCTTGTCCTGTTAGAGTTGATTTTCTCCATAAAGAAGTTTCTGACAGATGTCTTTCTGCTCTAACAGCCACTCAGCTCACGCTCTGTTTCACTTCCCTTTCAAAATTGTTCATGCATATCAGCTCAGGAAGACTCAGAATACAGTTTTAACTAAAATATATCAGTACTGAAATGTAGAACCAATATATTATGTTTTATCCTGATATTCAAAATAACATTATCATTTCCTATAAACAGGGAATAAATGTTTTTATACAGTTCTATTTATCACTTAGTAAAACTTCAAACAAATTTAAACTGTTCAGAAGCTCTGATAATCAGAAGTTCTCTCATGTCTTTCATCAATACTTTGAGATTATGCTTAAAAAGAAATCGGTAACAAAATGTATGTTCTTTGATGACTGACCCTTATTGTCGTAACAACTAGTCTTCAAATTGTTGACACTTTACTTCCAGGGTTGCTTTATACTTTAACCCCTGTTTTGTGGTCTTATTTAAAACACAGTATACGAAAATAATAAAAACAAAGATATCGTTCCTACTTTCAGAACTATAACTAAAAAACATCCAAACATTCACCGAGGCTGATTCCACGACCCAAAGTCCTCCACAGACATACAAACTGATTGAACTTCTGAACAGAAACTTTTGACTGCCGAAAGACACAGATTTCATACATTTTCACACTAAACTGAACCTTCAGCCTCAGATTATCCACTAAAATATTACAATTTAGTCTCATCCTTTATCAAATTGAGATACTCTAAAGAGACAATTATTACTGAATACAAGCTTTTACTGTGACTTACTTCCAACCTCCAGTCTGGTTCCTCCACCAGAAGTCCACCACAGTGATACAAACTCATTGAGCCGCCGTACAAAAACCTCTGACTGTTAGAGACACGGCTCTCTGACTTTAGACAAAACTAAACCTACAATTTAGATAAAACACCTATAAAATCTGTCTATGTTTCAACCTGAAGCAGCTCCTAATCATCTACAAATTCAGATTTCAGATTTTCATTCACAAAATGACTTCTTTATTTAATAATTTAATATTCTGTTTGTTTGAAACAGAAAATATACATAATTTTTCCAGGTATTATTTGAAAAAGAATATTGATAAAACAAGAATGCTGTTTGTAAAAGAATAGCTTTAAATTTGACTTACTTCCGACCTCCAGTCTGGTTCCTCCACCAAAAGTCCACCACAGTGATACAAACTCATTGAGCCGCCGTACAAAAACCTCTGACTGTAGAGAGACACGGCTCACTCGCTTTCATGAAAACAAACTTCATAAAGCTGCTCCTGTGTAAGATCTTTTAAATCTAGATGTAAACTAGTCAGAATAATAATAATAATAATAATAATAATAATAATAATAATAATAATAATAATAATAATAATTGATACTTTCATTTACAGCACATAGATTTATAAATAACTTTATTTCCTCAAAAAAGTTATTATAACTAAGCAGTTAGTCGGAAAATTGTTTAGATTAATAATTTAATAAATCACCCTGGTAAACTACTGTTCAATGCAATGCAGCCTCAGGGTTTGGTCACAAGTCTGGTTAATGCAGAGAGTTGCATCAGGAAGGACATCCAGTGTAAAACTTTTGCCAAATTTACCTTGTAAGACAATAACATGATCTCCATCCTGGATTGATTGAGAACAGGGTGAACAACAACCGCTATTGATGCTGGTGGAAATTGGCCTACTGTTAGTCAGCAAGGATGAAGAGAAAGAACAGGAGGAGAAGAAGAAAGAAAACAGTCTATGACTGAGAATAGGGACTTTAAATGGAGTTCTCCTACATGGTGATATAATTAGGGATGATCAGAAAGTAGGTGGACAGTCATCCATTGGTGTGGCTGCAGGCTTTTGCCATGCTGAGGTGAGTGAACCTTCATTAGGGCACACAGAGCATCTGCATGAATGATTAACTCATTTATATTGGTGTAATAGTGAAATAGTGCTGGTGTACAATATTATGCAGTTTCATATACAGAATGTGCAGTTTACATGGTATCTCAGAGCTGATTTTTATGGAGTATAATTATTCATTCATTCTTGGTAGCTTTCTTTAGCTAGTGGTCAAACTGCTTTTCTTTAAAATCAAAAGTGTAGAAAAACATTGTTGGGGCTAAGCCAGTGGATCTTTATGTGCCTCTAAAGTAAAGGTATTACATACATATGATTTTAATTTGACTTGGTATGTTTCATCCTCATCATTCACAAAAAATACCTAAAGGTTAGTACAACAAAATTGTCTTTTTTTTTTGCACAGAAACAGAATATTCTGACTGAAAGAGCAACTGCAACTTAAAGATCCCAGTTCCTTCAGGAATCACTACAGAGCATTTCCATAGAGAGGCACTTTGCATCAGCAGCACCATGCTCCAGTGCTCTGGGAGAGTTTATAGTCCTGAGAGTTGAACACTGGAGGACTGACAGCTGTCCTTCATGACAACAGAAGACACAGAAATCCTCCTCATCAAAAACATGACTTTGATCTGCGTCCTCATCTGGACTCTCATCTGCTGCTGCTTCACAGGTAAAGTCCAGAGGATCAAACTCCTCTCCTCTATCAACATCTGTCCCTCTGAAATGAAGCCCACAAAACCATCAAGCTGCTTTATGTTTTTGTCTCTGTGTCCTCAGAGTCCAGAGGTCAGGTCACAGTGACTCAGCCTGCAGCAGTGACAGCTGATCTGGGAGGATCTGCCAGGATCCCCTGTAGGATCAGTCAGAATGTTTATGTTGATTCTCATGGCCACCGCTTAGCCTGGTATCAACAGAAAGATGGACAAACTCCTAAGCTGCTTATTTATTTTGCCAGCACTCGAGCATCAGGGACTCCAAGTCGTTTTACAGGCAGTGGATCAAACTCTGACTTCACTCTGACCATCAGTGGAGTTCAGGCTGAAGATGCTGCAGTTTATTACTGTCAGAGTCTTCATTACATCAACAGCCAGTATGTGTTCACACAGTGAAAAACAGTCGTACAAAAACCTCCCTCAGTCAGACTGAACAGAAACTGAACTGCATCTGCAGAGAGTGATTCTGTTCAGTGAACAGAAAAAAAGATTAGGTACAATTAATGGACTTCAAATTCAGGTGAACTTGTGTTACAGAAACATACGAAGATGCTGTTTAAAATTATAAATATATATTATGCTAACCTTTGTGAATATTTAGAGTTGACAGACTTTTGGTAACTTAACAATGACAGAAACCTTGGACTTTTATGACCTCTGCCTCACAGGTGTTTAAAACTGATTTTACAAGAGCAGCACTATATGGATATCACAGTCAACATAATAAATAAATGAACCACACTAAAAACATTCATGTAACAGTATGAGAGTGAACTGAAAACAAGGAAGAATCATGTCTGATTAAATGTGATAAATTTAGCTCATCAGTACAGGTTAACTACCACAAGTTCCTGATTCTTTCTTCTTTGATTTGCTAATTAAAACAAAACTAAACTGTAGTAATAATGCTGTGCTGTGTGTTACCCACTAAGCACTGGTTCACTACCAGTTAGTTCATGATTAGTTCCCAAGGCGTTTCTCAGTAGTTAATTAACACATGCTCAACTTCACACCAAGTTGACTTATCACCTCTTTAGTTCTTTAATGACACCAAATCCGCCATGACGAAGCATGCAAATAAATCACCTTTTTTTATATCTTTGGACTAATTTTCAATATAAGCAAAAGAGTTTGATAGAGAAAGCGAGATTATATTGATCACCTAGAAGTTTGGGATAGCCGTGGCTCAATGTTCAACCGTTGCCTTAGAGTCAGATTTTCTTTTCTTTTTTTAACCAACTTCCCTCGGTGTCTGGAGAAAAATCACAGCATACACAGAGTGTAAATATGTAAGAAGATTTAACAGGAAACATCCTGGAATTTGTCTTATTCTGCAGAAACAAGAAGCTCAGCACAAGTCTCTTAAAAGAACAACAAACACAGTGTGTCATGTGTCACACGATTTATATCTTAAAACATGATTTCTATCATAAAACAAATAGTATACTCTCTCGCTTAAAACTTGGAATAACCGTTGATTCAGGCTTGTTTCTGTCATCTGCAAAACATTTTCAAACTTATTTCTATTGTTTCTCATCCTGAGAAGGAAATGATTTCCAAAATTCATGCTTTTGTTTTGTGTCATATGGACTATTGCAATGCACTTTAAACATGTCTTACCCAAACGTCCCTGGATTGCAATCTGTACAAAATGCTGCAGCTTGGCTTCTGACATGATCTTCAAAATTTGGAATATGACTCCACTTCTTATGAAACTTCATTGGCTCCTGGTTTAATATAGAGTACTTTTCAAGATCCTGGTTTTGACTTGGAAAGCTCTGCATGGACAGCCACCAGGGTAACTTGCCGAACTTTTACATCCCTACACCCCCATTAGGGCTCTGAGGACCAGTGATCAAGATTGCCCCCATACAAAATGGAAGACCAAGGGAGACAGAGCTTTCTTTTCTGTGGCTCCAAGACTCTGGAACACCCTCCTTCTGACTGAGATCAGCAGATTCAGTGGTTTATTTTTAAGGCTAGCTAAAAACAAATATCTCCTTTTGTTTATTTTTGGCTTGTGTGATTCTGTTATCTTCTACTGTAAAGCACAGTGAGTGGTGCTATATAAATTAATTTACTCACAAACTATAAATGTGTGTTGATCTACAGAAAATACAGAGCAACCAAAACTGATTGCTGTGATTTTACTCATCTGTCCATGTTGTTGTGACGTTTAGATTCTCTTCAACGATTTTAAAGACATAGAAAGACTAATAAAAGAGATATGTTTACATGTTACATACAAGAACAACTAAATATGATTTTAAGTGAAGATATTTTATTCACAAACAAACTACCAAACAAAATGATCCAGTTTCAGGACAGCAGGAAAAAAACATGGATGCTCACAATGTTGTTAAAACACTAACAAAGTCAATAACACTACTCTAAGCAGTATTTTCTACAAATAAACAGAGCTAAAACATCCAGTCTGATGAAGACTGAGAGGTATCAAATGTACGACTGACTAAATGTTAGAAAAATAACAGAGAGCTGTTGCAAACAGACAAAGGTTTTACTAAATTTTGCTACGAGTAGCAACCATCATGAAAGCCGATGTCGGGTACCATCCGGTTATACTGATTTTCCAACTCGTAATACCGACTCTAGGGCCCGTTCCAGCCAGAGGTCAAGAATGCCGACTACCGAGTATAATAGAACACACTATTAGCTCTCTAGGCTTAAAACATATCCTAAGTTTCTGACAGGAAGTTCTTTAAACAATATTACAATTGTTATGGCATCAATTCCTCTTCAAGACACAAGATGTCTTTAATATAAATTAAGCCATATATTGGACATTAAACAGCTTGGTAAGAACAGAAAGTGAATTGAGCTCTAGCTGCTTATTTTTTTGGCCAACAGAACAGTTTCAGGGACTTTAAATTAAACTTGCAGTTGTCTCTGGGAAAGAATGAAACTGTCAGGGTTCTCTGTGTTTTGGCTGCTCTAACTCTACTCCTCAGGTGTGTCTAGTTGGCTGAGGAGGCGTGGTCCACACCTGCAGCTCGTTGCAGGCGGCTTCCTCTGGCGTCTTAAGCAGAGCGCTGACAGATGGAAGACGCCGGAGCCTTAACCAGTCGTGGTACGACGTGGCCTCAGTCCCAACTCTCGGAGACCAGCTTGTGAGTTTTTTTGTTACTCTTCATTTTTGGAGTAATTTTTGAACCTCTCTGTTGCTTCAGATTTTGGTGCTTGGATGCACTCACCTGTCTTGACGTCTCGTCCGAAGAAACAGACCAGCGGAACCTGCCTGCTCAGATCTTGCTCTGGCGCTCCCCTCATACTTCCTGGAAGTTACCCAGCGAGGCCTGAGATCCCCTCTCCCGGGTTCTGTTGGTTCTGTGTTCACTCTGGTCAATCCTTCTGTCAACCGTTGCCGATGAGGCTCGCTCTGGATTCCTCGCCAGCTACATCAGCCGCCCTCAGCCACTAGCCGCCTATCTCCAGCAGAGTAGTATCATAGAGTTCTCCTGACGCTACTTCTTCCCGGTTAGGTCCGCTCAGCCTAATGGTAAGCAGCGCTACTTCTAGCAATTCTCCGGGTTCTTCCTTCAGAGTACTCACTCACTCTCTCTTGCAGACTTTCCAGCCGTGACGTTCTGACCCAGCCGATTCACCTGTAGTTCCGTCCGTAGACCTGCCTGTTTTCCAAATAAAATATCTTAAAACTGTGCATTGCCTCCCGTTCGTATCTGCATGTGGACTCGTCACCTGAAAACCATGACAGAAACACTGTGGAGCTAGAGGTGCTCCACCATTAAAGTTTGAAAAGAGTGAGTGGCGAAAAGCTTGACTAAGGTGGCGAAAGACTGGACTCCAGGTTCACTATGACATCTTTAAAGACAGACTTTAAAGATTTAATCTAAAACTGAAAAATGCAAGAGATTATTTTTGGTGTTGCGCCGATACCAGTATCGGCCGAGGCTCCGATCCAGCACTAAAATGGTGGTATCGGTATCAGCAAATAGGGCACAGATACCTTTTTTATGTTTGTATGTCATTTGAACGCAGCCTTTTCTATCCCAACACTCACTAGTTCTACTGGATTCACTTTGTATTAGTCTTTTTGCTTTAAAAAGGTAGCATCTTTACAAAGCCATGATGGCAATTATTTTACAGTTTTTCATATATACACACACACACATCAATTTCAAACAGATGGTATCGGCCATTACTGCACAGCCAGGTATCGGGGCCAAAAAACGGCATCGGCGCAACACAATTTATTTTTTGTGAGATTATTAACAAATTAATAATTCTCATACCTCATTTGACACAGTCGACAGGTTAACAAACCCTCTGGTGTCTGTGGCAGCTAAACTCCAATCTAACAAGGCCTGCAATGAATTTACAAACTTCTTTACTGAGTTAATAAAAGGTATGAGTAGGACGTTTTGCACATCAATGTAAGGTCCAGTGCCAATACTGTCTCAGTTTTACACCCTGTTCAAACATTATAAATCTCATAATTAATTATAAAAATACAAAGACCAGTAATGTTTTCAGCTGTTTTCACTGGATAAAGAGGACTGAACTGTTCAGTTTAAAATGACTCATACCACTGATAGATTGGTTTGAGAAAAGGAGGCGTTATGAGCTGTAGAGCTGAGCTCCATGTGACTGACTCTGTGTGTTTGCATATGTGTCCTGCCTCTCTGCTCCCAGCTGTTAAGAGGTCAGTGTTGATCAGTGGCTGTCCAGGCCTTTCAGAGCCACTGACACACCAGCAGCACAATGATGATGTCACTGACTCTACTGCTGACCACACTGAGGCTCCTGGTTCACGGTGAGACTTTCTGTCTAAAAATGTTTCAGGGTGTAAACAAGTTAAACGAAAAAGAAGCAATGGAAGCATCCTTTTACATTTGGATACTGTTTTTTTTTTTTTTATCTGGACTAATCTTAATAATTCTCTCGGCCTCATGTTTTTAGGTTCCTCAGCAGAAATCACGCTGACTCAGACTCCAGCATCTCAGTCTGTTGTTCCAGGACAGACTGTCTCCATCACATGTAAAGCCAGTTCTGCTGTTGATGATGATTTGCACTGGTACCTTCAGAAACCTGGAGAAGCTCCTAAACTCCTAATTTATAATGCTGTATCACGTTGGTCTGGAGTGTCTGACTGTTTCAGCGGAAGTGGATATGATAACGATTTCACTCTGACCATCAGCAGAGTTCAGGCTGAAGATGCTGGAGTTTATTACTGTCAACATGATGAGAACATCCCGTTCACACAGTGATACAACATCGTACAAAAACCTCAGAGCTGCTGAGGAACTGATCCACAGCTGCACTGAAAAAAAAAACTGCAATAAAAACCATATCTGACTGAATGTCATTCAGTCATTGGGTGCCACTAGGTTGAAGGGATGGTCTCGTATCGTAGGTTTATCAAGGCCTCTTCATGATGCAGGGTTATTGGCTGATGTTCTTTGCTGCTTTGATCTCTTTGGTCAGTGTGTTTCTGGCCTGGTTTAGGTTTTGAGGACTCCGTTCCCACTTCTGAAGTTCTTCCATTTGGTCTGACGAAACTCCGTCATTAAAGTCATTGCAGGCCTATCATTGCAGATCTGACATAGCAGGCCTGTAATTCTGTCTTTTCACGTTCTTTACAACAGGTTAACTGTCACCCTCAAAATGCCAAAAACACCTACATATACACAGATTCAGTTAGATTCTGTTCTCAAACCCTTTGGAACAGAGGCAAAAGCTCAGTGTCTTTGAAAGGTAACACTTAATCTTTTTCCCCTATGTCTGAACTGTCCTGAACCATGTTTTCACTTTTCTTACCTCTGTGCTTTACAAAGAGTTCCCTTTATGAACTGTTCTGGACACAGTTGATGATATACAGCTAAATGTCATTACCAAATGCTTTATCATATATAGAAGTATTTCCAACAATGGAATTGAGCATGTTTATATGACCAGATTCCCTTTTCTGAGGTGAAAAACACATTTGGCACAGTTTTGGCCAATTTGGATAAGTTGTGCCAAGATCACAGGTCTACTTGGCACACTGCCCCCTAAAACCTGTGTGGAACAAACATGCTTCAGCTCATTCAGTCCAGAATTGCTTGATCTGTAACATCTGAGGCTTCTCCTACATTTTCACAAGGGTTTCTATGGTATTTCTTATTGTTTTTTATTGCGAAAAAACATTTACCGTATTGTTACCATGTCTAATGCATTCCGCTGCTGTGGGGATTTAAATTTCAACCCCCAGAAGTGGAAAGTAGAAAGTAATATACCTGTCCTTTTGAAATGTAAAGGCTGATGTTTGCTATGTTAAACTCAAAAGGCACAATGATAAAGGAATCTGGAGTTTTTTTTCACGTTAGTTACTTGGTTGGCCAGGTGTAACACTTCATCAACACTGGCCTGAGGTGGAATGTAAACAGCGACTAGCAAAAACCAGTAAAACTCATGCAGGGAAAAAAAGGGTTTATAGCTAATGAGTAATGTCTCTGAGTGAGGGGTGATTGATTGATTGATTGATTGATTGATTGATTGATTGATTGATGATTGATGCATGATTGTTTTCATCATTGTGTCATCTGTACACAAGCCTTCATATATGTAGAGACAGAGTCTGCCTCCTTGTGTTTTACCTGTAAGCTCCGTTATGCAGTCCGCCCAGAAAAGACTTTGTAAAAATCCACATATATTAAAATATTTAATAAAAATATGAATATATTAATGCACTTTCACAGACGATTTAAAGTTCTGATACTAATTAATTATTTGCAATACCTTAATATCTCTGCAGGATATAATTTGACTGTGTTAATTCTGTGTTAATTCTTTAACATAATTGATCTGTGCTGTAAATTCAACTCGACTTATGATGACACAGTTTGTGCTTGACAGGAGCCTATATCAGTATTATGACTGAGATCCAGAAATCATAAAACTTTGTCTAAACTAGAACCAAAAGGATATTCTAAGCTGTTTAAATGCCCTTGTTTGAAAATGTCCAGTGCAAAGGTTCTAGTAAAGCAATAAAGTAAAACCACAATTATTTTTTGTCAGTTTTATTTCAATCATCAAGTTGTACATGAACAGATAAACATTTATGGAAGAAACACTGAGAGAAAACGATTGAAGAGCAAAAACAGAGCAGTAGCAGAAAAAGACCAGCAAACTCCCAGTGAATGAGCTCAGGACTGGGAACACTGGTCTCTGGTCAGCGTCTGTGTGACTGCAGGCTGGGAGCCCTTGGAGGCCTCACAGGTCACAGAGCCCACCTTCCTCCACTGGTCTGCAGGGAGCCTCAGGGTGCTGCTCCAGCTGTAGAGGCCGTCCTTCTGCAGCACCACTCGGCTCTTGTTTTCTTCCCAGGTGAAGCTGCTGCTGCCGTCCACCTTCCAGGACAGACTCCAGTCTGAGGGGAAGCCCTTGTTGGCCAGACACATGAGGGTGGCCTTCCCCTGCTGCAGCTCCTCACTGGAGGGGGGCAGCACTGTCAGGGTGGGACGGGCATCACCTAGGAGACACCAATCAGGTTAGACGACAGGAACTAGAATCTAACAACAGTCATTTCAACTCTTGTCCTGTTAGAGTTGATTTTCTCCATAAAGAAGTTTCTGACAGATGTCTTTCTGCTCTAACAGCCACTCAGCTCACGCTCTGTTTCACTTCCCTTTAAAAATTGTTCATGCATATCAGCTCAGGAAGACTCAGAATACAGTTTGAACTAAAATATATCAGTACTGAAATGTAGAACCAATATATTATGTTTTATCCTGATATTCAAAATAACATTATCATTTCCTTTAAACAGGGTATAAATGTTTTTATACAGTTCTATTTATTACTTAGTAAAACTTCAAACAAATTTAAACTGTTCAGAAGCTCTGATCAATATCAAAAGTTATCTCATGTCTTTCATGAATACTTTGAGATTATGCTTCAAATAACTGAGTAACAGAATGTATGTTCTTGGAAGACTGATCCTTATTGTCATGACGATTACTCATCAAATTGTTGACATTTTACTTCCAGTGTTGCTTTACACTTTGGGTCCGTTCTTCGTACGTCGCTAACTCAGTTAGCTGGATTTCATTGTTGACGATTTGGCATGATCTTGGATCGTTTGGTTCTTCGAAAGACTTCCTGCACTTGTTGTCATAGCAACAAGTGCGCCAGCTTGAGCCTGCTCCAGAGCAGGCTTATTTGATGTAAACAAGATTAGATCACGGCTGTATAAACGGAGGAGATGGGAAGTCTGCCGTAGCTATGTCCGTTTTTACGACAGCAACCTGTTGCGGAAGGTGCAAGAATAATTTGCAGAGTTTTTCGAATTAATCGCGTATTGCGCAATAGACATGATCCTTTAGAGCAGCGCGACAGTGTAATTGTAGAGAGATTTTTCTTGGTGGCTGTTATAAACAGACAAACACATAATTTAACAGTGGCTTTTAAAGAGGAAAAAGTGGTGTTGGAGCCATAAATCTAAAATTTTAAGTTATTTGTATGGTGGTTTGCTTTTTATTTTTATCCTATTCAGTAAGAAGATTTGTTCGGGCCATTTTATTGTGAAGTTTAGTTTTACTTTGAAAGGCTTGCTTCCTTTCGAGCCGTATATTGTATTAGAAAAAACTATGGTTGGATTATCTAGACACGGAGCAATACAGTTTTACCGTGTAAACTGTGGATGACTTGGAAAAGGAAGATTTTCATTTTTTATGGATAAAGATTGTTTTTTTTTGTTAAAATTCCCAGTTTGCACGGGTCCTTTACTTCCCGTGTCTAAGGAATGACACTGAAATTTGGATCTCTTGACATAACAAGTGCCTTTTTAAAATACAGTATAATAATTAAAGGCTACCATTTTGTAGAATATTCTTGTATTTCACTTTTACTTGTCCCCATGTTCTAGTGGGTCCCGTGGAGGCTCTGACATAAAAGAACAAAGTAAATATGAGATTATTAAAATGCAAAAATTAATACTGTAGAAAGTGATAGAAACATCTACCATGGACAGTATTTATGCATTAATTTGTCTGCTGCTTTTTGTCAGCCCTCTCTCCTGGCTTTAACAGATTTTGAGGTGTTTTAATTAATGACCTTACATTAAAAGCTCTTGTTCTGCTTGGGAGAAAAACTGTGGGCGTTCTTTAGCCATGCTGAACAGCCAATAGCAGTGCTGCTGATCATTGTTTCTACTATCGATACATTTCCCCTTTTAAACAAACGCATGAACGCGCAGTTGTCTCAGATAACTCAATCCAGCCATACTAATCATAAACAACAGGTGTGTTCGAAGAACCCAGTTAGCCGGATCATGGTTAGCCGGATGAAATCATCTTGGATGTCTCATTTGATCTTGGATGTTTTAAGCAACGTACGAAGAACGGACCCTTTAACCCTTGTTTTATGGTCTTATTTAAAACACAGTATAAGAAAATAATAAAAACAAAGATATAGTTTGTACTTTCAACAGGACACAGAACTATAACTAAAAAACATCCAAACATATACCGAGGCTGATTCCACGACCCAAAGTCCTCCACAGACATACAAACTGATTGAGCTGCTGAACAGAAACCTTTGACTGCAGAAAGACACAGTTTTCATACATTTTCAGACTAAACTAAACCTTCAGCCTAAGATTATCCACTAAAATGATTACAATTTAGCCTCATCCTTTATCAAATTGAGATACTCTAAAGAGACAATTATTACTGAATACAAGCTTTTACTGTGACTTACTTCCAACATCCAGTCTGGTTCCTCCACCAAAAGTCCACCACAGTGATACAAACTCATTGAGCCGCCGTACAAAAACCTCTGACTGTAGAGAGACACGGCTCACTCGCTTCTAGGAAGACAAACTTCATAAAGCTGCTGCCTGTGTAAGATCTTTTAAATCTAGATGTAAACTAGTCACAATAATAATAATAATAATAATAATAATAACAACAACAACAACAATAATAACAACAATAACAACAACAACAACAACAACAACAACAACAACAACAATAATAATAATAATAATAATAATAATAATTATTATTATTATTATTATTATTATTATTATTATTATTATTATTATTATTAATAATAATAATAATGATGATGATGATAATAATAATAATAATAATAATAATAATAATAATAATAATAATAATTTATGCATTCATTTACAGCACATAGATTTATAAATAACTTTATTTCCTCAAAAAAGTTACTATAACTAAGCAGTTGTTAGTCTAAGGAAACTAGTTTAGATTGATAGATAGATAGATAGATAGATAGATAGATAGATAGATAGATAGATAGATAGATAGATAGATAGATAGATAGATAGATAGATAGATAGATAGATAGATAGATTAACTTTATTGTCCAAAAGGGAAATTTGATTTGGGTTACAGACTCTGGCTGCTACATAGTCCAAACTATGTGTCACACTGCATTCACACATAACACTACTATAAAAATTCCATTATAATAATTTAATAAATCCCTCCGGTAAACTACTATTCCTTGCAATGTAGCCTCACAGGGGCACAGTGTCCTGTGTCCTATTCAGAGTTTGAACACAAGCCTGGATAAATGCAGAGAGTTGCATCAGGAAGGACATCCGGTGTAAAACTTTTACCAAATGTACCTTGTAAGACAAAAACATGATCTCCATACTGGATTTATTGCGAACAGGGTGAACAATGACCGCTAATGATGCTGGTGGAACCTGAACTACTGTTGGTCAGCAAGGAAGAAGAGAAAGAAGAGGAGGTGAAGAAGAAAGACAACAGTCTATGACTGAGAGAAGGGAATTAAATGGAGTTCTCCTACATGGTGATATAATTAGGGAAAATCAGAAAACAGGTTGGACAGTCATCCATTGGTGTGGCTGCAGGCTTTTGGCATGCTGAGGTGAGTGAAACCTCATCAGGGCACATAGAGCGTGATTAAATGATTAACTCATTTATATTGGTGTAATTGTGGAATAATGCTGGTGTACAATATTATGGAGTTTCATATACAGAATGTGCAGTTTACGTGGTATCTCAGAGCTGATTTTTATGGAGTATTATTACTCATTCGTTCTTGGTTGCTTGGTTTAGCTAGTGGTCAAATTGCTTTTCTATAAAATCAAAAGGTGTGGAAAGGCATTGCTAAGGCTAAGCCAGTGGATCTTTATATGCCTTTAAAGTAAAGGTATTACATACATATGATTTTAATTTGACTTGGTATGTTTCATCCTCATCATATACAAAAAATACCTAAATGTTGGTACAACAAAATTGTCAATTTTAAATGCCTTTAAATATATTGGAGATTTCCAAAGAATTGTTTAATAAGTCAAATCTAGAATTGCAAAACATAATTAAAACAAATTAAAACTTTGGGGTGATATATGCTCTTGAAATTATGTAATTTATCTGCAAATTGAATTTATAGAAAAGTAAAGTAACATTACCACAAAAACTAAATATCAAAACAATTTGAAATATAAAGAGTCAGTGGAAAGACGTTAAAAGTGGAGATTGGGCCTCATAAATTGTTCAAAACAGTTTCAAAAAGAAATACGAAAAACATTTTCTATAAATCATTAATTGTTTTTTGCACAGAAACAGAATATTCTGACTGAAAGAACAACTGCAACTTAAAGATCCCAGTTCCTTCAGGAATCACTACAGAGCATTTCCATAGAGAGGCACTTTGCATCAGCAGCACCATGCTCCAGTGCTCTGGGAGAGTTTATAGTCCTGAGAGTTGAACACTGGAGGACTGACAGCTGTCCTTCATGACAACAGAAGACACAGAAATCCTCCTCATCAAAAACATGACTTAGATCTGCGTCCTCATCTGGACTCTCCTCTGCTGCTGCTTCACAGGTAAAGTCCAGAGGATCAAACTCCTCTCCTCTATCAACATCTGTCCCTCTGAAATGAAGCCCACAAAACCATCAAGCTGCTTTATGTTTTTGTCTCTGTGTCCTCAGAGTCCAGAGGTCAGGTCACAGTGACTCAGCCTGCAGCAGTGAAAGTTGATCTGGGAGGACCTGCCACCATCACCTGTAGGACAAGTTACAGGGTAGATGAGGGTGATGATCTCTCCTGGTACATGCAGAGGGAAGGACAAACACCTAAACTGCTAATTTATAATGCCAACACTCAAGCATCAGGGACTCCAAGTCGTTTTACAGGCAGTGGATCAAACTCTGACTTCACTCTGACCATCAGTGGAGTTCAGGCTGAAGATGCTGCAGTTTATTACTGTATGGGTGAATTCTACATCAGCAGCACATATTCATTCACACAGTGAAAAACAGTCGTACAAAAACCTCCCCTATTCAGACTGAACAGAAACTGAACCGTGTCACAGATGGAGGTTTCAGTTGACAGTTAGTTACAACACAAACACTCAACCTTGTTTCAAGTACATAGTGAGGACTGTGCCTTGTCTTCCATACACTTCAATTCATTTTCTAATCTTTATATGGCCTAACCTTGACCATAGCCCTAATCCTAACCTTTACAGAGTTTTATCTACCTCTAACCTAAACCTTATTGAGACCATAGTGCTAACCCTACCTCCCTAGACCAGAATAAAAGTGAGGACCGGCAAAAGGTCCTCACTCTACATCAAATTCCTCACTTTACTAATAAAATTATAAAAAAAAACGTTTTTGCTCAGCTGCAAGTACAACAGCACTCTCTCACACACACACACACACACACACACACACACACACACACACACACATATATATATATATATATATATATATATATATATATATATATATATATATATATATATATATATATATATATATATATATAAATATATATATAGTATATATATATATATATATATATATATATATATATATATATATATATATATATATACACACACACACACACACACTGGATTTCACACTGCAAGCTGGAAATTGTGAAAGGACTTTAACTTTCTGTCTCCAATTACTTTCTTCAAGATCAGAATTTGTTCTTTTGATTTTGTGATGCATTTGCTGTGTTATCAAACTCTAATTATATGGATACACGTGCATTTCCTTTGTTTAATTTTAGATATATTTTTGTGTTTCCAGATGAATAATAAAAGAAGAGAAGGGGAAAGTTTTAGTTGGGAACACTTTAGAGACACAAAATGTCAATCTACAATACAATGATCACAGTGTGTATTTTTGTAAAAGCTGCTTGCCTTGTTGCTGTTGCAGCCAGGTTATGTTACTTTAGATAAAGCTAAATCTAACCAACACCAAATCAAATATGTACTAATTGCAAATATTTTGATGACTAAATATCATTTTGTTAATTTTGTTGAAAAGCATCAAATTTACCTTGTGATATCCTCTGCAAATATTTGATCCAAAAAATGGAAGAAATGGAAAAGAGAGCTTTGGGAACCTTCAGAGGAACACCACCAAGCCACTGGTTTAGATATGTGGATGACACTTTTGTCAAAATCCAGCTAAAAGAAGTGGAAGCGTTCACAAGACACATCAACTCGGTGGACAACAACATCAAGTTTACTCGAGAGGATGCCAATGACAACAAGCTACCTTTTCTCGACTGTTTGGTGAATTTGGAAGGAGATGGAAATCTCAACATTGAAGTGTATAGGAAACCCACCCACACAGACCAATATCTTCTTTTTGACTCACACCACCCACTGGAGCACAAACTTTCTGTCATCAGAACCTTACAACACCGGGCCGAGCATGTCCCGACTAAAACAGAAGGGAAGCACAAGGAACAGAAACACATCAAAGATGCCCTCCAAACCTGTGGGTACTCTAACTGGGCTTTTATCAAATCAGCAAGAAAATCAAAAAGACCCGCTGCAGAACATAATGGTGAGAAGAATAAACCCAAAAACATCGTCATCCCATATGTTGCTGGAGTCTCTGAAAAGCTCAAGAGGATTTTCTCCAAACACAAAATCCCAGTACATTTCAAACCAAACAGGACCCTCAGACAGAGGCTGGTGCATCCCAAGGACAAAACCCCCAAACCTAAGATGAGCAGAGTGGTGTATGCAGTTCAGTGCAGCGAGGAATGTTCTGATCTTTATATTGGAGAAACCAAACAACCTCTCCACAGACGGATGGCTCAACACAGGAGAGCTACCTCCTCAGGTCAAGACTCTGCTGTCCACCTACACCTTAAGGACAAAGGACACTCCTTTGAGGACCAACATGTTCACATTTTGGACAAAGAAGACAGGTGGTTTGAAAGGGGTGTGAAGGAAGCCATCTACGTCAAGAGAGAAAGACCAACCTTAAACAGAGGAGGAGGCCTTAGGTTCCAACTCTCAAAAACTTACAACACAGCTATAGGATTAATTCCAGCCAATCGTCAACTTAACTCTCACCCTCATTCAGGTGATCAAAACATTGTTCCTTTAAGCCAAGCCAATAACAACCCTAACGACTCCTCGTTACAGAGGAGTGGACCAGTTTCGGTCCATTCTGCTGGCTTAATGTCTTTAACGACCGCCCATTACTAAGGGGTGGACCCTTAGTAATGTTATCTAAGCCATTACAGGCCTTTGTTTGGTAATGGTATAAAGCTTGTTACTCATCATTACTCCAGACTTTTTGAATTGAGAAAGCTTCCGGGAGAGGAAGCGAAACGTCTTCAACTACGGAAAACAAGTCCAGTTGCTTTGTTTTTTACCTTTTTTTGGATTGATCCAAAAAAAGTTTTTTAGTATTTTTTTAATTGAATTGAATCTTATTCCTAAACTTTTGTCCATTTCTATACACAGAAAGATTTTATTGTTTAAATGACAAATACGCAATGACAAATAATTTACCACGAGGTGAAGCATTAGGTTACCTTATTGTAATACCTAACAAATATTTTCAAAACAACAAATACCAGCTTTTGTACCTGTAAAAAAAAGAACAGATTTTCTAAATGGTAAAAACTCATATAGAGAAGTACAACTTGATTCAAAATAGGCGGCACAAATGTGTTAATTCACATTGTTTGGTAGAAACAAAGGATCATGTGCAAACGTCCTTTAATCATTTTAAGACATTTAAAATGGATCAAGAAAATTACTTAATGGACAGAAAAATACTTCACAAACTAAGATGATGTTCTTTATTACTTTTGACAAGAGCATACTGGTGATAATTACTGAAATACTGTAATCTATGTTCTAAAAGGCTTCTGTGAAATGATATATTGAATATTAAAAAGCATTTAAATAATCTGTACTGAAAATATCCAGTGCAATAGTTTTGGTACACAATTATAGTCAAACAATTTTTTTTGTGTAAGTTTTATTTCAGTCAACAAGCTTTACAAGGACATGTGGACACATATAGAAGAAAAACTGAGAGAAACTATTAAAGGTTAAAATGGAGCAATAGCAGACAAAGACCGGCAAACTCCCAGTGAATGAGCTCAGGACTGGGAACACTGGTCTCTGGTCAGCGTCTGTGTGACTGCAGGCTGGGAGCCCTTGGAGGCCTCACAGGTCACAGAGCCCACCTTCCTCCACTGGTCTGCAGGGAGCCTCAGGGTGCTGCTCCAGCTGTAGAGGCCGTCCTTCTGCAGCACCACTCGGCTCTTGTTTTCTTCCCAGGTGAAGCTGCTGCTGCCGTCCAGCGTCCAGGACAGACTCCAGTCTGAGGGGAAGCCCTTGTTGGCCAGACACATGAGGGTGGCCTTCCCCTGCTGCAGCTCCTCACTGGAGGGGGGCAGCACTGTCAGGGTGGGACGGGCATCACCTAGGAGACACCAATCAGGTTAGAGGACAGGAACTAGAATCTAACAACAGTCATTTCAACTCTTGTCCTGTTAGAGTTGATTTTCTCCATAAAGAAGTTTCTGACAGATGTCTTTCTGCTCTAACAGCCACTCAGCTCACGCTCCGTTTCACTTCCCTTTCAAAATTGTTCATGCATATCAGCTCAGGAAGACTCAGAATACAGTTTGAACTAAAATATATCAGTACTGAAATGTATAAACAATATATTTCATATATAAAATGACACTGGAACTGTAATTTGTTTTAGAGCAAGAGCACTTATTTTTACCTAATTCCGTTTATTATTTAGTAAAACTTGCCGAGAAACTCATACTGTTCTTTTTATCAGTAACTTTACAATAAGTATGAACAAAATATATTACCTTGGATTACTGCATTATTCTCGCGACTATTCAACTTCAAATTGTTGATATTGCACTTTCAGTGTTGCTTTACACTCTTAAATTTTTTCTAATCTTGTTCAAAAGACAGTATGACAAAATAATGGAAATAAAGATTTAATTTTCCACTTTCAACAGGAGACAGAACTGTAATAATAATAATAATAATAATAATACCAATTACCCACCCCATCAAAAGTCCACCACAATGATACAAACTGATTGAGCTGCTGTACAGAAACTTTTGACTGCAGAAAGACAGATTTCTGATATTTTCAGACTAAACTAAACCACCAAGTCTGGAACAATGACTGAAAAATCACAATTCTAGTCTCATTCTTCTCCGAACCTAAAAAAACTCGAATTGCAACTTATATTAAATTTCTGTTCTTAAAATAACCTTTGTGTCTCAATTTAATGTTAAAAATGTTCACAATTTTCCAAATTGTCATTTATCAAGGTAAAATACTCTAAAGAGACAATTATTACTGAAAACAAGCTTTTTACTGTGACTTACTTCCAACCTCCAGTCTGGTTCCTCCACCAAAAGTCCACCACAGTGATACAAACTCATTGAGCCGCCGTACAAAAACCTCTGACTGTAGAGAGACACGGCTCACTCGCTTTCATGAAAACAAACTTCATAAATAAAATCTGTTGCCTGTGTCATGTTCAGATCTTTCAAACCTAATTGTAAAACAAACATAATTTCTCAGAATTTAGACTTTTATTTACAGAAAATATAAATTACAAATAATGTTAAAAATTGTATCTTCGCCCAATATATTAAAGCGTATATCTGCATTTCTTTGTCCATGGAAACGAGTTTAGCTAAATTAATTTAATATATCACTCCAACAAACAGAAGTTCAATGCAATGCTGCCTTAAAGGGGCACAATGTCCTATTTGTGCTTGACCGAGGACCAGATAAATGAAAGGTTTCATCAGGAAGGGTGTCCAGCATGAAACTTTTGCTAAAGTTATCCAGTGAGTCAAGAACATGAACTCCATACCGGATCAATCGAGAACCGTGTTAACAATTGCTGGTGACCAACATGTTACCGGTGGAAACTGGTCTACTGTTGATCAGAAAAGAAGAGAAGAAAGTGATGTACGCAGGCAGAAAGAGAAGAGGAAAGGCAGCAGTCTTAGACTGAGAGTAGGGACTTTGAAAGTAGTGCTTCAACATGGTCAAGTAATTATGTATGACAAGAAAACAGATCCGTTGAAGCGGCTCCAAGCTTTTTGGCATGCTGAGGTCAGTCAACCTTCATCAGTGCACACAGAGCGTCTTCACACTGTAGCATGAAAATAAGTAATGTTTATATTGCGTCATTGCTGCAACATTGGAGAAACGCCAGCATTAAATCAGCTTCCCATATAGTAATATGTGTGATCTGCATGCTATCTCAGAGCAGAAATATTTATGCTGTAGCTTTAGTTGTTTATCCTTACCAGCTTGGTTTAGCTAGTGATCAAATTTCCTTTTGCTTTAAAAACGATTGTATAGAAAGACATTGCTAGGGTTAAGCCAGTAAATCTTATATGCCACTAAAATACAGGTATTATTATATACATATTATTTTGATTTGACTTAGCAGGTTTCACTGCCATCATTCACAAACTTTCTTCAAATGTTAGTACAATAAGATGGTGAATTTTACCAGCCATTAAAAATATTAGAGGATTACAAATAATTGTTCAAGTTAATTCCATAACAGCAAAACTGTGATGGAGTTTGGATGAAGTTCATTCGGATTAGAACATTAATATCTTTAAAGGTGCCATCCGATCTGTTTCACTGACACAAAGAATTTCACAACGATTCATACACAATGAAGGATCATGTATGGGGCAAAATAGTAGCTTTAACATTTGCAAATGTTTGTGGAGAGTTGTGTGTCTGTATCTCGATTTGTGTGTGTGCAGTGGAATTTGAAAATGTGTAAATAAATCTGTAAATGTGTGAGGAGATGCTTATTTTTAAGAGCTTGTATACGCACAAACCTGTGACACGTGTTATATTTTCTTGTAAACAGGAGTTTGTGGAGCAAATGACCTTGTGAGCCTGTCCAGAATGAACCTGTCACTTTCCCACACAATCAGAAATAGGCAGCTGCAGACCGCACAACCCATAAAGGACAAGCAGTCAAAGAAATACAGATGGAGGGAAATGAACAGACCTCTGTTTTCATTACCCATTACAAAATGAAGTGCAATGGTTTGTGATCAAACCAACTCATTCTTTCCTTAGAAAAATAACATTATACTGCAATGTTACATCAACTGACAAAAGAACATACATTAAAAGTACCTTTAACAAGTTCTCTGAAAGAGCCTTTTGAAAGGAAGTTCTCTACCTCCAGATAATAACCTAACTAGAACATAATATATGTGTATTGAAAAGATGAATACATGGATCTCAAAATTGAACATGAGAAAATCCTTTTACATATGACAAAAGTCTGTGTTAGAAGTCTGTGTTAGAATCTGTTGTGCTCAAAGCATTTATCTAATTTAGAATCAACTTTGAAGAATATAAAAGAAAAATAGTGCCCTATGGAAAGAAAAGGAAAATAAATACAGTTTAAACACATGCTTCAAAATGTTTAACCATAAAGAAGCTTAATAGCAACAGCAATAATTTGACTTCAAAAACGTATATTTCACAATGTTGTTGGAATAATCTTTTTAATCAGTATTTTTTGCTCTATATCTTTGTCAGCAAAAACAAAAGCTAACTGATTCTATTGTGGTTCACTTCCATATGTTCCTGAAAACATATTACCATTTGAAGTCAAGTAAGTCAAGTAAGCTGTCTTTTAAAATATATTACATAGTGGTATTACCTGAAACCAAAAACATTTTAGATCAAATTGGATTTTTTCCAACAGGGCCTCAGTACACATTTGCAGATCTGAATACAGATTTGTGGATTTTTTTTTTACACATTTGCAAAACGGATTACACACAAGTAGTTTTACACATTTGCAGATTGTTGTACAGACACAAATCTCTTCACACATTTACAGATTTATTTACACATTTTCAAATCCCACTGCACACATACACAAATCGAGATACAGACACACAACTCTCCACACACATTTGCAAATGTTAAAGCTACTATTTTGCCCCCATAATAAACCTTTTAAAGAAACGTAACTGTGTCTGGCTGAATATCGGGTTCACCAGCAATATTTGTTACAAGCTGGAGTAATACAAATATATTTCCAAGTATTCGGACAGTTCAACTAAAAGCTTAAAGCGCCTTTAGTAAAAATGAAAGGGGTTTATTTCATTGTTGCCTAACAAACTGTGGAGCTTGGGGATCTGAAGGGTTTCCTTAGGCTTCCTGTGAGTTGCCTCTGCAAAGTTTGCTGCGGGAGCAAATTTCAGATCAGTTTTTTCTCCTGCAAAACAAGAGGAAAGATCACAGACAGCCTATTTTGTGGCAATTGGCTGCTTAGGTTTCAACGTTGAAGAAGGCAGGCTGTACTTAAATGTGTCTAGCCTGCACATAGTTGCGTGTCTCTCCAGTGTAGACGTTCTCTTCATGAGGGCCCATGGGTAAGAGGAAGATACGAGCGTTTCCTCTATGCTGTTCCAAGCAGCAGGCAAAATGAGAATGATTGTCACAGGGAGGGGGCTAGGCTTTTTAGAGTAGGAGAGATTGTAACTTCTCACATTTCTTGTCGCTTCAGCCTAGTCTTGCTGTTTATTTCTCAGATATGATGCACCCAAATGTTTTAACAATTTTTTTTAACTTTAAGTGTAGAAAGTGTTTTAAAGAGATCAGCCTAAATTCTGTAAACAAAAATTGAGATGCAAGACTTTTCTTTTATTGAAGGCTTTTTTTTAATACTCTTTGAGAAAGGAAGCCTCTAGTCATAGTTGAATCCATGTCCTTTGCTTCAGATCAAACTTTTAAATCGTCTCTCTAAAAAGCTTTAAAAAGCTGTAAACCTCTTCATTCTCACTATCACATTCACAGCCTCCTAGCCTCTGTAAAATATGAACTCCTGAAAGAGAGATGAAAAAAGCTTCTTTTAATGCCTAAACCTAAACAATGAAACAGATCAACAAAGGTAAAGTTTTGAACATAAATAATAATAAAAAATTGGATTGGCTGTTTAAAAAACTATAAACCCAAACAATGTTCCAATACAATATGTTTTTTTTCCAGTAAAAGAAATTACTATTCAGCTTGTGTCAGTTTCAAGAAATAACATTAAACAGTTTTTCAACAGCAAGCAATTTTAGTGTCTTGATAAATCTAGATCATTTCAGTTTCCTGAACAAGTATTTTCCACTTCATTTAGTTTTGCTCTTATTCCAACAAATTTTCATATTAAACTAAGAAAACGTAGGTAAACACAAAATGCTGTTTTCAATTTCTCTTAATATACAAAATGCAAAGTCCACCTGTAATGAAGGAATTAAGTGCTGTTTTAATTGTTTTTGTTTTGAAAGAATGAATGGGCTTAACATTTGCCAGCTACCTAAGTTGATAAAAACTGGACTTAACCACTGCCCCAACCTGGCGATTTAAATTAAAGCTATAGTTGGCAATCCTGTCAAGAAACACTTTTTGCTATCTTGACAGTATTCAATACATTGTGCATTCAGAAAAAAGAGGATACAAAATCAGATCTCTTTGAGAGCCGCAGGCTTGAAAACTCTAACCAATCTCTGCTGTCCCCAAATGGCAGAGATTGGTCAGAGTTTTGGTCCTGCCCTCATCCCCCTCTGTCCCTCAAGCATCGGAGGCATCACTTTATCTTTTGGTTGTCTCACATGCCAATCAGTCTGACGCGCTCAGGTAACGGCAATTGTGCTTGCACCCTGCTTGTTACTTTCCACTTTCCGTGCATGCGCACTTCTAGTGTTTACGTATCCGGTTAGTGGTTAGATTTGGTGTTAGCTGTTCATTGTAGCTCCGCTGCTCTCACTGTAGACTTTGAACATGGCTGAGAGTCACAAAAAGAACCGTGTTCATGATTATGAGAAGAGGAGGAAGGACCAGAAGGGATTTGGGAGATTTTTCCACGCGATCCCCCTGAAGAGCAGAAGAGCAAGGTAAGACAGTCTCGCACATGGACAGTTATTCAAAAGGGGACTTGGGGAAATTTCTGGAAAAAATCATCAACTCTAGCTTCAAATTTCTTGAAAAAACAGAGACTATAATTTTACAAATGGGCACAATTATATTCTCACATAAGACCAGGTTGTTTTGGATAGCATTTTCCCGTTTATTTAATTAAATTTAATTTATTTATATTTTTTGTTAATCAGAAACATTTAAATGTGAAAAAAAGTAAGCAAAAAGAAAAATTAAGGCAAATGGGGGGAATATATACAATAAAGTGAAATATAACATTAACATTGTGCAATGGCTGGCAATAGAGGGCGGGGAAGAAGCCTGAGCTAGTGTGCGAGGTTGAGAGGTTCCGACTAGAGATAGTCGGACTCACCTTGACGCACCGCTCTGGCTCTGGAACCAGTCACGTTGAGAGGGGCTGGACATTCTTCCACTCTGGAGTTGCCCCTGGTGAGAGGCGCCGAGCTGGGGTGGGCATACTTGTTGCCCCTCATCTCAGTGCCTGCACGTTGGGGTTTTCCCCGGGGAACGAGAGGGTGGCCTCATTCCGCATTTGTGTGGGGGGACGGATTCTGAATGTTGTTTGTGCTTATGCACCAAACGGCAGTTCAGATTACCCACCCTTTTTGGAGTCCTTGGAGGGTTTACTGGCGAGTGCCCCTCCTGGGGACTCCCTCGTTTTACAAGGGGACTTCAACGCTCACGTGGGCAATGACTGGAGGGGCGTGGTTGGGAGGAACGGCCCACCCGATCTGAACTCGAGTGGTGTTTTGTTGTTGGACCTCTGTGCTCGTCATGGATTGTCCATCACGAACACCATGTTCAGGCATAAGGGTGTCCATATGTGCGTAGTTCAACGATTGACTTTGTTGTCGTTTCAACTGACCTGCGGCTGCATGTCTTGGACACTCAGGTGAAGAGAGGGGCGGAGCTCTCCACCGACCACTAACTGGTGGTGAGCAGGCTCTGATGGTGGGGGAGGAAGCCGGTCAGACCTGGCAGGCCCAAACGTACTGTGAGGGTTTGCTGGGAACGTCTGGCAGAAAAACAATTCTGCAAAGAATAGTGTGTCAAAAAGATTTCCACATAAATGTAAAAGGCAATTGTTTATTAGTATTTACAGTTGTGAGATATTGATCCCAAGGACAATACTTGTTCTGTTTAGGGGCAATTACTTTTTCACAGAGGGCCAGGGGAGTGTAGAATGGCAAAGGGTTAATCATTATTTTAGAACTGATCTTCTAACACTGGTGCCTATTGCATAACTTTTTCTATACACCAGTTATTTATGTACGACTGAAAGACACGGACCATTGGTGGATTTTGTTCTTCTTTTGTAAACATGAAAATTAAAAATAATAAAGAAAATACGCAATAAACCAAAACATCCACTATTAAGTAAATAAATAAAGGTCACATTTCGTGGCTACATTAAACTCAGTATGATTGTAAGATGGGCGCTCATCCATCACGTCATCCTGAATTTAGGGGAAATTCTTGCTTGTAACTTAAATGATGCAGTTTGTTTTCAGGAAACCTCTACTGCGTCAGGGCAGAGCGTCTCTTGCTCCTGGAGAAACGAGGACGTCATGACTGGGTGGTTATTTGACAAATAGGAGCGCATGTTTTACACGTCACACGTCATTGGTTATAAGTTGGAGGCTGAAGAGAAAGTGAAAGCGGGACTGTGGAGTTTGATTTAATAACATGAAGAGACTTAACAGTGGAAGCCTAATATTTATTTCATCTGGTCTGTGACTGTTGTACCAACATACTTGCTGGCTGCAGGTTTTAGGCTCTCTGTGTTGATGCAGATGTAACATGACTGAGATTATTTGCAGAGCTTTTAAACAACCCTCTCCAACTTACCTTGATAGAAAAGAGATGGCAAATGTTAAAGCATTTGTAAATACAGCTGATAATGACCAAATGTTAATACCTACAAAAATCATATCAGTTCAGATAACAGCTACACAATGTTGAAATTGAGTATATTTTAAATTTAACTTAAGTGATTATGCCATTAGTTTTTAAGATTTCCGTAACTCGGTTCAAAATTTGAACTGAGTTATACCGAGAAATAAATTCTTCCACGCAAATCTTTGTTCAATAATTTTATGATTACAGAGCAATACAACAACTTTTCCTTACTTCAAAGGTTCAAGTTGACATGACATTAAGAAACAAACAAATATTTAATTTAAAAAGAATCAAAGTCCCAAAAACATTTAGTTAATTTTTAATAAACGTAAGCGATGACTGTTGGCCAAACAGGTAACATAATTTATCTTTGTGTTCTTCTAATGGAGAGTTTCTAAACACTTTAACAGCAAGAAAAGCAAATTTCCACAAATGTGACACTTCCCCCAAATACTTGATGCTTTTAAAGGCTGCAAATGCAACATTTTAGTCATTTTAATATGTTTTGCTCCTTACTAGCTATTTGGGGCTCTCTTCTCAGTTAAACATTTTATAGTTAATTAGATTAAAAGAAATGGTTCCCCTAAACACAAATAGAAGCAGCTAAAGTTGCTTATAAATGACAGTTATAGAAATATATCAAAGTTAAATGATTTCTTCAGAGTAATAAAAATCGGAATTGCAAAGCAAGTATTCTTTCTGTCCTTCTTTCTTTTCATGCTTAGTGAAACCACTAGGTATGCACAGGATGATCACACATTTAATTTAAGGTCATTCTAAAATGTTTTAAGGTACACAGGGGTCATTATGAAATTTTTTTGAAAACTTCTCAAATATTCTTATTTTCACAGTTTAAAATGATGTTGGCGAAAATGCAGCATCTTTAATTATGTTTCAGTTATGATGATTGAAAATATTCATATAAGTTTACTGTTGCTTCTGACATGACAGTTTATTTTACCTTTACGCTCAAAGACGCCAAAATGTAAACATCCCAGGATGCTGCCTGAAGACTGCACTCTTAGCAGTTCCTGCCTCCTCCTTTCTCTGTGCAGCTCTGATTGGAAGCACCTGTCAGGCTGCAATCATCTAATGACTGGTTCCACCTGTTCACACCCCTACATAAGCTCACCTCAGTCTGTTCTTGGTCGCCGGCTCGTATTCAGTCAAAACAACACCATGCCTGTCCGTTACAGTCCTCACGTCTTCGTCTTCATCTAATCAGTATGTACCTGTCTGCTGCGCTGCTGGATTCTGCTTCCTCGTCTCGTAATCCTATTCTCTGGTCTTCACTCACGATCCTGCAGCAGCGCAGCTCCTCTGTTTCCTGCTCAGTTTCTCCGCTCCGTTTCAGTCAGCCAGCTCCTGCATCCTACAACTCCGTCCGGTAAACTGACTCTGGTTCATGTCATCGTCCATCATCCACTGTCTGCAATAAACTCTCTTAAACCAGCTCTGTGTGTGTGTGCTGTGTCCGTGTTCATCCAAACACAAATCATGACAAAACAAACCTTTGTAATCATCAATAACTTTTATTAAATAATTATATCCATTTTCATGTACTTTTAAAAATTACAATTACAGTTGTTTCTTTCCACAGATAAGTTAGTTATTCAATTCCACTTTACAACCTACTGTAACTGCTTCCTATTTGTTTCATATGGAGAAAATGTCTTTCTGGTTTTTACAATGGAACAGATTTACAGAAAGGGTGAAAATAAAAACTAAACATTTCATCTTATAATGTATTTAAGGCAACATGTTAAGTACTTATGTAAAATCTGAATATAAATTATTTTTGTAAAAGAAAACAAAGCCACCCTTAAAAATGTTAAATTGACTAAAGTTGTTATTGTTGTTGTCCAAGTCCTCACTAAGACTAAGAAAGTAGAGCACCTAACCCCATTTCGAAAGTGCTTCCACTGGCTCCCTGTATCTCAGAGAATATAATTTAAAATCCTTCTGTTAGTCTATAAATCCCTGAATGGCTTAGCACCTAAATACATCACAGACTTGTTATCAGTGTATCAACCCTCCAGATCACTAAGGTCTTCTGGCTCCAGCCTGCTCTGCAGAACCAGAACCAGAAATGGAGAAGCAGCATTTAGTTCTTATTCTCCACTTATCTCGAGCAAAACTCCCAGAAAACTGTAAAAGTGCGGAAAGCCTGAGTTCTTTTAAATCAAGATTAAAGACACGTTTGTTTAGGATTGCCTTTGACTGTTCTAGTTAAACTGTTTTACTGTTTTTAATGTTCTTTTTTGTTTCTACATTTTATTCCTACTTGCTTTTATTCTGTTTTATTTTCCTATATTTTAATCATGTAAAGCACTTTGTATTGTCTCTGTACTGAATTGTGCTATATAAATAAATTTGCCTTGCCTTGCCTTGCTTTACACTTAAGCCACATTCATGGAAATAAAACTGAGTGAATAGTTTCAGCCTCCAGCAAAGCCATCGCTGATTTATAATAAGTCCAGCTCCAAGATTAATAAACCAGCTGATCCTAGACTCAGCTTAATAGTACAGCAACAATATTTTATGCAGTATTAGCCCTCTATGTTTCCGTTAGAAATTTGAAGTCAGACATGTTTTGTATTTGAGAAAGTGTGAATTTATTGACTCTACAACCAGTTACACATTCTCCTTTAATCTTCTCCTGTCAAGACAAATAGTAAAAATGTGAACACTTGCATGTTACAGTGAATACAATACCTCTCATTCATTTGCACAAAAGAGTAATAGTTACCATCAACTTGCTTGAATCCTGGAATGTAAGGAATAAACACCATTAAGGAAGAATGGAACTATCAGCTAATAAATCTGTAGCGTTCATTTCAAATTCTGTCTTGTAGAAAATTGTTTCCTCACCATTACGTTTACTCCACCAGAAGACGGCAACAATTACAGCAGCTCCCAGAAGAAGAAATACTGCAACACCTCCAGCAAAAGGAATCTCTGGAGAAGACGCTGAGAAGGTCCAACAACATGCGCCAAACAGTTAGGAAATTAAGTAGTGCAGTTCTAAAATAGTTGAATTAATTTATGCTGTTTCAAAAAAATTTAGTTTAATGGAAAAAAGTTCCTCAAGAAATTCGAGGCTTGTAAATTATGGCGTTAAATATGTCCTACTGCCCTAAATTCCCATGCAATGGATATTTTGTTGAAAAAAAAGGACAAACTTCACAGTAACATCTACCTGTAAATTGACAACATTAGCAGAAAAGAGACAACATTCATGGTATAATTCTTATTTACTGCTGTGAGTTTTCTAATGTGTCTTCCGCTGCAATGCTCTAAAAGAGCCCGTTGATGGGGACAAGTAACTTATATCTGGATGTGATATTGGGGTCCCTTTTCTTCCTCACAACTGCAAGTGTACAAAGTGGTTTTAAAATGCCTTTTTCAAATGTGCATGGATATATCAAGAAATAATGTGCTCTTTAAGGGAACATATGTGGGTTAATCATTTCAGTTTGCTCTCCTAAATTAGTGGAGCCATCACAGAGGTGCATCTTACCCCAGTTTGTATGGATCACGGATTTATCCAGTGTTACTATTATGTCATCTTCAGCACCAGAGAGCTGAAACACACAGTCATATCTCCTCCAGCCTTCAGGCTGGATGGATGAAATGTTGAGTTCAGCACTCATCTGGAAGGTTCCATCATTGTTCATGAGGATCTCTCCTTTTTCCACACCCTCATGAATCTCCTTTCCGTCTTTCCTCCAGAATATTTCAGCTCTGTCAGGGTAGAAACCTGTAGCGTGGCAGGTAACCACAGAGGAGGGAGTCTTCTGGAGCAGAGATACAGACGGGCTTTCTGCAGAGAGAAAATACTCTTAAATAATGATCTGTACCATTCCTGCTGATTCATGTGTTGCAGCAATTAAATATAGTGTCAAATACCTGTCCTCTGCAAAAAGCTCCTCCCATGCTGGACATATTTCTTTAACCAGGCAGTACATTCGTTGTTGTAGTAGTTTTTATTAAATTCTAATCTAGCTTTATCATCATCCCATATGAGTTTTATGATGACAGCTTGCGATTTAGGAGCAATCCACGTCAGTGTGTTTAGGTCCACGGCTAAGAAGTCCTCACCATTAAACCCATACTGATTAAACCCTTTAATTTCCCCAGTCTCATCATCCCACTCACAGCCACTCATTCTCTGCAAAATGTAGGTACCTGAAAGACAAGAACAATTAAGGAAAAATAGAAACAGTTTTAATCCATACAGTTACATTTTATGGCTGAATAAGACAAATGTATATTTGAGACCTAAACTTATGTGACTTAAAATAGCTTTAGTGTGTCACAGAAAAAAAAGGAAATTTTAAGTGAAACATTATTTAGAAAATCAGACTGAATTTTACAAGAAATTAACAGTAAAATTAGGATAAAAACATACTGGTTAAAACATTAAGTAGAATAAAATCAAAGTACAAGAAGTATTAAGAAGAGACATGATGAGGCATGAAGAAGTCAAAGCAATAAGTGAAAGTCAAAATAAACTATTTTCTTTTCAGTATGAAGCTTGGCCACAAAAAAATGCTTTAGGGATCATGTGTCAGAAAAAATACAAATTAAACTTAAAATTATCAATGGAATAGATAATGAAATGTAGATAAAAACTCTAGATTAAATACAATGAAAATATGAATAAATGATAATGATGACTCAGGAAAAATCTTGGTCATTTATATTTCATTATGATGTTGTGATGGAAACTGTGAAGTGTAAATTTTCTGCATCTTCCTTCACCCTAGCTGGGCTGAGAGATATATCCAAGAGTAACATTTATGTAAAGTCTGTGGACCTTTTCAACCATAAAATAACTTTTAATGTGACAAATCTAAATTTATGATGCTTCCTAGATACACCACCAGAGAGAAAATAAAAGAGGTGAAAATTATAAAACAGATTACCTTGCGTCAGGTTTAAGCGTTGGATAAAGTTCTCAATGTATGCGCTTAATACATGCTGCTCTTCAAGACACTGCTGAGAATACCACTCCAGGTGTTTAGGATCCTCTTCAATCAGTCTCTTCGCCCAGTCTTGTCTGGTCTTGGCTGTCTTGATGTTGCTGTCACAGTAGCCCACCTGAACTTCATCCACTGTAGCAGCAGCAAAGTACTCTGGAAAGCCTGGGACTCCGGAGGTTGCAGTAACCAAATATTTTAGGGAATGTTTCACTGAAGGGAAAGAATAGTACAGAAAAGGTGACGCCGTAACCTCGTGTTCAATGAGAAATGCATTTTTACACTCTACTGATCCACAAACCAGTATGCCATTATTCTTCACCCAAAAAATTTCACATGTTGCAGTATAGGGTAGTTCATTGTTATTGTTTTGATGCGGGTTTTTTGCGCATGCGCGCCGGACTGGTAGGCAAAAGGCGAACACACTGGCGGACACAAACAGAGAAACCGACGAGTTCTCCACGTATTTTTCTTCTTTAGATAACATTTTGTAGTGGATTAATATCTCACAATGCATGTATTTTTGTCACAATAGTTAAAGGGTGTGCTTACATATCTCACAATGAATGCATTCTTATCATAACGGATAAAAAGTGTGCTTTAACACGTATTTGGGGGAAATGTGTGTGTGTCAGTCCAGAGGTCAAGTTGAGAGTTAGAGAATTGATGCACACAGGCCCTGGCGGAGGAGAAGTACATGATGCACCATGGAAACATCGGAACCAAAGATCAAGTTATACTGTAATGTAAACAAAATGTGTATGGTGATGGTCCGGAAAAGGAGATGATGTGCAGCCGTCCAGAATGGCCAAATGATGTTAACGTAATGAGGTGTTGTCATCTGGAAGGATGTAATGATGTGTAGCCATTTTGTAAATGATGTTAACATAATGGGGTGGGGCCATCTGGAAGGATGTAATAATGTGTAACCATGTTTTTTAAAAAATATGCACCCTCGGGAAGTTTCCACTGGTATATAATAAGACAAGAAAGATATCCGTGGAAAAGTATCTAAAAATACGTAATAAATAGGAGGGGCTCAGGGAGGAGCCCCCAAGACCCAGGGAATGTATATAAGCAGACCACTTTCTTTGTTTTGTCAGATGTTGACCAGTGAACATCTCATGTGTGGTTGACTTGTATTACTGCAATAAACCATACTGGACCGAGACCCAGCTGCCTCTGTTAATTTTTGGACCACTGTTGGAGATTTTTCAACTGCCTTATCAAGAACTTAGAATTCTTGAAAGACTTAGCACAAATCATTACGTCGTTTGGAGGACATCCACGACAGTATCACAAGATCGTTTTGAGAGTAAGTTTATGGTTGATGGTATCAGATTGCCAGATCCACACAGCAAAAGCCTGAAGGGACGGAGCGAGTCTGTGAAATGCTGCCAAGGGTTCCGTACCGCGACATACAGCTGCCTTATAAACACAGCAGGCCAGTACAGACGAGAGAGCATGAAAGCCATGAAACCACTGGACGGCTACAATTATTTTATATCGGGAAAAAGGCTCCAGCAACCCCCGCGACGCCATGAGGGATTAAGAGGGTCAGAAAATGGATGGATGTTCAGACATGTTTGTGTAACAGCAGAAAGCGGCGTCGGACACAGACCGCGTCTCAGCAGAGAGGAAGACCCGCCCGGTAGGTTAAAAAAAAAAAACATTGTTTACTACGGATTATTTTAGTGTTTTTGTCTTGTTAAAATGGGCGGAGGTGTCGGCGACATTGCAGCGTAAACACAGACGTACTGGCGCCCGTGGCGGAGGGGAGGCGGCGATCGCTACACGGGCCGGAGAAGCGGCCCGTGTAATGTTTATGCAGCAGCCGCTTCTCCGGCCCGTCTAGCGATCGCCACCTCCCCTCCGCCGCTATTTAAGTAGAACAATAAACGAACTAAAAGTATGCTGTAAATCACCCGTTTTGTCATGTAGTAGACCAGAACAGTACTGTTTTTTGCCTACCCGCGGGACCCGGATGTAGCGCTGACGTCACGCGTGAACTACCCTATTCTGTCTGTCCATTGTGATGTTATAGAATATGAAATAGTGATCTATTACTACATACATCAAACAAAATATCATTGGCTGAGAGGAATAAATGGCACATTTTCATGCACAATACCTAATTGTAGGCTCCTGTCTTTCATAAAATTCATGAAGTAGTAAAACACTTTATATATCCCAAAAAGGTTTTTCATCTTTTATTCAAGAACGCGGTGACTTCAGTGTTACAAAAACATGTATTTAGTTGTAACATAATGCTAGAAAGATAATTTTGGGGAAGAAAGCTTGGTACATCATAATTATGTGACAATCTCAGCACTGGTGCTGGTCTGATCTTCAAATCAACACATCTGCTCAACTTCACCCTCACTGCAATCACTGTCGACTTAAAATAAAACTATCAGAATGTCGCGCTGGGATGGAAAACAAGTAACAACATGTAACCCCGTCTTACCTGAAGATGTGACGTGAAAGAGAAGCAGAAGGCAAAAATATTTCATGATCATGCTTTGTTCGAGGAGAAACGGTTTAAGAACTTGAGGTAAAGTCAGCCGCACACATAACAGGAACTAAAACAACTTGACGGAGACAGGCGTGTCCACCTTCACAGACAGTGTGACACTAATCAATGCAGTCTCTCCAAAGGCGGAAAGCAGCAAACGGGTGCCAACACCTGTTGCCACCCGTTTGGTGAAAGTGAGGGCACCTACGTTTCACCCTGAAAATGCCTGTCGCTCCCTGCATGTTGCTGCCATATTCCTATAAGCTTTTTGTGTGAATAAACCCTCCAGTGTCCCTTGCCCGACCAGGTTTGTTCTGTGGATTTCTGCCTATTTACCTTGATCCAGTCGGACGTTTTCATTCACCTCTGAACTTCCTGCATTTATTCAATCAAGCCTTATTGCCTGTTTATGCCTCCTGCAGACCTAAGTGTTGGACTGCCTTCTGACAAAACCTGCCATCTGGTAATCCTGCCTGCTTCTAATTCACCGTGTATGACCCTGTACTGTTTTTCGGACTGCCTGCTCAAGCTGCTACATGCCAAGCCTGTTATCTGTGCTTCCTCATACCAGGCAAGTGGAGCGCTTGGACCCACGGATCAGATTCAGTGTCACCTGTCAGATTCAGGAAGGTTAGTGGCTTTATTTAAGTGTTCACTACATTCCACTGAGGTGATTACAGCCACTAACCTTACCCTCTGTTACAGTGGTTTCTGAGTGTGCTCCAGCTTGTTTTAAGCCCTTTAACACATTTTGGTTAAATAAAGCTTTTAAACCTGCTCGTGTGTCTCAGTTGAATTATTGGCCCTTCTACCTGTTTCATTAGATCAATATTTAAAGACAACACCAGGGGTCTTCAATTCTCATCCTCGAGGTCTGCAGCTTCCAGATGTGTCTCTGGTCCAAACACAGCTGAATCAAATGGCTCAATTAGATCCTCAGCATGCAGTTAAGTCTTGCCAAATAACCTGATTATTTAACTCAGATGTGTTGGAGATTTACTTAGGATGGTTTTATTTCTTCATCAAATCAACAGGTCATTAGTCAGTCACACTAAGCATGTGTCAGTTTCTTTGTAAATGCGTCAATATCTATTGTAAAAAAGTTATCTTACAGAATTTGTTTAGATAAACCCACATCACCTGAGTGATGTGGGTTTATCTAAACAAACTACAAAGTCTTTGTCTTTTACATGCGAACAATTTTGTCCAACGTATCATGCAACTTTTTTATTTTTTTTATGCACTGGAATGTTTGGGGTTGTCAGACTAGTTGAACCGCTATACAAGTACAAGCCATTTACCACTTAGCTGTAGAATTGCACTTAAAGACAAATACTCATAGTAGAAATATACATTCAGAATACTGTATTTTAACACACTGCAAATACAAGTAAAGTAATACAGTCAATTATTTTAGACAGCTTTAAATACGCAAGCTATTTCCGAGTACAATGTGTCCACACAATAATCTTTCAGTAGTTTTGGTTTGTATAATTATCTGGGGAGATTAGAAGTGAAGATAAGCAGGGTTTTGTTTCTAAGGCAGTACAGTGAACCAGAAATGAAGCCAAGTTAAACGGGTTTTTATGGGTAAGTAACAGTGTGAAATGCAAAAACAACAAAAGTCCCATGGCCTGTATAACTTGTTCAGCAAAATGTTCTATGCTATGTCAGATAAAAGTGGGAATCAACTAACAGGAAACAGCCTTAAATTGAACCACAAAGTTGGAGAACCTCATGGCAAACATGGTAAAACATTTGGACAATAATAGGCTAAAAATAGTTTTTCATGCTTGTGTTCAACAGACTGATCAGCACCAGGTGAAAGGAACAGTTTTAAGATGTATATTTTGTAAATAACATGATTCTCTTGTCTCCTGCGAAGAAGCTGGGTAGAAAAAAGGAATGTAGGTAAGTTGATCAAGGTTTTTTAAATGGAATAAATAAAATGTAAATGAGTTAACTGGTGTAAAATATAGGTAGGGGGGTTGGTTAATATTTTTAGAGGTCAGGGAGTTTCCATTCCTGTTTTGGCTGAGGTTAGCAGAAAGCGATATGGTGGCATCATACGACTTCTGTTTGATTTCCAGTTCTCTGTCAGGTAGAGAGAGTGAGCAGGCAGGTAAGTATAGAAGTAAAATTACTAGGGAGCTTTATCTTTGTAGAAGAGGTGTATTGGCATTGTAACCTTCTGTTAGTCTATAAATCCCTGAATGGCTTAGCACCTAAATACATCACAGACTTGTTATCAGTGTATCAACCATCCAGACCACTCAGGTTGTCTGGCTTCAGCCTGCTCTGCAGAACCAGAACCAGAACTAAACACGGAGAAGCAGCATTTAGTTCCCATGCTCCACTGATCTGGAACAAACTTCCAGAAAACTGTAAGTGTATGTACAACTGTGTATGTACTTTTTGCATGGTCAGCTAAACACAAGCAGTCTTGTTTCATTTCTTTGTTTTTCTCAAGGTCAAGAATCCACAAAACAGAATGTGAAAATATGAGGTTTAACATTTTTTGAGGATCCTTTAGGGATGTTTGTCTAGTTTTTCAATATTTTTAATTTGGGTCTGCCTTTTATGCTGTGTCTGTGGGAGATTATTTAACTATTAAACCTTAAAAAGAAAGAAGACTCGGGGAGGAATCGTTTTGCTGCCTTGCCAACGAGAACTCATTTATTCCATTCAACTTTTTATTTATTTATTTTATTTATTTATTTATTTATTCGAACATGATACAAATATAAAAATAAAATAGTGCACAGTAACAAGAAGTGCATAAGAAAGAAGAGAAAATACAGATTTTTGTTTCAGTTAACATATCATGCTCAAAACGGGGTAGGAAGAAGTGAGAACTTATAAACTCCTACCCCTAAACACTTGAGACTTTAGAGTTCTACTGTCATTAGAAAAAAAAAAAATCAAAATCAAAGTGGCAGTTTGAAGTAACAGTTACTAATATTTACCTATACATTTTCCCATTTTATGCTGGTTTATCTTTCTAAACCCTTACACCAAGTTATTATCTTCAATACACACCTTATTGCTTTCTGTCCCCATGTGTATATCTATTGAAAATTACCTCTTTGTACCTTCTCACGTACAAATGGGTGTAAAGCAAGAGTTCTAAACAATACAGTGAACAGGCCTCTTTTATAAGTCACAGATGTGTGTACGTTACAATAAAAATCTGTGTGTCTCCATTGGTGTGTATTGCAAGCTAGTGACGTCCAGCTTCTTGGCAGGGTGGACTTTACGTCTGGTAAACGTTTAGCTGAAAGTACAAAAACAGACCGATTAATTCCACTACTTGACATATCTTGGAACACTACAGTTAAACAATGTTATCGCTCTCTTTCCAGATGTTTCCTCTCTTTACTCCCATTGCTGAGAGCCAGGTCAGAATGACCTTAATGATGTTTATCAAACCTCTGCATGTCTCACCAAAATATCAGTATGGCTACACCACAACAATAAAGACTCTTGATTCTTGAAAAGTTAGTTTAAAGCTCTGCCCCTCTCTCCCATACAGGACCTTCACTCCTATTTGGCCATCAGATTAAAACTCAAACCATAATCAACAAGTTGTTACCACCAGAATGAAATTGCATTCCAATTGGTTTATGATCCATAATCCGATCAGTGTCCATCTAAACACTTCCGACTAACTCATAAACTTATTGCACCTGAATATGGAGGATGGGGCCGCAGTGCTGCAGCACAGAGCATTTAGGGATGATCATCATTTCCTCAACCATCTCAGAACTTGGTGCGGGTCCATTCTATGCGCTCCTGTATCAAGGTGGAGCTCTCATGCCATGTCAAATCTCGCATGTTACTTTTTTTTGGTTTTGTATAGTGCTACATGCTCCCTGTATTTTGAGGACTTGGTTCGAGCCCCTTTCTCTGCGTCGTCATTAGTAGAATCTACTACAAAAAAGGAGCATTTGAATATACCGCCTCTGCTTCGTTTACGTCACACTGAAGCCAGTCAGCATTGACGACTGCCTGCAAGTGAGGCAAACGGTAAATTTTAGGGCCCACAAAAATCATTACAAAAACTGTATATATATATATATATATATATATATATATATATATATATATATATATATATATATATATTAAAGCAATATACAGTAAAAACTGTTCAACTGTACTTTTTAAAAACAGACAAAAATACAAGGATAAGCCATGAATTACCAAAGGATTACAATATACACGTGAGAAAAATAGTGATCTAAACAATTTACAAAGCACAGAACTTTTGAAGAAGACCAAAAATTTAAAATCTATAAAGATAAATTAATTACTATTAGGAAGAAATGTAAGGAAGTATATAATGTTAAACATTGGTAAATAACAAAGAAAAACTAATGATGTTTCGTAAAACAGTTTCACTAGGACAGTCAAAGGCAATCCTAAACAAATGTGTTTTTAATCTTGATTTAAAGGAACTCAGGCTTTCAGCACTTTTAAATTTTTCTTGAAGTTTGTTCCAGATACCTGGTGCATAGGAACCAAATACTGATTCTCCATTTCTGGTTCTGGTTCTGCAGAGCAGGCTGGAGCCAGAAGCCCTTAATGATCTGGAGGGTTGATACACTGATAACAAGTCTGTGATGTATTTAGGTGCTAAGCCATTCAGGGATTTATAGACTACCAGAAAGATTTTAAAGTCTATTCTCTGGGATCCAGGGAGCCAGTGGAAGGGTTTTAGAACTGGGTTGATGTTCTCTACCTTCTTAGTCTTAGTGAGGATGCAGGCAGCTGGCTTAGAAGCTACATTGGAAATAGAAAACAATTTGTAGAAATAGGTAATTACAAATCAGAACTAGAAAATTTCAGAAGAAATTTAGCAAGGCGACTGCATCGTGGTGCGTACCGTCGTACCCGTAAGAGTTTGCAAATATCATATTCCTACGTTCATCACAGGCCCCGCAGTGAGCGTGTAATGGTGGATTACGTGATTTTGGTGTCTACAGCAGGTAGCAGGGTCAAAAAGGGGTTAAAAATGGATGTTTGACACCTCCTAACATGGAGATGCTTTATCCGACATAGCCTGAATTTGTTGGGCTTTCTCTCTAAAGGAAGTACAGAGTCTGTCAAGCAGAAGTTGGTAGGACCTTCCTAGAGCTACTTCCGGTTAGCAACATGCTAACCGTTAGCCGCTAACATGGTTGTGTTCAGTATCACCGGGTGATGGTACTCTGTTAGTTTGGTCCAAATTCTGTACTGGTAAGTGCCTCAAAAAAGGTTAAAATACTTAATGTTACCAAAGCCCACCAATGGCCATTGGTCAGATCTCCTTTCGCAACACAGCCTCACCAAATCTCGGCCCAGAACTCAACATTTGACCAAAATGGTGTGTAGTGCCATTTCCCACAGGTGGGTGGTGCTGTATCGGCCGGGGAGGAGTCATGTCTGGGCATCCTGCCAGGTCCTGTTGGAGTCAGAGGCCCAATAGGAAGATTTATCCCTGCGATTTACCCCGCAAGCAGCACTTTGTTTTTCCGGAAAGATAAAGGTTATTGTGTTTATTTAGTAATGGATAGGGGGACAAGACAAGCTATGGGTTTTTGCTGGAAATATTTTAATTTAGGCACAAGAAATCATGAAAAAGAAGGTAATTGAGGAAAATGCAAAGATCATGGATGGAGAAGTGCAGAGATGCATAGTCATTGCTAAAATCAATTTTTTTTTTTGCTGTACTATCTACTATTACTCACAGAAAATAGTCTGAAACAATACCTTTCATCAAAACTAAAGAAATAGGGCTACAAGATGCTTGTCTTGGTTAGTTCTGATGGTGTCCCACACAATTTTGAGATCTACACAGGTAGAGCTGTGCAACCCTCTGAACTGGCAGATGTAGGAGCAAGTGGCAACGTTGTACTCTGCCTGACCCAGCCAATTCCCAAGCAGCAAAACTACAAGGTGTTCTTTGACGACTTGTTCATGCGTGTCCTTCTCATACTCACACTTGCTCAGCAGGGAATTCACTGTACTGGTACTGTTTGTAGAAGTTCAGTCAGTCTTCTCAGTAATTTCAATGGAGCACACCCAGCCACCGAGGTTGATAAGTGGGATGGCAAGCAAAAGAAAATAATCAAAGTCCCCTGTTCTGCTATGGTGAGAGAGTACAATAAGAATATGGGTGGGATGGACCTGCTGGAGTCTCTCATTGCACTGTACTGCAATAAAATAAGTGGTAAGTGGTTGAAGAAGTGGTATCACCGGCTGATGTTTCATTTATTGACATGATGATCGTGACTGCCTGGCTGCTCTACAAGAGAGACTGCAACACCAATGGGATGACAGAAAAGGAACAGATGAAGCTTTATACGTTCAAGTCGCATATCGCAGAAAGCTTGTGCAGAAGTGGCAAGAATCTGGAGCGTAAGAAAAGTCGTAGCAGTTCCACAATTGCTAGGGAGTATGAAGAAAAGAACAGAAGAGGACCCATTACACCCATTGCGTTCCCTGATGTGCATCTGGTACGCCACGTCCCACTGGATGGTCATGGATGAAGAGAAAGAGAGATGCAAGGGACCATGATGCACCTTTAGGTACACCTAAAGCCAAGTGCCATCTGTGTTTCACATCCACCAGCAACTGCTTCTTGAGGTTCCATACAGAATAATAAAGACTGTGCTTTGTAAGAAAAGAGAAAGCGATTCAAACTTCCCCACAAGAACACATATATTCATAAACACACACTGCAGCTAATCTCTAACCCAGTAATCCATAAACCATTTGTTGGTGATCCTTGTTAAAATAAAACTTCTTTTAATGCATAATTTGGGGGCATGAGCGGATCCCAGAGAGCCAAGACCCCAAACCTACCGTACCTGGACCATACTCCAGCTCCAACCCAGATGGCCTAGTGGTAGAGAACTGCACTTGCACTCTGAGAAGGAGAAGACCGACACTGTGCGTCCCTGAGCAAGACCATTAGTCCCAGATTGCTCCCCAGCTGATGAAAAGCTTTATAAAACACTTGTTTGAGCATCTCTAATATGATCATTTGAAGGTGTATCATAGCAATAACTGTCTCAATTTAGGATTAGTAGATGGGAAAGGAGTATTTAAAGGGGGCTTGTTTTGTGGTGGCTGTGGCTGCAGCTATACTCTTCTCCATCAAAGTGTCCTCAAACAATTCCTATAAACTGCCTTAGCAAAGAATGGTGATTGCTTTACCATTCATGACACTTTATTCATGTTTTTAGGAAACAGATGACACTTTTACTTTACAGACTCTGTAGATTCAGAGTAGGATTATAAATAAATGCAGTGGATGCCAGCTAGTTGAACAACTGTCATTTGCTTTTCGTGGCTTTTGTCATGGTTTTAGCCAATTTTCTGACTTGCACAGTGGATCAATGTGAAGGAGAGGTAAAAGGTGAGTAAATTAATTGTGCACCAGGAGATGAAGGCAGTTGGCAGTTGACTTACTGTGGTGGTGGGATTAGTGGTAGGAACCAGGAGGAACAGAACAAGATCTGGGGTTGCTGGTCTGAATATTTCTAACATGGAGCCTTGGAGATGCTTTCCAGAGTGGTGTCTCAAATGTTGGAGGGTAGAGAAGTTGCTGGAGGCTTGGACTGACTGGTCATGGTGACGGATCTACATGGTTTATGGCACAAACGGCATTCCCAGAAAATCAAGGAGACGTCTTTGAAAGGCTGGTTCAGGACTGGGTTCAGGAGGCAACCATTAAAAAGGGAACGGAAGAGCAAGCTTAAAGGTATACTCTGCAACCGGGGTTGATTTTTCAGCGAGGCTCCCCCCAGAGGGCGAAAGTAAAAGTGCACTGTCGTAAAGATGCTCAGCTGTTCTGGTTCTCCGTCAAGCCAGGCGCGGTTGTTTTGAGCTTAGCAGACAGGCGCACGCAACGAAAAGTGGAAAAAACGGCAGTACAAACAATGACTAACACAGTGAAGGTATGAATATCAAGCTTCCCGCAGCGCTATATTGGCGAGGCGGCCGCCGCCTCGCCTAGATTGCGAGGCGGCTCGCCAAGCCGCGGCCGCCACCGCGGCCGCCTCGCCAATTTAATTATTATTATTATTATTATTTTTTTATTTATTTTTTTTATGTTGGCGAGACGCTACCGCCACCGCCTCGCCAAGCCGCCACCGCCGCCTCGCCGCAGCCACCGCGGTAGCGTCTCGCCAACATAAAAAAAAATAAAAGAAATAATAATAATAATAATAATAAAACTCGATATGCTTGCATGTTTATTTGACGTTAACACGCGGTTCTTTGTTGTTGCTTTCGCGCGTGCATATAGTGGATGGCAGGGCAAAAACACATGGAGTTCTTGCCGTAAAGCGAGACTTCTGTGTGTGCGGGCCGTGAGCTCTTGCAATTGCATGTGTGGTATTTCCCCCACAGACCCCCAGGGCGGCCGAGAAAACCTTTGTTCGACCTGAAATGACTCATTTAATCATCCAAAACGGTATGGAACACATTAATTAACTGAAAAATGTTGCATAGTATGCCTTTAACATAAGCTTGGAGTTTGCACAGGAGGAAAATCAGTAGAAAGGGCATGAGGAAGAGCCTACACCTTAGATCAACACACTCAGATAAAATCCAGTGGAACTTCTCACTCTCAGGGGAAGTTGCACTGGATGAAGAAAATATCAAATAAACAAAGAAAATAAGTAAAACGGCAAGAGTTCAATAAAAAGTTCTCCTAAAAAATGTGTTTTAAGGCCATGTTTAAAAGCCTCTACTGTCTGTGGGGTCCAGAACAGCTGAGCATCTTTATGACAGTGCACTTTTACTTTCGCCCTCTGGAGGGAGCCTTGCTGGAAAATCAACCCCGGTTGCATAGTATACCTTTAACATTACATATTCTGTCTGTCCTAGGCTGTACAACTGAAGAAAGTAAAAAGTACTTTATTCCTTTATTGTCCCACAATGTGTAAATTTGGGTAGTAGTAGAAGTAGAAGATACTAAAATTAGCAATATTAAAAATGGAGACAACACACAAAATAGTTAAACGTGAGGAGATATGTAAGTTCATTTTGCAGGGCACCAAAATGAATCAAGAATACAAATAAAATATGGGATAAAAGTGTAATATTTGGGTTAAACCCTTTTAGTCTGCAAAGAAAAACTAATAAAGGTTCAGCTGTAAAGGTTTTGCTCAATGAAAAATTATAGATCTTTTGACGGCAATCTGCTGGAATATATGGGGGTACAGATTATTAGTGATCAACCTGAATTATGATCGGTGGATTCTTTCAGGTGGTTACAATGGCTGGTACAAAATATTACTTAGGACTTGTAACACATAATGAGCTCAAATGGCAGCAAATGAGAATTTCTCTAGAATCATTTATACTGATTTCCTGATGAACTGATGAGCAAAGGGTGAACACCAGGGAGCTAAAAATAAACAGGAAAATAGAACAGCACCAACCAGCAGAGAACCAGGAAAATAAGAATTTTTGAACCAGAAGAACCCTGGACTGGAGGCCTGGGCTATTATGGTAGTTCTAGCTCAGTATAGCAGTGATTGGAATCACACAGCTCTATCTTAACGCAGTGAATGTGATTTTATTGCCCCAACAGTTACAAGGTGCAACCACCAGAGGATGCTGCATGAACACTACTGATGAGATCACTACCAGAGTATATGGGGGACTGTTTTTAAAACCCTGCTTTTACTGAATATCTGACCATTTCTGCTTGTTCCTGCTGTCTGCCAACAGTAATTAATCAATGCACTATATGATTCAATCAATTTTACCTCCTAAATGCTTTATTGCCGTCGATCAAGAACTGAAAAATAAATATATAGGCTACAACAGAAATTTCTGCTCCCCTATTGTAGATGAAATGTAAACTGTATCCTGCTAGTCATATCTCCTGACCCCTGAGCCAGAGCCTGGGCAGCAGCGCCATTATTAGAGCAGGGCACGAGCCACGGTTGAGAAGATCATTAGGATGCTGAAGGCCCAGTTTCAGCGCCTTTGTCCCAGAAGGGGAATGTGATATGATATGGTATCATATGTGATATGATACTTAGTTACAGTATGTGTCTCTACACAGCAAAGCTGCCATTAGAGGAGACAACTGTCCTGGCTGTTTTTTAACAAGTTGTTCCAGATGATGACGTGAACCACACGACAGAAAAGGAGAGATGGCGGAGCAGTTTGAGATGCAATATGTTATATCAATTTCTGATTTACCTGTCACTTCCCAGCTAAAGACGAGAGTAATTTCATTATATTAAACGTTCTTTATTGCCTGCAAGTGAAAATATCGTAGCTGTTAATATTTTATTCAAATAAAATCATGCACCCCTGTGGACACCTGACCCACTCGCTGAATATTGAACTAATTTCCATGTTGTTGTTTTTTTTGTTTGTTTCTTTTGCTGAAAACTTTAAAACTATAGCTGTTTTAACAAATGGTTTGGTGCATTTAAATATTCTTAGTGGGGTTAAAAGTAATAGAATATTCTGATAGGATGTCTGTTGCAAAACACTCATACATTGTTATAATTTTTCATTACTATAAACACAAACACATTTATACACAAATATATACATATACACACACACACATATATATATCTATCTATCTATCTATATATATATATATATATATATATATATATATATATATATATATATATATATATATATATATATATATACACGCATATACATATATGTCCTAAATTATTTATTTTTTATTATATTATTATTATTATTTAAATTAGCCTATTTTGTCGGGAATGATGGTAAATCTGATGTCTTTTCGACTAGTCAGAATGTAATTAGAGATATCTCAAATAGGTATTTTGACTAGTCAAAATTCAATTAGAGATATCTTAAATCGCTAAAACGTCTAGTCATAAAACAATTTGAGATATCTCGAATGTAAGGGCGGGACAACCGAATTTATGTTAAAATGGCTTGCCATAGAGGGTGCTGTAATGCCTTGTGCCGTCTAGCATGTCAAAATCAAGAGCTAGCTGGCTTTACCATAATTTCCGAAGAGGCCGATAGCTTTACCACAGTATAAAAACTGCATCTGGTTATTAACTAAACTGGCCCGGGCTGAGGAATATTCCTTATTTCTAGCTTGGACATGAGTCGATAGTAGCGCTTTCAGCTTCCCTAAGCCGGTTTTCAGTGCATTGTGTGTGTCGGCAGCAAGTAAATCAGAAACTCTTTGCAAATTTCTTAAGCATTTTTCAAGTATACTATTTTCGCGCTCTCCGCAAAGCCCATACTGAAAAAGCTCTTTCTATATTGTGGCAATTTCTTAAAGTTTTGTCGAAAACTGCCAGCGCCATTGAATGTTCAGGCAATTATTTGGACAGCTTACAGCCAATAAGGGGCTTACATGCAATGTCTTATTTCAGATATCTTAAAGGCATACTATGCAACATTTTTCAGTTAATTAATGTGTTCCATACCATTTTGGAAGATTAAATGAGTCATTTCAGGTCGAACAAAGGTTTTCTCGGCCGCCCTGGTGGTCTGTGGGGGAAATACCGTACTTGCAATTGCAAGAGCCCTCGGCCCGCACCCACAGGCTCAGAAGTCTCGTGCAAGACCGCAAGAGTTGGTCTTGCTTTACGGCGAGAACTCCATGTGTTTTTGCCCTGCCATTCACTATATGCACGTGCGAAAGCAACAACAAAGAACCACATGTTAACGTCAAATAAACATGCAAGCATATCAAGTTTTTTATTATTATTATTTTTATTTTATTTATTTATTTATTTTTTGAATGTTAGCGCGGCGGTAGCGTGAGTTTGGCGAGGCGGCCGCCTCGCCAAGATAACGCTGCGGGAAACCCTGATGTTCATACTTTCACTGTGTTAGTCATTGTTTGTACTGCCGTTTTTTCGACTTTTCGTTGCGTTCACCTGTCTGCTAAGCTCAAAACAACCGCGCCTGGCTTGACGGAGAAACCAGAACAGCTGAGCATCTTTATGACAGTGCACTTTTACTTTCGCCCTCTGGGGGGAGCCTCGCTGGAAAATCAACCCAGGTTGCATAGTATACCTTTAAATTGTAATTCTGACTAGTCATAATTACGTTTGAGATATCTTAAATGACAATTACAGATGTGTGACGTTTTCAGTGACGAATCAGGTGACGTAGTTTGAGATATCTTGAAAGGAATTTTGACTAGTCAAAATGTAATTGAAGATATCTTGAATTATTATTCTTCCTAGTCAGAATGTAAATAAAGATATCTTAAATTACCATTCCGGATAGTCAAAATGTAGTTTTGTCCAGTCAAAATGCATTTTAAGATATCTGGAATGTAATTACGGATAGTCAGACGAAACCGAATTTATGTTAAACCGGGTGCCATACTCCTGGAGAAACGAGAGTGTCATGACCGGGTGGTCATTTGCCCAATAGGAGCGCATGTTTTAATCACACGGTTAGAAGGCGGGGACTGACAGAAAGTGAAAGCGGGACAGTGGAGTTTGATTTAATAGTGAAAGCCTAATATTTCTTTCATCTGGATTCATGACTGTTGCATCAACAGACTCGCTGGCTGCAGGTTTTAGGCTCTCTGTGTTGGTATGCGTTTGCAAATACATGTGAAAAACAGCAAATGTTCAAAACTGCTTTGGTGTGGATTTTGTTGGCGGAAAAAAAAAACGAATCTTCAATCAGATACACATTGAAGATTTAAACAGCTACACATTGTTTAAATCGTGTAGCTGTTGGAGCAATGCAAATCTCTTTCTTTGCTTCACATAGCTTCAAGTTGACCTAAAAATTGATATAAAAAGTTCAAAAACGTTTTAGTAATTTTTGAACGTGAGCAATGGCAAAAGAACCAAACAGGTAATATAATGTATGGTTTCTGTTTCCCTCTAGTGGACAGTTGCTGAAACGTACCTTTGAAAGCAAGAAAAGTAAAAATCAAATACTTTCTTTTAGAGGCTGCAAATGCAGCATATTAGTAATCATTTTAAAATATTCATTGTGTACTAGCTCCTTAGTAGCTTTTGGATTTATCTTCTCAATTAAACATTTTAATTAGATTAAAAGAAATGTGTCAAATGTGTAAAAATAGAAGCAGCTAAAGCTGCTTATAAATTACAATTATAGAAATATGTCAAAATGTAATGATATCTTCAGATTAATAGAACTTGGAATTGCAACACAAGCAAGTGTTTTTTATTTAATGTTTCGTGTCATGCTTGTTAGTTAAAATGCAAAGGATCATCAATATAAGAGTTTAATTTAAATTGAGGTCATTTTAAAATCTTTTAAAAAAGTACACAGAGGTTAGTTACCATTACGCTGATTGCAAATATTCTCAAGTTTTATTAGTTTCGTTATTGCTGCTTACATGACAGTTGTTTTCACCTTTATCCTCAAAGATGCCAAAATTCAAACAAATCTTTGTAATTATCAACAACTTTTTTTATTCAATAATAATGAAATAATATCAATTTTTTCATGTACTTAAAAAAGACAATTACAGTTGTTTCTTTCCCCTGTCAAGTTAATCAGTTCAACTGTTAAAACCTTTTGTGACTTCTTCCTCTTTGTTTCATGAGTAGAAAACGTCTTTCTACTGTTTACTACACAACAGATTTACAGAAAAAAAAGACAGAAGAAAAGGTGAAAACCAAAAAAGTATTAACATCTTATAATAAAAATGAATGTATTTGATATAACACATTGTGTACGTAAGTAAATCTTATAAAGATAAATTTCACCCTACAACAAGTCCAGCCCTAAGATCAATAAACCAGCTGATCCTGGAGGCTTCAGCAAATGTGTATTCAGAGCTCCCCTCACTAAGAGTGATCTAACAAAAAAGGTTGTACAAAGTAAAGCTTACATATAGTCTAGTCTGTTTGCCGTATTCTGTTAATTTTTACTGCTGGACACAACTTAATGGTACAACAACAATCATTCATGCAGCAATAGCCCTCTATGGAGACGTGTCCATTGGAAGTTTGAAGTGTAAATTTATTGACTCTCCACCCAGTCAAATATTGTCCTTTATTCTTCTCCTGTCAAGACAAACAGCAAAATGTGAACTCTTGCCTGTTACTGTAAATATAATACCAAACCCCTATTACCAGAAAACGACTTAAAAGGGGAATAATTACCATCAACTTGCTGGAATCCTGGAATGTAAAGAATAAACACCATAAATGAAGTAGTGAACTATCAGCTAATACATCTCTAACATTCATTTCAAATTATGGCATTTAGAAAATACATTGTTTCCTCACCATTACATTTCCTCAACCAGAAGACGCCAACAATTACGGCAACTCCCAGAAGAAGAAATGCTGCAACACCTCCGGCAACAGCAGCAACAGGAATCTCTGGAGGAGATGCTGAGAAGGTCCAACAACATGGGCCAAACAGTTAGGAAATTAAGCTGTTTTGTTAAATAAATTCAAGAAGGCGTAATCTTGTTTGTTTGTTGTCTTAATGCCCTAAAATGTCATGTGATGAAGGACTTTTTTCGAGAGAAAAAAAAGACAAACCTCACACTAACATCTACCTGTAAATTGACTATATTGGCAGAAAAGAGACAAGATTCTTGATATAATTTTTATTTACTGACGTTGAGTTTGTAATGTGTCTTTGGTTGCGATGCTCCCGCTTCGCAACTAATGACACAATGAAGAAATTCAAGAAGGCATAATATTGTTTAAAAACATAGAGTAAAAAATATCTTACTGCCTTAGATGTCATGTGATGAAGGGCTTTTAAAAAAAAAAAAACAGGGCAAACCTCACACTAACATCTACCTGTAAATTGACTATAGTGGCAGAAAACAGACAACATTGTTGATATAATTCTTATTTACTGCTGTGAGATTTCCAATGTGTCTTTGGCTGAAATGCTCTAAAAGAGCCCGTTGATCGGACATTTAACTTATGACTGGACGTAATATTGAGGTCCCTTTTCTTCCTCTCCAGTTTATGTGCTTAAAGTGGTTTTAAAATGCCTTGTTCAAATATGCATGAATATACCAAGAAATAATGTGCTCTTGAAGGGTACATATATTGCTTAATAATTTCAGTTTGCTCTCCTAAATTAGTGGAGCCATCACAGAGGTGCATCTTACCCCAGTTTGTACGGATCACAGATTTATCCAGTGTGACTATTATGTCATCTTCAGCACCAGAGAGCTGAAACACACAGTCATATCTCCTCCAGCCTCCAGGCTGGATGGATGAAATGTTGAGTTCAGCACTCATCTGGAAGGTCCCATCATTGTTCATGAGGATCTCTCCTTTTTCCACACCTTCATGAATCTCCTCTCCGTCTTTCCTCCAGAATATTTCAGCTCTGTCAGGGTAGAAACCTGTAGCGTGGCAGCTGACCACAGAGGAGGGAGTCTTCTGGAGCAGAGATACAGACGGGCTTTCTGCAGAGAGAAAATACTCTTAAATATGATCCGTATCATTCCTGCTGATTCAGGATTTAGAGGTATTAAATATAGTGTAATTTCAATACAAATACCTGTCCTCTGCAGAAAGCTCCTCCCTTGATGGACATAATTCTTTAACCAGACAGGACATTCGCTGTTGTAGTAGTTTTTATTATATTCTAATCTAGCTTTATCATCATCCCATAGAAGTTTTATGATGACAGCTTGTGATTTAAGAGCAGTCCATGTCAGGTTGTTCAGGTCCACGGCTAAGAAGTCCTCACCATTAAACCCATATCGATTATACCCTTTAATTTCGCCAGTCTCATTATCCCAATCACAGCCATTCATTATCTGTAAAATGTAGGGACCTAAAAGACAAGAACAATTGAAGAAAAAACAGAAACAGCTTTTATCTATACAGTTACATCTCATGGCTGAATAGGACAAATATACATATGTCCCTCCTCTTCTGCTTCCACATCCTCTTCCGAGGGCATAGAGCTGATCCAGTGTTCTACGGCCAGGACAAATACCACACTGCTCTTCCTGAATCCAAGATTCGACTATCTGACGGACCCTCCTTTCCAGAACCCCAGGACAGACCTTACCAGGGAGGCTTAAGAGTGTGATTCCTCTGTGGTTGTAACACACCCTCCGGTCCCCCTTTTTATATAGGGGGGCCCCACCCCACCCCAGTCTGCCAATCCAGGGAAACTGCCTCCGATGTCCACGCAATGTTGCAGAGTCGCGTTAACCAACACAGCCCCACAACATCCAGAGTCTTAAGGTACTCAGGGCGAATCTCATCTGCCCCCGGGGCTTCCTCCCCACCATCAGAGCCTGCTCACCACCAGGTAGTGGTTGGTGGAGACCTCCACCCCTCTCTTCACCCGAGTGTCCAACACATGTGGCCGCAGGTCAGATTAAACAACAACAGAGTCGATCATTGAACTACGGCCTAGGGTGTCCTGGTGCCCTTACGCACATATGGACACCCTTATGCCTGAACATGGTGTTCGTTATGGACAATCCATGACGAGCACAGAAGTCCAACAACAGAACACCACTCAAGTTCAGATAAGGTGGGCTGATCCTCCCAACCACACCCCTCCAGGTCTCGCTGTCATTGCCCACGTGAGCGTTGAAGTCCCCCAGCAAAACGAGGGAGTCCCCAGGAGGGGCACTCTCCAGTACCCCCTCCAAGAACTCCAAAAACTGTGGGTAATCTGACCTGCTGTTAGGCGCATAAGCACAAACAACAGTCAGAACCCGTCCACCCACACATATGTGGAGGAAGGCGACTCTATCTTTCACCGGGGTAAACCCCAACGTACAGGCACCAAGATGAGGTGCAACAAATAGGCCGACTCCTGCTCACCGCCTTTCATCAAGGGCAACTCCAGAGTGGAAGAATGTCCAACCCCTCTCAAGGAAACTGGTTCCAGAGCCATGCATCGAGGAAAGTCCAACTAGCTCTAGCCGGAACCTCTCAACCTAGCGCACTAGCTCTGGTTCCTTCCCCACCAGAGAGGTGACATTCCACGTTCCAAGAGCCAACTTCTGCAGCCGAGGATCGGAGCGCCAAGTTCCCCGCCCTCTGGACCTTGGTGTTTGTGTCTCAAATATACATTTGAGACATAAACTTGTGATACTCAAAATAGCTTCAGTGTGTCACAGAAATAAAAATACATTTTTTTGCAAGAAATTAACGGCAAAATTAGATTAAAAACATACTGGCTAAAACATCCAGTGGAATTATTACGTAGAATCAAAGTACAAGAAGAAGTAAAAAGAAATGATGAAGCCTGAAGAAGTCAAAGCAATAACCGAAAGTTAAAAGAAACTGTTTTATTTTCAGTATGAAGTTTGGCCACCAAATACCGTCCAGGGATCATGTGTTGGAAAATAAAAATTAAACCTAAAGCTAGATTTGGAATAAATAATAAAATGTAAATAATAACTCCAGATTATATACAATGAAAAATATCAATACAAGATAATGATAACTCAGGAAAACTCTTTGTCATTTATATTTCATCATGATGTTGTGATGAAAACCGTGAGGTGTAACTTTTCTGCATCTTTTTTCATCCTTGCTGGGTTGAGAGATATATCCAACAGTACTATTTATGTAAAGTCTGTGGACCTTTTCTACCATAAAATGGCATTTAATGTGACAAATCTAAATGTATGATGCCTCCTAGATATACCACAAGAAAGGAACTTAAAGAGGTGAAAATTATAACACATTACCTTGAGTTAGGTTTAAGCGTTGCTTAAAGTTATTAATTTTTGCTCTGAAGGCATGCTCCTCTTCAAGACACTTCTGATAATACCACTTCAGGTGTTCAGGATCTCCTTCCAATAGTCTCCTCATCCAGTCTTGTCTGGGCTTGACTGTCTTGATGTTGCTGTCACAGTAGCCCACCTGAACTTCATCCACTGTTGCAGCACTGATGAACTCTGGAAAGCCTGGGACTCCATCGGTAGCAGTAAGGAAATATCTCAGGGAATGTTTCACTGAAGGGAGAGAATATCACAGAAAAGGTGACGCCGTACCCTCATGCTAAATGAGGAATGCATTTTTACATTCTTATTGTCCACAAACAAGCCTGCCATTAATCTTCACATGGTGCAATATTCTGGCTGCTTTTAGTGTTGTTACAGCAAGTATTGGTCTGTTATTACATACATCAAACACAGTTCACATTATGTTTAGCTACTGCTGGAATAGATTTCCATTTGTATCATTGGCTGAGAGGAATAAATGACACCTTTGGAAGCACAAGACCTAATTGTAGGCTCCTGTCTTCCATAAAATGCATGAAGTAGTAAAACACTTTATATCCGCTAAAATGGTTTGCATCTTTTGTTTAGGAAGACGGTGACTTCATCATTAAAAAAAACATGTATTTGGTTGGAACATATGCAAGAAAGTTAATTTAGTCGATGAAAGCTTGGTACATTATAATGAGTCGATCTGTAATGGTCACATCTGTAGGCCTACGGCAATGTCTAGGTGTCTCGTGTTTCATGGGCAAACGCCAGGGCGTTGGCAAATGCTCACTGTGAACTGAAAACAAAGCTATCGGAATGTCCCGCTGGGATGGAAAACAAGTAACAACATGTAACCCCGTCTTACCTGAAGATGTGATGTGAAAGAGAAGCAGTGGGCCAAAATAGTTCATGATCCTGCTTTGTTCGAGCCAAAACGGTTTAAAAACTTGAGGTAAAGTCAGCCGCACACATAACCGGAACCAAAACAACTTGACGGGAAGAGGCGAGGTCACATTCGGCCAGTTAAGATGGGGAGGAAGCGGGAGAAAGTGAGGAAGAAGGGGGAAGGGGAAAAAGGAAGAAAAAGGAGGAGAGGAAAAAATTATACTATTTTGTGCAAACTTCGATGTAACAAACAGTTATGTAGTCCCCTGAATGGGAATTGGAAGATTTTATAACATTGACCCACATCTGACATTCCATGAACGTGGTACGAACCCACAGCTGGTATTGGGGCACTGATGAAAGATCACGTGACATGGTGTCCATCATGTGACACAGAGAATATGATTTAATGTGAAATAAACCGATATGCATTTATAAAAAAGAATACTTTCAGGGACGTACACGCCTTTTTTACCTTTTTGTCATTTACTCACCTGTTCATTCAATGTCAATTCAGTTAAATTTTATTTATGAAATTCATGAAACATGTCATCTCAAGGCACTTTCCAAAGTCAAATTCAATCAGATTATACAGATTGGGTCAGATTATACACATTGTTAAAAAAGATTCCTATCTAAGGAAACCCAGTAGTTTGCATCAAGCCTTGACAAGCAGCATTAACTCCTCCCGAAGAAGCGTAGAGAGACAGTCGTGCATTGTCCATGGCTTTGCAGTTTTCCCTCACACTGAGCACTACATCAAACACAGCTCACATTATGTTTAGCTACTGCTGGAACAGATTTCCATTTACATCACTGGCTGAGAGGATTAAATGACACCTTTGGAAGGAAAAAGCCATATAACGGAGGAGTATTCTGAGGTCATTATATTCAGTATTATATTCAATATGAAAACAACAGAAACATCTTTAATGTTCAGTAATTATGATTCAAGAGCAGACAAGGGAAGAACAAAACTGCAATGAGATGCAATAAGAAAAACAGATGAAAAGCCTCTTCATCCTTTTTATAGCTCAGGGATGAGAACAATTCTGCAATCAAAAAATTAAAAGCCTTTATAATAGTTGTCATGATATTTTACTTTAACAGTGGTTACAATTACACAACTCTTTTTATAAGAATCTGCATTTTGGTGCCAAACAGGGAGTAAAAGTTTTTATATATATTTTTTTTATTTTTTATTTTTTCAAAAGGATGAGCTTCTTGTGTCCAGCAGCTATTTGTGTTTATCCATGAAATTAGCATCTGTTGCCATTAAGATACATAACATCTTGATCCATTATATTGATAATATGTAATGTAATAAATTAGGCTTTTCTAATCCAAGCCATGTCCGTTTTTCAAAATTTTTCACAAATCACAATTCTTTTTAAAACATTTATGATGCTTTAAAACTAAAAAAGTTTTTATTACTGTACACATTTCTTCCCCTTTGGCTCCATCAGAAAAGCCCAGTTGATCACAAAGGGCACAAAGGACATTCATAAATCTGATCACTGAGTCTTTTGACAGAAAACTTGTGGACTGATGAGACAAAAATTTAACTTTTTGAAAGGTGTGTAAGATCTGGCACAGGCAGTCGTTTAGTTGGAGTGTGGTGACCCCCCCGGCTCCCACTTGGGATTGTTGGTTGGGTGTGTTATGTGGGAATGTGTGTACAGCGTTTTTTTTATTTTTGTAAGTCTGTGTGTGGTGAGTGGGGCACTAGGGAGGGATGGTGTGAATGAGTTTTTTTTTTCTTTCAGGTTCAGGTCCGGTCCACTCCCTTTCCCTCAAGAACATCTCAAGTCTCTGCTAGGTGCGGACCCCATCCCCCCACATCCTGCCCCCCTCCGGCCCTTGGATTTGGGGCAGCTTTGCAGGTGGGTGCCGGCCCGGTGGGTGCCGGCCCATTCCCGGTGGCTGCTTCGCAGCGCCCCCGCGGCGGGGGCCCCGGACGAGCCCCAGGGGGCCAGGGCGCCCCTGGGGACTCTGGCCCTCGGGGCCCATGGCCGGGACCACTTCAGCATAGCTGGCTGCCGGCGGAGCCCACGGGCTCGTCACCACGGCTTCTGGAGGCTTCGGCATTGCGGTGGCTGGGGGATTTCCTTGGGGTCGTCTCTCCTCTTTCCCCGGGGGGGTTGCAGATTTCCTTTGTTGGCCCCTCTTTGGCGCCCTGCTTTGGGGGCCCCTTTGGGAGTCCGGGGTTATGGGTCCCCTGACTCCTGCCTCGGTGCTCAGGGAAGGCGGGCCTTTGGTTCTCCACAACCACTATCAAGCTATTTCCTTCTGGATCATTTTCACATAAACTATTGCACTCTCACAAACACCCACAGGTGCTGGGTCCCAGGTATTAAATGTTCACTTATATACAGAAAGCCCGTAATTTATTTATTTATTTTTTTCTTTCACTTTCTTTTCTCAGGTATCACTTTACACATGTCAGCTTAAATGATAATACATATGATTTAGCAATGGCATCAAGGTGTTGTTCTATTGTATCTGTTACACTATGTCTGTTCGTTTTGCTGTTCTTTTTACATCTCTCTTTCCAGGTGATGAAGCAGACGAAAGACGTTTTATCATTATTTCCCTTTTATCTCTTCTTTCTTTCACCTCTTCTCTTTCTTTTTTTCTCTTCTTGTTCTTCCTTTACTCTCCTACTTTCCCATTGTAGTGTCCATATAATTTGAAATTATCCCTGCAGGAAACACAATAAAACTATTTGCATGCATAAATCAAGTGGAGCACTACGGCGAATGCTGATTGCTCCGCTTGTGAAAGCAAAGTCTGTCGAACTCTATTTGGCATTAAGACATCAATTCTTATTGCCACATTGCTAGACAGGACACTGGGGGGAAAAAAGAAGGCGGGGACTGAAGAGAAAGTGAAAGCGGGACTGTGGGGTTTGATTTAATAACATGACGCAACTTAATCGTGGAAGTCTAATATTTCTTTCATCTGGATCTTTGACTGTGGCACCAACAGGCTCAATGGCTGCAGGTTTTAGGCTCTCTGTGTTGATGCAGATGTAACATCACTGAGATTAAACAACCCTCTCATCCTTACCCTGGGAGAAAATGGTATGCGTTTGCAAATACACGTGAAAAACAGCAAATGTTACAAACTGCTTTGGTGTGGATTTCGTTGGCAGCTACACATTGTTTAAATTGTGTAGCTGTTGGAGCAGTATAAAACCATTCCTTTGCTTTGTATAGCTTCAAGTTGACTTAAAAAATCATTTGATCTAAAAATAAGTTTAAAAGCGTTTTAGTAATTTTTGAACGTGAGCAATGACGAAAGAACCAAACATGTAATATAATGTATGGTTTCTGTCTCCCTCTAGTGGAACGTTTCTGAATCATACCTTTAAAAGCAAGAAAAGTAAATATCTGAAAACAAATGGAAATTTCTTCAAATACTTGCCTTTTGAGGCTGCAAAAGCAACATCTTAGTAATCATTTTTAAACGTTCATTGTGTACTAGCCCCTTAGTGGCTTTTTGGATTTATCTCCTTATTAAACATGTTAATAGTTAATTAGATTAAAAGAAATGTGTCTACTGTGCCAAAATAGAAGCAGCTAAAGGTGCCTATAAATGACAAAATGTAATGATACCTTGAGATTAATAGAACTTGCAATTGCAACACAAGTAAGCATTCTTTCTTTAATCTTAATTTTCATGCTTGTTGGTTACAATGCAAAGGATGATCAACAGAAGAGTTTAAATTAAGGTAATTCTTTAAATGTTTTAAGCTACACTGAAGTCATTATGACAAATTTTGAAAAACCACTCTAATATATTCTAATTTTGCCATTCAGAATTATCTGTTGGTGAAAATCCAGCATCTTTAATTATGTTTCAGTTACCGATTATGCTGATTGTAAATATTCACAAGTTTTATTAGCTTTGTTTTTGTGGCTGACATGACAGTTGTTTTCACCTTTATCCTCAAAGATGCCAAAATAGCAACTTTTGTTCATTAAACAGTAATAAAATAATATCCATTTTCATGTACTTAAAAAAACAATTACAGTTGTTTCTTTCCACTGTCAAGTTATTCCGTTCCACTGTTACAACTTATTGTGACTTCTTCCTCTTTGTTTCATAAACAGACTTCTTTCTGCTGTTTACTACACAACAGATTTACAGAAAAAAAAGGCATAGAAGAAAAGGTGAAAACCAAAAAGATATTTACATTTTATCATAATAATGAATGTATTTGATATAACATGTTATGTATGTAAGTAAATATTATAAAGATAAATTATTTTCCAAAGACTGAATTTGTATAGCACTGTTCTGTCCAAACCAATAAAAGTATTATCACACTAAAGCCACATTCATCCACATTCATGAAAATGTAACTCTGTGTGAATTGTTTTAGCCTCAAATGAAGCCACCGCTCATTTATAGAAGTCCAGCTCCAAGATATCTAAACAAGTTGATCCAGGAGGCTTTCTGAGGTACTTGGCTTCAGCAAGTGTGTATTCAGAGCTCCTCTCACTAGAGATGAACAGAAAAGGTTCCACCAAGTAAAGCTTACATCCAGTCCAGTCTGTTTGCCATATTGTGTTAATTTTTGCTGCTGGACACAACATAATGGTACAACAACAATCCTTCATGCAGCATTAGCCCTCTATGGAGACGTGTCCATTGGAAGCTTGAGGTGTGAATTTATTGACTCTCCACCCAGTCAAATGTCGTCCTTTATTCTTCTCCTGTCAAGACAAACAGCAAAATGTGAACTCTTGCCTGTTACTGTAAATATAATACCACTCACGTATTACCAGAAAACAACTTAAAGGAGTAATAATTACCATCAACTTGCTTGAATCCTGGAATATAAAAATAAACACTATAAATGAAGTAGTGAACTATCAGCTCATAAATAATTAACATTAATTTCAAATTATTTCATGTAGAAAATACATTGTCTTCTCACCATTACGTTTCCTCAACCAGAAGACGCCAACAATTACAGCAACTCCCAGAAGAAATGCTGCAACACCTCCGGCAACAGCAGCAGCAGCAGGAATCTCTGGAGAAGACGCTGAGAAGGTCCAACAACATGGGCCAAACAGTTAGGAAATTAAGCTGTTTTGTTAAATAAATTCAAGAAGGCGTAATCTTGTTTGAAAACATAGAGTAAAAAAGATCTTACTGCCTTAAAATGTCATGTGATGAAGGAATAAAAAAAAAAAAAAAGGCAAACCTCACACTAACATCTACCTGTAAATTTACTATATTGGCAGAAAAGTACGGAGCCCGGAGAGTGCACTTTAAGTGATGTTTTTTTTCAGGTCGTGATAATTTGTGAGCACGTTTCCTTTAATTGAGCCCTCAAATTAATAAAACGTGAGCATGTTTTCTTTTAATTGAGTCCTCGAATTAATAAAACGTGAGCACGTTTTCCTTAATATGACCCAAGTCATCATACTCACAACGGTGGAGACGATTCGCCCCTAGCATCCTTTTTAATGTGCTCTAAACTCATAACCATCCCATGCTGGGTGGCTAGAGTTCTCAATATTTCCTTATACGCCATGCCCAAACTATGGTATATCCTGACCATCCATCTCAAAGGCTACGAAATGGAAATGTAAGCTATTCGACCAGTTTCCACTATCTCCTGGATTGTTGACTATAGCCTTTTTGTGCACACAATTTATTCGAGCACACGTTTTAATTATTCGTGGGTGCGTTTTGGTAGATCAAGATCTCGAATATACTATAACGTGCTCATGTTTACATGTGTCAAGACAATATTGAGTGCACGTTTTACATATTGTGGCCACGTTTAAGTAGACAAATGTTGACAAATGCACACAATGTTCTATAACTATGTTCACTAAACTGCGCTCTCGTTTTAGTAAATCATGCGCTCGTTTGAGTAAATACTGCACTCGTTTAATAAATTGTGCCCTCGTTTTACTAAGCTTAAAATGAGAGCTCAATTTAGTAAAATGAGCTCACACTATAGTAAAACGAGAGCACAATATAGTAAATTGTGCACACGATTTAGTAAAACGAGCGTACGATTTAGTAAAATGAGCTCACAATATAGTTAAACGAGAGCACAATTTTGTAAATCGTGCACACGATTTAGTAAAATGAGTGCACAATATAGTTAAACGAGAGCACAATTTAGTAAAACGAGCGCACAATGTAGTAAAACGAGCGCACATTCTCTCAACATGCAAAACATTTTGCGATGACCCCTCTAGGGCTCTGTAGAAAAGAGACAACATTCTTAATATATTTCTTATTTACTGACGTTGAGTTTGTAATGTGTCTTTGGTTGCAATGCTCTAAAAGAGCCCGTTGATGGGGACATGTAACCCTTTTCTTCCTCTGCAGTGTATGTGCTAAAAGTTGTTTTAAAATGCCTTGTTCAAATATGCACGAATATACCAAGAAATAATGTGCTCTTTAAGGGAACATATGTGGCTTAATAATTTCAGTTTGCTCTCCTAAATTAGTGGAGCCATCACAGAGGTCCATCTTACCCCAGTTTGTACGGATGACAGATTTATCCAGTGTGACTATTATGTCACCTTCAGCACCAGAAAGATGAAACACACAGTCGTATCTCCTCCAGCCTCCAGGCTGGACGGATGAAATTTTAAGATCAGCACTCATCTGGAAGGTCCCATCATTGTTCATGAGGATCTCTCCTTTTTCCACACCCTCATGAATCTCCTCTCCGTCTTTCCTCCAGAATATTTCAGCTCTGTCAGGGTAGAAACCTGTAGCATGGCAGGTAACCACAGAGGAGGGAGTCTTCTGGAGCAGAGATACAGACGGGCTTTCTGCAGAGAGAAAATACTCTTAAATATGATACGTATCATTCCTGCTGATTCAGGTGTTGCAGCCATTAAATATAGTGTCAAATACCTGACCTCTGCAGAAAGCTCCTCCCATGATGGATATATTTTTTTAACCAGTCGGGACATTTGTAGATGTAGTAGTTTTTATTATGTTCTAATCTAGCTTTCTCGGCATCCCACATACGTTTTGTGACGACAGCTTGCGATTTAGGAGCAGTCCATGTCAGTGTGTTTAGGTCCAGGGCTAAGAAGTCCTCACCATTAAACCCATACTGATTAAACCCTTTAATTTCCCCAGTCTCATCATCCCACTCACAGCCATTCATTCTCTGTAAAATGTAGGGACCTAAAATACAAGAACAATTGAAAAAAAAAATAGAAACACAGTTTTTATCCATACAGCTGCATGTTATGTCTAAATAAGACAAATGTGCATTTGAGACAAAAACGTGTGAGACTCAAGATAGCTTCAGTGTGTCACATAAATGAAACTGTCATTTTAAAGTCAAATTAAATTGAGAAAATCAGACTGAACTTTTTCAAGAAAGGAACATTAAAATTACAATAAAAACATATTGCTTTAAGAAACAATGGCAAAAATGTGCAAGAATTGATTGTGTAAAATCAAAGTACAAGAAGTATTATGTAGATAAATTATGTCTTCTATTGAGACAGTCATAAATATCTCAAAGCAATAACCGAAAGTCAAAAGATACTGTTTTATTTTCAATTTGAAGCTTGGCCTCCAAAGGCCATTTAGGTATCATGTGTTGGAAAAATACAAGTTAAACCTATAACTATTTTTAGATGAAATTATCAAATGTAGATAATAATTTCAGCTTAAATCCAATGGAAAAAAGATTAATAAAGGATAATGATAACTTAGGAATACTCTTTGTCATCTATATCTTACTGTACTTCTATGCAATTTCTATTACTCCTCAGTTTATATTAATGTTATAAAAGGTTTCACATTTTTAGCTAAGTTAATGGAAACTGTGAGGTGTAACTTTTCTACATTTTCCATCATCCTAACGAAGCTTGAGAGATAGAGGCTACCACAACCGTCACACGACTAAGAGTAATATTTACTAAGTTTAATAAGATTAACTAAAAGTAATATTTATATAGAGTCTGCAAACTTTTCCTACCGTAAAAATTAAATTTAATGTGACAAATCTAAATTCATGATGACTCCTAGATACAGCAGAAGAGGACCCAAAGGAGGTGACAATTATAACACACATTACCTTGAGTCAGGTTTAAGCGTTGCTTAAAGTTATCAATGTTTGCTCTGAAGATATGCTAACTTCCAAGACACTTCTCAGAATACCACTCCAGATGTCCAGGATCCTCTTCCATCAGTCTCCTCATCCAGTCTTGTCTGGGCGTGGCCTTCTTGATGTTGCTGTCACAGTAGCCCACCTGAACTTCATCCACTGTAGCAGCGCCGATGAACTCTGGAAAGTCTGGGACTCCATAGGTAGCAGTAAGGAAATATCTCAGGGAATGTTTCACTAAAAGGAAAGAATATCACAGAAAAGGTGATGCCGTAACCTCATTCACAATGAGGAATGCATTTTTACACTCTACTGATCCACAAAAAATGATTCTTCACATGGTGCAATATTCTGGCTTGTTTTTTTTTGTGTGTCGTTATAGCAAGTAATGGTCTGTTATTACATACATCAAACACAGTTCACATTATATTTATATCATTGGCTGAGAGGAATAAATGACACCTTTGGAAGCACAAGATGTAAATGCAGGTTCTTATTCAGGGTCAGCTATACTGTCTTCTCTAAAATGCATTAAGTAGTAAAACACTTTATATCTACTAAAAAGATTTTGCATTTACTTGTTTAGGAACACGGGTACTTCATTGTTACAAAAAATTATCACTGTTAACCATTAATGTGTCACTACTTTTTGTAGAATTAGAAATTAAACATATTGTTTAACATGTGATAAAAATTAAAATATGATTTTAGAAACATGTGCCTCAAAGTGTCTAAAAATCTGCTGTAGCACGTCCTGTTGCCAGAATTGATGCACAGCTTAAGCTGCAAGGCTGAAGCACATCAAACTGCAGAGAGGGCACGAGCTGATCAGATTATTACAAATTTACAAACTTCATTAATCGCCATCTCTGTCTTGATCAGTAACAAGTGAACACAGCGAGCAATAACAGACAACCAGAAGCGTCTAATTGGCTGTGAATGACATTGCAAACTAAGCTTTGACGATGAAAGCTTGGGATCTGTAAGGTATAATGATTATATCTGTACTCAATGGACAAACACCAGGCCGTTGGCAAACGCTCACTGTCGACCGAAAATGAAACTATCAGAATGTCGCGCTGGAATGGAAAACAAGTAACAACATGTAACCCCGTCTTACCTGAAGATGCGACGTGAAAGAGAAGCAGTAGGCAAAAGTAGTTCATGATCCTGCTTTGTTCGAGCAGAAATGGTTTAAAAACATGAGGTAAAGTCACTTATGGAAGATACAAAATGTTCTACCTAATCACACTATGAGTTAATGACGTGAGTTTCATACCTCAATTTTAGGGTTAAAGGAGATGAGACACAAATCTCAACAAATTTGACCCTGCACAATGACCACCCTTCACCCCAATTAATTGTATGACTTAATCAATTCAGAGCTTTAATGTATAACACACCCCTCCGTCTTCAAAATCCACCTGGTTGATGTTTTTCATCTAAGTGCTTAGAGTTGTTACGACACAGAATTCACACAAAAAACAAATTCTGCGTTTTTACCAGCGACTTGTATGCTATCTTGCCTAGGTAGCACCCATAACCACTACAAAGACAATACTGAAATTTAACTGCAACTGGACTAATACGACGTTTGACCTTTTTTATATACACTAAAAACATTCATACATTTATATTCCCACATGTTTTAGCAGATAGTCTAAATGCTATTTCTTTGCGTGCTCAAATGTTGTCGCAAAGGTTTATTGCGTGTGTAGCAGCCGGACGGAACTCCAACCTCCTCCAGGATGCTCCTGAGCGGAACCCTTTTTTTTATCTTGCGATATTTCTTTTGAGTCCTCGTCTTTCCTTTGTATGCTTCAGGTAAAGTGTTGCATATTTAGACGGAAAAACTTAATCAGAGGTGTTGTTAAATAAATTGTTGTAAAGCGGTTTTCTCGTCAGACATATATTTATTACCTGGTGCGGAATGAGCATAAACCAAAACTTGAAATACTCCGAGTAGGACGTGTACTCGCAAGATTTCGACGAGTTTGCTTGAGCAAATGCCACGTTTGACAAGCAGCATCACCGCAGACGTGATTATCAGCACTTTTCCTTCTCAGGACTCTGCGTTATCTAGTGGCAAAACAAGACGGCATATCAGAAACCACTCGGTAAGATTGAACCGACTGTTTTTTTTTTAAATTACATTTTGCATTTTGTAACGATGCTAAGTTGCTGCATGGAGCTAGCACATTCACTGGGTATAGGGCTTGGGATCCGCGTTGCATTGTGGGACGTGGCGGCCATGTTGATGGCAACGCAACGTTAAAATACCTCTGACATAACGTTGTTGAACAAAGAGACGTAGAAGTAGAGTTGAGAAAGAATAGATAGAAAAAATATGTTAAAATCCCGAAAAGGATCTGAAATTTACCGGGACACATTAAATAGAGAAACCAGGGACCAGTATGTTGACAAAATCAGCATTATTATGGAGCGCCAACAACGACTTGTTGCCACTGTTTTGCATATCAGACGTCTTCGGCTACCTTGTTTGCGGTGTGAGCGCCTATACTTCAGAACAGTTCCAAAGCTACAAGTCCTTGGAGTCTCATGTGCAGTTTACGAATGGATGGGTTCAGGAGCTGCAGCTCATAAAGCCAGCAAACAGTGGGAACACAGTAATTCGTACAAAGGTAAGCTGTGCTCAGACGGGCTCTGGCACCTGCTAACCGTTAGTGCTAACAATCACTCACGCATGTAATGTACTTTTAACGAGCTGCTATGTGTTTCAAAGGTGTAGTTAGTAACATTAACTGCCAACCCTCCCTAAATCCTCCGGGTTTCTCACGTATTTGAGCCTTTTCCCGCTGCCGTTTTAGTATTTATGTGCATGTATGTGGTGTCGCGGTTGAAGGAAAGAAACAATGTAGGCTATAAAATAAAACCTTGCATCTTTAACTTACCAGAATGAAAATGCAGGGAACACACTCTCATTGACATCGGGATACTGTGGAAAGTTATGCCGCGATCCAAGCGAGCCGACGACTCTTTTTATCGCTGACACTTGTTCTCCGTGGTTGCGCCTCCAGGCAGGAAAGCGGTGGAAAGTTAACCCATTTTCTATGTTTTTTCCATGCCGATCATGTGTTGCGCTGTTACAGCCCACAATACAGCAATGGTTTACCATGGTTGAAATCAAGTTACGGTAAAATTAATCAAATTAAAACACGAGTGAGAGAGGGAGTACAGTATGCGGTAGTCATAGGCAGTAATCTGAGTAGCGGTGGCGGAGGCATTCAATATGGGGGCCACGGAAAGTAATACGTCACAACGCCCAAGCCCTATTAGCTGGCTAGCTAGCTCGAGTAAACAGCTCGTAGAAACCGGTGGTCGTTGTTGTTTGATGGTCGGATTTTACTGTTTACTCTGAGATAAAAGTTGTTTCTCCTCTTAGGGAATCAAAGAGATTATCCGTTTTAGTCCCACAGCAAATAAACAATCTCAGCACAGAGCTTGCTGCACCGGGTTCAAGATATTGTTGTTCAACGTAAACAGTTAATGCAAAGGAATTTTTGCATACGCCTATATAAAACCACTGTGCCGTTATTATACTACTAAGAAAAGTCTTGTTAAAGATCTCTGAATACTGCAGTCATGACCGTTTTAAAGCTTAAACATAAAATCGCCATAATGGTCATATTCCCTGTACACCAATCAGGCATAACATTATGAACACGTGCATTATATTCACCTTTTTCCTGCTAACCAAACTGTGCTGTCCATGCATGAAGGTTTATATCAGAACGTGGCACCAAGACTGCAGGGAATATTTAGATTTCTGCAGGATTAGAAGCTGGACACCCGTGGATTCGACTTGTTTATTCAACATATGTCACATTTGCTCGACTGGAGAGTCAACACCCAGTAGTCGGATGTGCTCCTCAAACCATTCCTGAATAGGCATAAATAATAAATCATTATTAGTTTAAATAAGCTTGTTAATTTGGGTATGTATGCGTGCCTGTCCCCCCCCCCCCCTCCCTTGTGTTTCCCTCTTCTCTCTCTGAGACTGGATAATATAGGTTTCGGTGCATTGCTGTCCACTCACCCCTTCCTTCTCGTTTCCGTTAAATCTTGTCAGGTAGGCACATGCTCAAAGATAAGACGAGAGACTCGTGAGGGAGAGCCAGAGGAAAATTAAATTGGTGTCAAAGCTGAAGACAAACTCTACAGTGTGTGAGGTTTTTTGCATTTAAGCCAAAGGACTGCAGCCAACCTCTTGATCTATTTGAGCCTGTATTTTGAGAGGATATGCTTGCGTTATTATGCCATTATCATATTATTTGAAGAAGGTCATGATTTATGGCATTCATTTTTTTTGAATCGTCCTTTTTTATTATTATTGTTATCGTGACAGGCCTATTCCTGAAGCCTTTCTACCTTGTAGCAGGTCCCAAACATTATGGGATAATCTGTGGAGATTCACTTTTCTCCCAGAACCAGCTTGAACTTCTTCTGCCATTCTTCTACGATTCTTCTTCTGGAAGATTCCCTGACTCAGTTTTTCAGCCATCACAGTTTTGCTTTGTCAACGTGTTTTAAACCCTTACATTGGTCAATATTTTCCAATTCCAAAACATTCATCGAGGGATATGGTCATAACTTTATGCAACCTATATCCCTCTCACTAAAGTGAGTGCTATTCTCTTTTTTTTTTTTATGCATCACCCTGATGTTTACTCCTTCAGCTGAGTTTGAGTGTGTTCCCTTTTTTGGGGATGCGTGAAAAATATGCAGAGCTTTTTAGCGATTGGGTGGGGTTTCTATGACTCCAGAGAACCAGTTACGTTTCTTAAAGATTGTTAAAATATGCTTTGATGGTTGCTGAATGTTGCTAATACATGAACGTCTAGAACAAAGGTGCAATAACCCTTAAGAACTGTAATTAGCATAACTTGAAAGTGTACATTTTGTTTTAACATGCCACACCATCAACAACAGGGGGAGTTGTGGTGATTGGTTTGATCAGGGTGCTTCCATCCTGTGAAAGCTGCAAGTTTCTAAGTTCGAGTTCCCCCCCTCTGTCACTAGGGGTCCCTGAGCGAGACTTTCAAGGCAAGGCAAGGCAAGGCAAATTTATTTATATAGCACAATTCAGTACAAAGACAATGCAAAGTGCTTTACATGATTAAAATATAGCAAAATAATACAGAATAAGAGCAAGTAGGAATAAAATATAGAAAGAAAATAGAACAAAAAAGTGGTGATTCAGTTAACTAGGACAGTTGAAGGCAATTTTAAACAAATGTGTTTTTAATCTTGATTTCAGCCCCAGGAGGCTCCCTGGCCACTCCACAGTGGCAGCCCACTGGCCCCTGAGAGATGGGTTAGGTGCAGAGGGCAAATTTCATTGGAATTAGGGAGTTGCAAATAGGGATGCACCAATATGAAAATTTGGGCCCATATCGATTTCTGATATTAATATTGCTGTTATGTCCAATTATAAGGCGCATTAAATATTCTTCCAAAGTGTGTAATACCCCTCCACGTCCACAGCTCTCTATCCGTCTCTGTCGGGAGGACAGAGTAGTTGGACCACACTGCCCTGTTTCTAACATAAGGCCAAAATAAACTTAACTTTTATTTTTAATTAACTTCTTGATTTATTGTTGGTTAATCTTTGAAAATTCTGGATTTTATTTTCCCAATGCACTCATTGGGCTTCCATGGAGAGAAGAGCTTGCAATGCTGAATATATGTTTAGGAAAATATATTGTCAAAATATTTTTTGACTTTTTTATACATGATAAACAACTGATACATTTATATCCATAGACATAATATAAGAGTAGACGCGTCATAGGGCGCAGGTTCGCACGTCAACGTCACCGCCATATTGTATGTGGCAGAAAAAAGTTGAGTTCTGTTATTGTGAACGTGGATCAGAGAAGATGCCTCATTCCTGTGCTGCAATAAATACACACACACACGCATATATATATATATATATATATATATATATATATATATATATATATATATATATATATATGAGTGTGTGTGTGTGTGTGTTATGAATATAAGGATCAATTTGTTAAATCTAAACATTGTGGTCTTCATTATTTCATAAACCCGTGTCACATGTGAACCTTTAGGAACAGACTTTTTGGGTGAGTATTAAAGAGGTAAAATTAATAATATGAGAAAAAAAAGTCCTAAAGTAAAAATAAACTAACAAACACAGAAGTGATAATGTTATGATAAAAACATCATATTATGAGAATTAAGGGGGAACATTTCCAGAATAATCACAGTTTGCAGAATTATTTCACTCCTGGAGTAATAGGGCCAGGTTAGATTATTTTAATTATTTTTATTCTTTAGGAGAATAAATTCAGGAGAATGTAGCTAAAGGGATACGAAAATAAACTTGTAATATTACAAAAAAGAAATACTACGAATACAAAGTATATTCAGAGATTAAAGTCCCTCTGATACTGTTTAAGTGACTGAGTAACTGCAGATTTGCCACATTTAAGATGGCGGACGCTCTGACGCACCGCAGCATAGGCAGAACCCGCCCAATGACGCGTCTACTCTTATATTATGTCTATGTTTATATCCCCACATGTTTTAGCGGCTAGCCAAAATGCTATATCTTTGGTGTTCAAATGTTCCAAAGGTCTATTGCACACTGCAGCAGCCAAGCTTTTTTTTTTTTTTTTTTTTTTTTTTAAACCATAATACAAGGCACTTTAATTTACTCATTTGCTTATGGTTTTTTTTAAGTTAGTTTGAAGTTACACTATCAAAGTGAAGCCTGTTCTTACCTCTTTGTGTAATGCCCCTAACTGTAAACATTTAGTTTTATTTTCATTGTTTACAACAGCCTGGCGTCCATTTTGTTTTACAAGCATATTTTCACAGCTTGTATTTAATTTCACTTTGAATTCAGGTCAAATTTCAGACCAAATGCTTGACATAAAAGCAAGTATTTAAAATCATTTCTAGAATTTATTTTTGGGAAATGAAAATGAGGGGGGGCGGGGGGGGATCAATCAGATTTGATATAATTAAATCTGAGATTTTGGCCCAGCCCTACATCTGGTGCTCCCACCAGCGGCAGAAGCTGGTGGGAGCCAGTGAGGTGGGAACCAGCGTAGTGAGGTTAGGGTGGGTTAGCTGCCTCTAACTCCACAGAGTGCCTCTGTTTCAGGTGCTGAACTAAAATCTTGTGCTTTGTCGGTGTATTCTTTCATGTGGACACCCTGACGTTTATTCCTTCAGCTGAGTTGGAAGGTATTCCACGTTTTGGGGACGTGAGAAAAATATGCAGAGATTCTTAACGAGCGGGTGGGGTTTCTTTGAATCCAGAGAACCAGTTACATTGTTTTAAAGATAGTTAAAATGAGTTATGATGGTGGCTGAATACTAGTACATGAACTCCCAGAGGGAAGCTGCAACAACCAGTAAACGCTGAGCCCATCTCACCACTCGAGTGTAATTAACATAACTTCAAAGTGTTTATGTTGTAGTTGAGATACCACACCATGCAGCACCATATGCACAGAGCTGTTGGTCACTTTTCACCCAGCGGCTTGAACGTCTTCTGCTGTTTGAGCTGCAGCAGCTCTCCCTGTGGACCAAGCCACATGGACCACACAGGCTGCCTTAAGCTCCTGATGGGCTGAGCCATGGCCTTCACCACTTTTCCTTCCTTTGAGTTTTGATCGAAAGAAAGGATTCCCTTTTTTTTTTTTTTTTTTTTTTTTTTTCTGCTGGAGAGTCTTGGTCAGTCGGGCATATGTAGCGTTGTCCTGCTGAAAAACCAGGTCATCCCCACACAGACGAGATCAAGAGATCTTCACAGTACGGATTACTTGACAGGAAACAACATGAAATTCAAATATTTGCACAGATTTTGGAACTAAAGGCTGTATAAGCTCCTGTATCAGTGTGGGTCAATATCTTTGACCCGGATCAGTTCCACTTTACAAACCCAACCACCTCCTCCTCATGTCGCCTTTCTGAGGATCGTCTTACTGACATTGTTTTCTTCCCTGCAGGAAAAACAACAGACTAGTAAACTTCCTCCCATCATTGTCTGCAGGCTATCGGAGCCACCCTGCTGATCAGCGCGGCTCCATTCCTCATCCTTTTCCTGATCCCAGTCCAGTCCAACAGCGACCAGCACCAGAACCTGCTCAAGGTGCTGCTGAGTTTCGCGTCTGGCGGACTGCTGGGTGATAACTTCCTGCACCTCATACCGCACGCTCTCGGTTGGTTGTTATTTTTTTTTATTCATTTAAATTAATTGTTATAGATTCCACAACTGCAGTTTCATTTACATAGTTTAAATATCCAGAAAGACGGATAATAGGCAACATTTTAGGTTCTTTTTCTTAACACTCTAGCACAAGCAATGAGTAGAAATGTTTTTGCTGTTTAGCTCAATATAAAAGGAGCTTGTTTTACAAACTGTTTGGTTTAAAAAATCCTGTATTTACTGAGTACAGCTGCTGAATCCGCCGTTTGAATTTCTCATTTTTTAATGCCTGTGTCTTTATATCGTTGTGTTCTGCATAGAGCCTCATTCCCATCATGAAGATGGAGATGATGGACACTCTGCAAGTGAAGAGTCACATGACCACGGCCACTCCCATGGTAACCCTAGGATCTCTTTTTACCAAATCGTTCGACAATAAATTCAGCGATAAGCTGATATCTGCCACTTGTTATCTCGAACTTGCACAGGAGCCGCCCACGGTCACATGATGTCCGTTGGATTGTGGGTTCTCGGGGGGATCATCGCCTTCCTGGTTGTTGAAAAATTTGTGCGTCTGCTGAAGGGAGGGCATTCCCACAGCCACTCTCACGGTAGGAGGGACATTTTTCTGAACAGAACAGTTTACAGATGGGTTCTTTTGATGAATATTTAGGATTACCTTCTAATATTCCTCTGCTACTGATGGTTTCTACACCATTTTCTTCTTTTCTGTAGTAGTTTGCGTATGACTGAACTGTAGTGTGAAGCGCTTTGGAGGTCGTCAAGACTAGTTAAAGTGCTATACAAGTACAAGCCATGAGTAACTGTGGAGAGGAATAAATAAATAAATGCTCTCTACTCGTAGCCACTTTCAGATTTGCTTTATACACATGAAGCAGCAGGGTTGCAAAGTGTGTTTAGATCTGCTTCCAAAATGCAATTAGAGCACAAGATGCCAGACTGGAGCTGATTACATCATTTAGGACAATTGATTTTTAGGATCACCTTTGTGAGCTAAATTGAAATTCTTCTGGATGTCACACTTTCAGCTGCTCCTAAAGAAAAGGACAGTGATAGAGAGGGGGAAGAGGAAAAGAAGACAAAAGAGAAGAAAAAGAACAAAGATGCAAAGGTGCGAGAGACGCAGGAGAAGAAGGGCACAGGTGAGTAACTTTTTGGGTAAATCCCTAAATTTCCTTGGTTTATCCCTATCACTGCCACTCTCCCTGCCAGGCTCCCTGCTGGTTCAGGAATCACTTAAAAAGTTCCACTTAGATTATTTGTTTGCACCCCTGAGGTACACATTAAGTTTATAGTTAAGAAAAAAACAAAAATAATTTGAGCAAAAACTGCTAAGGTGTCGAAGCTAAAACAGCCTCATCCATCTCTTTGATTACAGTAAAGCTGTTTAAAGATTACATTTAGCAATTACCTAATAATTGGTAAAATGATTTTGAATGAAAAGAAATAAATTGTTATATACAAGGCTGTTAAAATTATCTTGTTAAATATTGCTGTTATTTCTTCACTTTGACACAATAAAATAAGTTAAAGCAACGGTTAATTTCTGTATTACGGTATACAACCATTTGCTTAGTCCAGCTAGTGATTGGGGGAGAGGACTCCGCTAATTATTTACCTGAAAGCTAAGAAGTAGTGTCCAAAATAGAGACGTTAAAAGACAAACCAGAAAGCAACAAAGCAAAGCCTGCTATAGAAAGCGCCACATGTCCCTCTCACATGCAGCTATTGGACTTCTGCTAGCAACGATAATGCTAGCAGCTCACTTCATTGATGCAAACTGGTCTGAACTCCTTTGCATTAGGAGAGCTGGTCCACTGAGCGCCTCTATTTAGAAGCTTGTGTGCAGCATTTTCAGGCTGTCGCACAAGAACAGACGATAGAGAAATGTTTACAACACTTGGGACAGACAGTGCCTGCAAATATACTTAAAAGGCTCTTATTTAAAAGTTTGCTTGTAAATTGTTCTGTTTGGAATAGAAAGTGAGAAGGAAAAGTCGGCGATGTCTCTTAATCCAGCTTTAAATGTCCTGAACAGATATTCTAGCTTTAGTTCATCCTGAGCCTTTTTGGCGTATCTTCATAAACTAGAACTTATCAGCAAAATAGTCGTTTTAGCTATTTGTGATAACAATATGGACCATGTTTGGTAAGACAAAGCTCTAATTCATATATTTATTATATGTATATTAAAAATATTGATTCTGTTGAGATATAGTTTTCTAACAAAATGTAGGCCAACTGTTGCTAAGTCTTATAGAAAGTAAAAAATTATTGCACGTGTTCTCTGGAGGTGTGACTGTAACAGTTCATCATTCAGTCTCTTGACAGAACCTGTCAGGACATGATTGATAATAATAATAATCATGATAATTGTGGCGGTCACGTGATGGTATGTGCTCAGCTACCGAAGAAGACAGCCAGTGTTTGAGCGCTGCAAATGAATTAGTCTAAAAGCATGAAAGGAGGAAGTTCTGTCTAGACTATAATTGTATTATTGGATAGCTTCGTGGTTTTCCTAAACTTTTATTTTCCTCGTGTGGCGCGCTCATTTATGACAGATTTGTGACCTGACCCCACAATGCATACCCTACACTTCACTTTTTAGCACATGTATGTAGCAAAAAGACCTCACTAAATAATATTCCTACTTCTCTGTGATAACCATTTATTTGTCTCCATGGAAGCAGAAATCAAGGTGTCCGGTTATCTGAACCTAGCAGCTGACTTCACGCATAATTTCACCGATGGCCTGGCAATCGGCGCCTCATTCCTCGTCAGCCCAGCCGTGGGCGCCGTCACCACCCTGACAATCCTGCTCCACGAGGTTCCACATGAGATCGGGGACTTTGCCATCCTTGTTCAGTCTGGCTGCACTAAAAAGATAAATATATAAATAAAAAATATTTTTATATTGATGTTTATGATACAACACAGTGACCTCTAGCATCATCAAATCCATTTGTCCTAAAATGGGCACTAAAATGGGAGATTATGGACACATTGTAATCACTATAAAAGTAGTGGAAATTATTCAAAAATCCATTGAATCTGTCTTGTCCACAATTAGATTTTGCATTAATACAGCAGATGTTTATGCTTTCGTAGAACCAGCAGTAGAAAAGTTGTTTTCTAAAATCACAAAGTTGCTTTTCTCTAATAATTGATTAATGGCCTATAATAATTAGAATGTTCCCTTTAAACGAGAAAAACAGAAATGAAGGCAATAATGAGACTGAGTTGCCGCTGTTCCCCTCTGTGCACCAGGCCATGTGTCTACAGCTGCTGACCGCAGTGGGAGCTCTGGCCGGGACGGCGTGCTCCCTGATGGCCGAAGGCGTGGGCGCCACGGCCACCGCCTGGATCCTCCCCTTCACAGCTGGTGGGTTCGTTTACATCGCCACCGTGACGGTGCTCCCTGAGGTGCTGGCCGGCCGCTCCAGTTTCGGCCAATCCCTCATGGAGATCCTGGCGCTGCTGTTCGGAGTTTTACATTCCACACAAAAATTAAATGTTGCTTATGTTGATGTGGTCACACTGTGCTTTGTGCTGAAATAAATATTTTTCAGTAACTTGTTCTCCTGAGATGAACTTGGCTGGATGTCCCCAAATAAAGGTCCATCGTTTTCTCTTATCTGCTCCTCAATAAATGCAAAAATCAAATGCATAACGTTTAGCAGAATTTCTGTCATAACAGTGTCATGGTTTAAGTTTTGTCTGGCTTCTTTGTAGTGATGTTACGTGATGTGCCGAGGCTTCGAGGCGTGTGTCGAGTAATGGAGGGGGCATTTCCGTAAAGCGCGTATCGAAGCTTGCTTCATTTAGGAGAGGAGCCGAAAACGATGATGTCCGAAGCTTCGCTGCCCGGCTGTACCACCTGACTACTTCGGGAAGTGGTTCAGATTTCGGTGCGGGGTTTGACCACTGAGATATAGCTCAGTGGGTTTGACAGCTTTAGAAACCCCACAGCAGTGTTTTCGGCAGCCGCCTCGCCAAACTCACGCTACCGCCTCGGCAACATTCCAAAAAAATAAATAAATAAATAACTTGATATGCTACGCATGTTTATTTGACGTTAACACGCGTTTTTTTATTGTTGCTTTCTTGCGTACATATAGGGAATGACAGGGAAAAAACAGGCAAAAATACATGGATACTTTGAAGCGAGAAGTGACTTCACCGACGCCTACCCCCTCCCCGCCCCCTCCACCCTCCGCCAGTAACCGCGCCGATGACTGCCGCATCACTATTTTACAAACACACTATCACAATTTTTGCATGCTGATGTTTGCTTGTTGTGCAAATACAGACAGGTAACCAACACTGTATTTATTCCCTTTTAACCAGCCACCAGAAAACAAGAGCTGGATGAAGCTCTTGTCTCCATGATAATGAAGGATACCCAGCCTTTCACTATTGTGGATGACGTTGGATTCAGGACAGAGGCAAACATAAGCAGGCTGGAGAACCCCCTGGAGTACTGGGCTAATCATTGGTCACTGTACCCCAATCTGTACAAACTTGCACTTGTTTATTTATGCATTTGTGCCATGTGAGCGTGTCTTTTCAAAGGCTGGAGAAGTAGTGTCAAAAAAGAGAAATCGTTTGAAACCAAAAACTGTGGAGAAATTGTTGTTTCTCAATAATAATGCATGAAATCATCCAAGTTACACAAGCATTAGCCTATTCACTACCCCCTCCCTAGTTCCACAAGCACTTTCACTGTCCTCTGCCTGATTAAGCCCATGCCATTTTTCTAGAGTCACGGAAAAACATTATTACACAACATGCTATATCACATGACACTACTATTTTGGGAATAATTACACACAGAGAATACATTCAAACAATATTTTATTATACACATATGTGTATACATAATTTATGTAGACAAATGATTTTGTCCTACACCTTTTGTGAAGTCATTCCCAAGAGCCATAATAGACAAAAAACCAATGCATCACACATGTTAAGATACAGCTGGCTGTGATTATACACCTCGCCAGTAGGTGGTGTCGTGTGCACATGAAGCATCAAGAAATGAACCCTTTCTCGAACCAGTTGGCTCAAGTGGTTCAATGCCTCATGAGGCTTCATCTCACCATCACTACTTCTTTGTTATTTTGTAGTTCACTTAGCTCTCCCTTGCTCAGCTTTAGTCACTCCTCTGGACACTAATTAGTTTTCATTCCCGTCACCTGTCAGGCAGCAATTACCCCTGATCTGTTGCCACCTATGTTCACCTCTTTATAAGACTCACCTCATTCTGTTCTCGTCGCCGGTTTATGGTTGGACAGTTCTTACTCATGGAAAACACATATAGATAACTTAGAAACCAAGTGTAAAAAAGTTATTAATCTGTTAAAGGCTGTGGCTGGAAATAATTGGGGGGCAGATAAACAGTCATTATTAAGCATATACAGGGCTCTCATGAGAGCAATAATAGATTATGGCAGTATTATATATAGAGCAGCAGCTAAAACATCATTACAAAAAATAGAAAGTATACAGTGTAGAGCTTTACGTATATGTACAGGAGCAATAAAAACAACACCTATTAATGCTCTCCTAATTGAAAATGGGGAAACTTCACTGGAAATGAGGAGAATTAAATTAGCTTTAGCATATTGGATGAAAATTAAAAGTAATACAGATAATCATGTGAATTCAACTATTATACAAAATTGTTGGGAATATGTGAAGTTCCAAAGTAATGGATTTGGATGGATGGTTAGGAAATGGATTAAAAAGTATGGATTAGAAGACAAGGAAATAGCTCAATTTAACCCAATTAGCGTTAAACACCAGTAAGACCAAGGAGATGGTGATCGACTTCAGGAGAAGACCCCCACCTCACTCACCTGTGAACATCCAGGGGCAGGACATAGAAACTGTGGAGAGTTTCAAATACCTGGGTGTTCACGTCAACAATAAGCTGGACTGGACACATAACACCGACGCCCTGTATAAGAAGGGCCAGAACCGGCTCCACCTCCTGAGGAGGCTGAGGTCCTTTGGAGTAAGCCGGCCTCTGCTAAAAACTTTTTATGACTCTGTGGTGGCCTCAGCCCTTCTCTACGCTGTCGTCTGCTGGGCTCCTGGCAGTGCAGAGCGGGACAGAAAGAGACTGAACAAGCTGGTGAGGAAGGCCACTTCTGTCCTGGGCTGCCCTCTGGACTCTGTGGAGGAAGTAGCTGAGAGAAGGGTGTTGTCCAAGTTCACATCCATCATGGACAACACCTTCCACCCCCTGCACCAGACTGTAGAGGAGCTGAGCAGCTCCTTTAGTGACAGACTTAGACATCCTGTCTGTAAAAAGGAGCGCTACCGCAGGTCATTTATTCCTGCTGCTACCAGACTTTACAATGCTGCACTGTAACTGCAACTGTGACCATAACTGTAATAATTAATGTGCAATAACCAAGGTGCAATAATCTATTAATACACTGTACTACAACACGTGCAATAATCCTGATGTAGTGACTTCTGCTGCTATCAACACCTGAACATAAGTCAGCCCACATGTATGTATGTATGTATGTATGTATGTATGTATACAATGTATATGCACATACATACGCGTAGGTGCGTATGTAAGTAGGCGCATAGATATATGTATATATTTAAGTATATAGATATGTTTATATATATATATATATATATATATATATATATATATATATATATATATATATATATATATATATATATATATATAGACCACTAAGAATGTAAATGAGACATCAAATGCCCATTCCTATTTCCTTTTTTGTATTTTTTGGTATTCTTTTTGATCCATTGTATATATGAAGATTCACTGTATATAACTGAATGCACCTTCCCTACTCTGCACCTTCTTGTATGAGCCGATGTGACGAGTGAATTTCTCCATTGTGAGATCAATAAAGACTATCTTATCTTATCTTATCTTATCTTATCTTATTCCTCCATGGCTAATACCAGAGGTTAATGTAGATTTGCAAATTAATACAATGAAAAATGATTGGAATTTAAATGAAATAGGGATAAAAACTGATATTTATTTAAGAACTACATATAATAATTACCTTAAAATATATACAGATGGTCCTAAGAATTTAAAAGGATATGAGTGAATAGGAATATATGTTCCAGAGTTTAAAAAATTTATTTATAAAAGAATATCAGATCAATTGTCGGTTTTTACAGCAGAAATGGTGGCAGTTATATTAAGCTTGCAATGGGTGGAGGAGATTCGACCAATCAGGGTGGTGGTGTGCACAGATTCTAAAGCAGTAGTGGAAAGTATTAAGGGAGAAGGAAATAATAGAAAAGATTTGATATTAGAAATTCATAATATTTTATTTCGATTATATAGGGGTGGCATAGATGTTTGGTTTTGTTGGGTACCAGCACATGAAGGTGTAAAAGGCAATGAAAAGGCAGATAAATTAGCTAAAAGGGCTTTGGAGGGGGAAATAACTATTTCAATTCCTTTTGGGAAAGGGGAAGGGAAATCACTTATTAAAAGTAAAGAAATGGAGGAATGGCAAAAAATATGGAATGAAGATAAGAAAGGAAGAAGATTATATGAAGTGCAAAAGTCAGTTCAAATTCGAAGCATTAATGAAAGAAACAGAAGAGAAGAAATAATAATTAGTAGATTAAGAATAGGTCATACCTACTTAAATGACATGCTTTATTTAATAGGAAGGAAAAATAGTGATAAATGTGAGAGATGTGGAGAAAAAGAAAATGAAGAACACATACTGATGAACTGTAAGTCATATAAACTTGAAAGGGAAGAATTAAAGAGAATAGTTAGAAGTATAGGGCATGAATGGAATCTTAAAGGTATATTAGGAAATGAAGGAAACATACCAGATATTCATAAATTAAGGAAAGCATTGTTTATTTATCTTAAGAATACAAAATTAAAAAATAGAATCTAATAGATGTGGAGTAACGCTACTACACACTCATGTACAGTAGGTGGCGGTATGCACCTTAAAGTTGCTTGTGATCCGCCATAATAGAAAAGAAGAAGAAGAAGAAGAAGTTCTCGTCGCCGGTCCATAGCGTTCACTCCCGCTCAGTCTCTGACAGAATCCTTGTCAGCTCAGTTTTTTGTTACAGTCAGCCTGAAGACTTCCTTCAACTTTGTTTTTTGTTACAGTCAGCCTATAGACTAGTGATGGGTCCGGCAACACCGATGCGTCGGCGCATGTGTCGGTCTCATAGAGCGAAACCCGTGTCGATGTGTGTATTGCTACGGAAAAGTCACGTGACCGATACAGGAACTGTTTCGGTCACGTGACCAATACAGCACCTGTTTCGAACTGACTGACGCGCCAAACTGTTTCTGTTCCCTCTAAGCTGCACGCGTGTGCATTCGCGCACAGCATCTGGATTCAGCGCGCACAGCAAAGCTATGCTGCGCAGTAAATCAAATCCAAGCTTAACTGTAAACAAGATAACGGTTAATAATGGTTAATTTTTAACTATTTTGCAACTCTGGTGTGATGGTGTACCACAGTCTCGCTCTGTGAGCGCCAGGTGCTGATCGGAGCGCACCACTGATGGATGGGTTCTGCAACGCTTTTTTGGTTGGGCGGGTTGCGCTGTGCGTCTTTGTTCTGAGCGTCGTTTCAGAAAAATACGGCTGATCTACACTGAGTAGAAAGTTGCTACTCTGAGTAGTTTTTCCTCCCTTTGTCATACTCAGCATGTCCGATTTCAGAACAGATGATATCAGTCAGGTAACTAAACACAGCGCCCGATCAACCATTTGTAAAAAAATAAAAAAGCCAGTCCACAAGCATCCTCCTTCACATTATTTATTGACTGTATCTAAAAAAAATCAAATATATGTTTAATTCAAATGAAAATATAAAATAATACAATGCAACATACAATGATTTAAATTGTATTGTGTATACTTGGTCATCAAATCAGTGTCAGTTAACTCTGTCAACCAGGTTGCCTGTAGGGATTTTTAAGGTCCAGCAGGTGTCAGTATTCAGTGACACAGTATCGGCACAGAGTTGCAATGTGTCGAAACGTTTCATGACGCCTCATCGACCCATCACTACTATAGACTTTCCGTCAGCTTTGTTTTGGTCCAGTCTCAGCCTAGATCCAGCTCAGCTCTGTTCCCACTCCTGTTCCCATCTCCTGGTGAGCTGTTCCGGCCTCCAGTCCATGGCTAAGAAGTTCTGGTCTCAAGTCTACGGCTCAGATGTTCTGGTCTCAAGTCCACGGCTCAGATGTTCTACTCTCAAGTCCACGGCTCTGATATTCTGGTCTCCAAGTCTTCAGCTCAGATGCTCCGTTCTGGTCTCAAGTCTTCGGCTCCAGAGTTCCTCCCGGTCAGTCTCTCCACACGCCTCCTGCCGGCCAGCTTCTGCACCCTACACCTCCGTCTGTTGAAAGACTCTGGGTTCATCATCATCCATCTTCCACACCATTCAATAAAACTCACTCCTAAGAACTAGCTCTGTGTGTGCGTGCTGTGTCCGGGTTCATCCTAGACAAATATCATAACAAACAGTAATTCATTTTATTCATGGTGTGCTTTAAATCAGTTTACCCATGTAAAAGTGCTGCAATTGTTATAAAAACGAATTAAAATAGATTAATAAATCAACATTGATTACAATAGTTAATTTAAAAATATTTCTAAGCACTGCGGTCTAGTCCTTTATTCAAAGGCGCCCTGAGGTGTGCTGGGAGAGCATGCCACAGGCGGGGTGCGGCTGTGCAGAAGCCTCCGTCTCTCTGAAGTTACTTTGATCCCTGGAATTAGCAGTCGTCATGAAGCTGTTGAACATGCTGTGCTGGGTTTTAAACAAGCCGTTCTTTAAGGCACCTGGGGCCATTTTTGTGAACACACTGATGATCGAGGAGGCAGAGACAGGAGATGGAAGACTGGACTAATGTAATCATGTAATTGTATCCAGGTAGTTAAAACGTGTTTACTTAAGCATCAGACCTGTCAATGTTCCATGATCTAAGTTTCAACTCATAGATCTGAGAGGAAAGTTGAGAATCCTGAAGTTATGACTTCCTTTGAAGAATCTGAACAGTAAGGAATCCCCGTCCCATATGTCATCTGATGGTCTCTGTAGTTGGTGCACAACCACCTTCAGTTTAGAGATGTACGATTTAAACTGCTTAAGTATTTAAAGCGGTCTTGGGTTTCTGAATCCTGATATTAATTTGTTACTGAAAAAAGTAAAGAATTTACCTAAAAAAAAAGAATATACAATGTTAAAAATATTTTTAAAAAGAGATGATTGACTACAAATCAGTAAACAGTGACGGTCCTGAGTGCAATTGACCACTTTCTGAGATGCTGTATGATGAGTCAGTGTTTAAAAGATGTGTGCCATTGCCTCAACTCATTTTTCTGTGCAGGTTCACATTCATCTGTTGCTCTTTAAACTGAAAGTAAAACGATTAAGAGCACTCAGTGAATGGAGCCCAATAGGCTGCACTACTCATAAGGGATTTTCTTGCTATATGATGTAAAATAAAAAGATTTTTAGTCTTATTTTAAACAAAATAATTTGTCAGATCCACAATAATGTTATCAAATGTATGACATGCCACAATAGTTCATTTTCTAAGTATAAGGCACACAAAGGATTGCAAAAGTTAAAAGAAAAGCATAGATTATCTTTTAATGCAAAACATGTTCATAATGACAAATTTGAGAGATATTTCCATAACATTTTAAACACAATATTTAAATCTTAACTCAACGATGATGGATAATTTGTCATGATTTTAGGTTCTGTCTTAGTTTTGGATTATGGAATAGTTTGAGTTTTGTTGTGGTTTGATTTTGTTCTTTGTTTTATATTATCTGTCAGGGTTCTGCAAGCTTTCAGTTCAGTTCTCTGTCAGTCACTTCCCTGCCTCTGATTAGTTCCAGCTGTTTTCCTGTAATTAGTTTTCACTCCATTTCACCTGTGCACTCCACTATATGTTCTGCCTCAGTCTTTAGTTCTCCGCCAGATCATTTACGAGCCCACGGTGAGTTTTGTTCCAGCGTTCCTTTTCTGATTGACCTGTAGATGCAAACCCAAGTGCTTTTTGATTCTGAGCCTGCCTGATCCCTGAACCTGTTTTTCCTGCCCTGTCTGATTGATTTACCGTTTTACCGACCTGATTCTGTCCCAGGGTTATCCGAGCTTGCTTTAGCCCTGTCTGTATCTCTGCCTGTTTTGGACTGCTTTTTGTGTACCGGTTTTTGGACTGCCATTTTGACCATAGAGCCTGCTTGTCCCTGTCTTGCTTGTCTGAGAGCAATAAAGCATCTGAACCTGAAGCCTCTGCTTGTTAGCCTGAATACTGAGTCCTCCCGTTCAGTTCCGTTCATTACATAATTTCAATTACAAATGTATGTATTATGCAGATCCGGCTGTTAAGTAGTTGTTTGCAATGAAATGAAGACATGAAAATTAGGGGAACCTTTCATGTTTTTCCACTTTGAAATTTTGTCATAGTCAGTGTGGAATGATCACAGCTTTAATAACACATACAATTCACACACTGGGTTCTCCCTCGTTTTTTAGGTGTCTTTGTTTTTCTGGCCTGTGCGCTCCACCCCTAAAGTCCAGTGGAGGAGAACATGTTTGTCTTTTGTTTTTGTGAATCTTCACAAGTCGTCTTTATTGTCATTCCCATGTTACATGTAGACACAGTTTGCGCCTCAGGGGTTGTACAGAATTGAGGCAACAACTGGCTATACCTGCTGCTCCCCTTCTTTGATAATAGCCGCTGCAGTTATGTACTGTGCATCTATGGACGTCAGCAGGGCTTGCAGTTGTATTGTGTTAAATAAATGTGATGTTAGTCATATTCAATAAATTAGAATATGCATTTCTAAGAGGCTCGTTTCTCAGATTAAAATAACCTTTTTGAAAAAAAGAGCTTTAAACATATTTCTGCCTGAAAGATTTTGATTTTTTTCTAGCTCTGATGCAATATACTAATATTAAATGCTATGTTTTGATTAGCTGGAGGTGAAAACAACCATAGCTAACCAAAATAAAGGCTTTAAAACATCATCAATCTGTTTTAATCTATATAATGTGTTTCACTTAAGGAGTTGAGTTACTGAAACAAATTAACTTCTGACTAATATTCTGATTTATTGAACTGTATATAAAGAAAAACTCACTTTTCCCGCTTTGTTTTCTTTTTAAAAGAGATTTCCATTATTATATCCATTGTTTCAGTTTATGCACAGAATGTTCCCCTTGGGTAAGCAAGAGAAAAATCCACAAAAACACATATGTTTAAAAGTCTGTGCAGTTGTAGTTTGAATGATTACTCCATTGTCATAAAAAGAACAATTTAATATCTCGTTCAATGTCTTGGTGTTTGTTAATAAAATCTACAGTATAGCCAAGCAACCACAACAAACAACTGAAGAACTAACTTATGAAATATTTAATTATACAGCAATAAAGTTGGATTTTTCTTCTTGGCTCATGAGTAGATGACCTTAAGGAGGAGATCTAAATAGTTATTACAGGAAGCATGGCTTGGTAAATTGTGAGGACTGATGGGAGAGGGAGGCTTGCTGTTTTTGGTTTGGTTTTGAAAGTCGTTGACTTTGAAATCTATGGGTGGAATTGAGTGTTATGCCGACTACACTGGGAAGCAAAAGAGTGATTCATTTTGGGTAAACCTAGATCACGAAGGGATAGATTTGAAAAGAGAAATTGACCCTACCATAATTAAAGAGTTGGAACAGGAAATCGAAGAGGAAGCCATGAGACAAAATATTGCACCAGGAAATCCCAGCAAGCTCTTAGTAGAAAATCCACTTATAGCAGAACAACAGGCAGTAAAAAACCCTGGAGCAGGAACACAAGCCACTACTGAAAGGAGAAGTGATTTTAATTTAAGATACAGACCGAACATACATTCACCTGATCGATACACAGATAATAAACAAATACCAATACTCGTAAAAGGGAATTTAGTGAACTACGTTCCATGGACAAGCCAAGACTTGGTTGGAATGGTTGCAAAATTGCCAGACAGGTGTTTGAAGAGTTAAATGTGGGGAAAATGTTGGCATTTGGTGATCTAAGGGCTGTTTTTGCACAGTGCATGGGAACACATACTATGGAAAACGTCTTAAAAGAACGCTTTGCGTGGATGCTCCAACAGAGAGCGGATGGAATCGGATTAAATTTATTTTGCACAGCACTGTGGGAAGCGCTGCGAAAGGAATTTCCAACGAAAATTGACATGAAAGCCTTGAAGGTGAATCCCATTGATGCCACAGAAAACCCAGCCACTTGCAAGCCAGATGAAAAGATGGAAGCAGGAAACTGAAGAGGGAATTGATAAGAGCCCTGTGAACTCTGTTCCAGAACTCCATTGTTGAAGCAATGCCTGGTCCAGTGAGAAACAGGCTCGAGGATGTGGTGGCTCTGACGTCAATGCCTCACAGAGAGTTCCGTGATCATGGGATACATGCAGTTGAAAAACATAGAAGGGAGGAGATGAAGATTGCAGAACAAGATAAAAACATTCAAAGAAAACTGGCACAAATGCAGCTTGGAGAACTGTCAGGAAAAAACAAAGCCAAGACTCAATCCACAATGATTAAAGCGACAGAACATGTGTCACCACCCCAAGGTTTTTCAGAACCTGTACCTGATGTAACAAATCACCCACAAAGTAGTTTTCTGGCTCCTCAACCAACCCAGCTGCAACAATTCATGGTGAATGTTTATCCTCAAGCATTTAAATCACAGCCATATGGGCCTCGTGGACGACAGCAAAGAGGTCCCGCCTGGACTAACAGAGGCAGGCCCGGCGCACCTGGAATAATGGGAGCAGGTTGGAAATGCAATGAACTTGGACATCGTGCCGAGCATTGCCCAAGAGGCAACAGCACCTACCGAAGGCAATCACGTGGCCGGTTCCGTCCAGGTCCGACAAGACGTCCTTTAAACCCACCAAATTTTGGTTACTAGGGGGGCCCAGAGAACCTTACAGGGGAGAACCAGTGCCCGATCGTAAGCGACGGAACTGAAAATTAACCTATATTAAAAATTCTAATTGAAGAAAAAAAAAACACCGATGCTGGTCGATACAGGAGCAGCTTTCACGTGTGTAAGTCCAAATTATGCAAAGCACCTCCCCATGTCTGATAAATTCATTTCAACAGTAGGGTTCTCGGGAATAAGACAGTTAATACAAATGACAGCTCCTGTACGACAACTGTATGGCAACTGATAATGATGAGATAAAAATACCAATTCTTGTCTCTGACCAAACACCAATTAACCTGTTGGAAAGAGATGCATTGTGCAGGATGAAATAAAAAATTTGGTGTTCTCCTCAGGGTTTGTATGTTGATAAAACAGGTCTGGATCTTCAAATGTACATGCAAACACATGAAGCTAATGTTTATTGGCTAGGAGACATTTCAGGCCCAGTTGAAGATGTAGTCACTAACTGGGGCCGGTACATTAAAGCTGAAATTCCAGAAGCCCGGAAACCTTTTCTAGATTACCACTGCACCATGTTCTATGACATTTCAAAGAGCATGGAGTCTGAAGAAAAATGGGACAGTTCTACAAAAAACAGAACTGTTAATCTTGAAACACAATGCATTGTTATTGGAAACCAAGGTGCAGCTTTAAATGTGAAACAAAATGATTTCATTTCAGAGTGGTACAATGTTCCAGAATCAGCACCACACATTACATTCTTTGTAAATAAAGGATTTCATGCAAAAGATCTGGGACCAATTATGAAACTTGCAACTGAAACAACATGGGAAGAAACAGATAACCCATTAATTTCACAATCATGTAATGGAACAATGATCAAGATCCTATGTGAAGTGACAATGACAGCGAAACCACAAGTTGTGACAGTGCCTGTTGATCTTAAAGATCAGTCTGAGGAAGATGGTTCCTCTGAAGATCAACCATTAATGCAGAACATGCTAAAACATGTCTCTGAGCACTTATGGTCTAAACATGACACAGATGTAGGCTTAGTAAAATCTGCAGAGCCAGTCTCAGTTCAAATAAAACCAAATGCACGGTTTCCTTTTCGCCAGCAATACCCATTAAAACCGGAAGCAGAACAAGGCATTCAGAAAACCACTGACGGATTGATGCAAGCAGGCGTGCTGGTGGAAGTAGAGAGGTCAATGTGACACTCCAATTTTTCCAGTTCTGAAAGCAGACAAAAACAAATACTGTTCATGACTGAAGAAAAATAAACAAGATAATAGTAAAAGCAGAATTGTACGTGCCAAATCCAAACACTCTTTTAAAGTCAATACCAACTGAAGCTCGTTTTTTCACCGTGATTGATCTCTGTTTAGCATTTTTCAGCATTCCGCTAGCGGAAGAGTCACAACATTTATTCACATTTACCTACAGAGGTAAAAAAACTCAGTTATACCCGATTGCCAAAGGGTTTAAACTCAGCCCGCGCATATTTAATCAGGTGTTAAAAAATTATTTGGAAGAACTCGATTTAACCGGAACTGTGTTACAGTATGTGGATGATTTGTTAATCTGTGGAAACACACTAAATGACTGTCATCAAGACTCAATCAAAGCTCTACAAAGATTAGCAGAGGGAGGACACAAGGTCTCCAAACAAAAACTGCAGTATTGTCAGCCACAGGTACATAGGAAGACAAATATTACTAGGAATAGTTGGCATTTCACCTTCTCAACTGGAAGGTGTAAGCAAAGCTCCGAATCCATGGACAGTCGGTGAAATTATGACATTTTTGGGAATGACAGGTTTCAATGCAGACTGGATTGAAAACTATGCGGAAAAAACAGCACCGCTTAGAGAACTCATTTAAGAAACAGGAAACCAGTCGTTGAAAGCAGTGCTAAAATGGACAACTGAAGCTAAAATAGCTTTTGAAACACTAAAACATTAAATGCAAGTGGCACCAACTTTGGCATTGCCAGACTACGACAAATAATTTTACCTTTATGTAGCCAACAGGAAAAACATGTACGCGTCAGCTGTACTAATGCAAGAAACCTGTGTAGGACAACGAAAGCAAGCAATTGCTTATTACAGCACTAAAGTAGACAATGTGGCCCAAGGCTGGCCACCGTGTTACCAAGGTCTAGCAGCAGTCTACTACGCTTATGAAAAAGCATCAACCTTAACAATGGGTTACCCAGTAATAATACGGACCCACCACAAAATCACAGAACTGATAAATCAAGGGAAGTTTGTAATGACTCAGGCAAGATGTTTACAGTACATGCCACTTTTAACATATCCAGACGTAACTGTGCAAAGGTGTACAACGAACAACCCTGCTGACATGGTACCTCTGGACTGTGAAGGAGAACCACATGAGTGTCTTGCAGAAACAATGAAATACACAAGACTAAGACCCGATTTAGACTCCGATAATGAATGTCACTCATTTTGTTGACGGGTCATGTTTCAGAGATCATCTTGGAAATCACGCAGGTTATGCCGTGGTAGAACAAGTAGGAGACAATTTTGTAACAGTCAAAGCAGAAAAATGTGAGCAACCGTGCTCAGCTCAAAAGGCAGAACTAAAAGCATTGACAGAAGCGTGCAAACTAGCAAAAGGAAAAGTAGCAAACATATGCACAGACTCGGCTTATGCTCATGGTGTGTGTTATCTGTTTGCTGCTGTTTGGAAACAAAGAGGTTTCAAAAGAGCAGACGGCAGTCCAGTACTACATCAAGAACAGTTGAAAGAACTGATTACATCAATGATGCTGCCATCAAGGCTGGCAATAATTAAATGCAACGCCCATCGTAAAGGTAATGATTTAATCATTATGGGGAACAATGCCGCAGATGCAGCAGCAAAACTTGCATCTAAGTGCCAGGTGGCTATCTTGGCACCAGTGGTCACCTTGGAACCAATGGTGACACCAGAAGACATCATTCTGATGCAGCAGGAGGCACATGCAACTGAGCACGCTCTCTGGGCGCAGAGAGGTGCGACAATGAGTGAAAGTGGTTTGTGGAGATCACAAAGTGGACATTTAGTTGGACCAGTAGCATTGTTGACAATGTTGATCTCAGAAGCCCATGGGTTGGATCACTGTGGTAGAGGTAAAGTGATGGAGAAGTTGAAAAGGCAAGGTTATTGGTCACCTTACATGCAAGCAATGGTGGATGAAATCTTGAGCCAATGTGAAATATGTGCAGAAAACAATGTTCGTAAAGGCATAAAATCACCGATTGGTCACAATCCGGTCCCTCATCATGTCAACACGATAGATCGTGTTGACATGATAAAGCCAGTGCAGCCATGCTGAATTCAAATGGAAAGCAACGGTAACCGTAATTTTCGTACATAATTAGATACAGAGTTTGAGGTGAACATTTATTACAATGATCGAAAATTGTGTGGAAAAAGTGTCAAACAGGAATATAGAGTATGGGATAAACCAGTGCTCACTTATTCTGTACATAAAGGATGATGGTTTTGAGGTAGAAATAAAATTAGAATCCCACAGGGATCCCAAGGACAATTACAAATATGACTTAACAATGAAGAATTTAGAACACCCCAATGTAGTATCAGGAAATGGTGATTTAGAACGAATAAGAAACAAGGACTTAACTGCTATAGTTCAAATGTTTAAGGATCAAATTAGGATATATGTGGAGCCAGTAGAAGGTAGAAGGATTCATGGCACTGGGAGATCAATTACATGAAACAAGTAGAATGGTAATGCAAAACAGACAAGCCTTAGATTAGCTTTTAGCAAGTAAGGGAGGTGTTTGTCACATGTTTGGTAATCAATGCTGTACATATATTCCCATTAATACAGCTCCTAAAGGTTTGTTTAGGGCAGCAATGGTTAAATGTATGAAACTTAGAGAAGAAGTAAAAGAGAATGCTGGTAGAAACAATTGGTCGTGGAAAAGTCTGGAAGAAATTTTAGGGGAATGGGGAGCATTTGCTGCGAAAACAGGAATAATTTTGGTGATAACGCCAACTGTAGTCTTTTTGTTTGTGTGTTGTGTTGTACGATGTACAGATGGATGACATCAGACAGCAGCCATCCGAAGGGCTGATCCCCAGCCACCTGGACATGTCCATGGACTCATGCGTATGCTACAGAGTCATGCCAAATGGAAAGGAGGAGACTCTTTTTGTTTTGCTACGTGTCCAAGGCATCATTCGAACCAAGCACACAAACTGAAGATGACTAACCCTACTAACCTTGTTTAAGTTACTCAATCAAAGAATAAATAAATAAAATACAATACGGTGAAGCTTTAATAGATAAGGTAGCACAGGCGGCCGGTTATTTAGATTTTCATAACATTATATTCTAACATTTGTTTTTTTTTTTAACCCTGCGTATTAGTATTGTTAGCAAGATAATCTGCATATATATATAATCCATGTATTGATATGTTGTTTGTATACGTTACATTTTATGATGTTATGTTATTGTATTATGCTTATGTACTCTTTTTGAATGACAAGTGCTGAATGTAATTGCGAGTAGCATGGCTGATTTCCAATTGATGCCGTCAGTCAGGTGACCGTGAAAGGCGGATGCTCGGAGGGAATAGAGGTCCATGGAAGAATTTTTCCCTGAGGAAAACACATAAATAAGTGCCAAATATCGGGGGGTTTTTGCTTCCATATTCATTGGCTTGATGTTAATGTGAAAGCAATGACTGTTTTGCATACTTTCTCTCTCTCTCTGTCTCTCTTAGTCCTTTTCTCTCTCTCTCTCTCTCTGTTTCTCTCTCCCTCTTTCAGTCTCTCTCTATATATATTATTGGAAATATGCTACTGTTTGTAATCTGCACTTATATGTCATTAAAATCAGCACTTGTGTAGACACCTTGATTACATTAGTATGTTATCCATTGGTTGTGTAAGCAATTACATTGTTTACATGTTTGTTATTATTACAGCTAGACTTGGTCAGTGTGGAGTCAGATTTTAATGTAGAGGTCTCTTGGATGTGTTACGTTTTAACGTGCCAAGGGAGGATGTGTAGAAGTTTGATAAACATCATTAAGATCATTCTGACCTGGCTCTCAGCAAGAGAGGAAACATCTGGAAAGAGGCAGTTACTTTGTTTAAATGTAATGTTCCGAGATGTAAAGTAGCAGAATTAATAGACCTGTTTTTGTACTTTTTGAGATAAACACTTCCCAGAAGTTTAGTCCAGCCTGCCAAGAGGCTGGACGTCAGTATATTGTAATACACAATAATGGAGACACACAGACTGTTGTTACAACACACACACATTTTTGGGCCATAAAAGGCCTGTTCATGGTATTCTACCTTAGAATTCTCTGCTTGTACCCATTAGTACGTCCAAGTTGTAATAAAAGGGAATTCTCGTTGACAATGACAAAGGAACGGTTTCTCTCGAGTCGTCTTTCTTAAGGTTTAATAGTTAAATAATCTCCCACACAAGCTACTAAAGACAAGAGATTTCAGTTCACTTTTAAGCAAAGACTTAGACACATGGATACCAAAATATAAAGCAATTTCATATAACTCATCTTTTCTACACACATCAAATTGTTGTACAGTAGGATTACCCAAAAACTCCACCAAATTAAACTGTGCCATGTAAAAAATGTCTCCCGGACGAACCCCCATTTATGTTACGACCCCTTCCCAAGACCACAAAGGAGAAATTCTGGCACCAGGTGTAACAAAAAGAAAAGCAGTAGTACTAAACAGTTGGTGTCAGTAGTAAAATATAGTTTATTGAGAGTTCAGATAAAACTTCAGTCACAGGACAGCAAACACAGGGAAGCTTTAAGCTTCAGGGTCTCCATGGCCAAAACAACAAACAACCCCCTCTTCTAATTATAAAATAAAAAGAAAACACTTGCTATGGGATAATTGAAAAGAAAGCACACAACCTAAACTCCCTGGCTATCCACAAAACAGGAGAAAACAGTTACCAAACAAGAGGCAGAGAACCCCTACCAACTTCCACTGTGAAAAGAAACACAACTTTAGTTAGATATTTGATTGTTTACAAAATGCTCACAGCGAAACCATTTAAGGTTCCTTACAAACAGTCAGCTCACAGACAAGATCACTTCAGATCAAGGCCCAGAGAAAAAAGAAAAGGGATCTGGCATCCCTGGTGTGAAGCGCTTTATGGAGTGGCTGATGAGCTCCAACACATTGCACCTGTGGCAGCCAGGCAGAACTGAAACCCAGAGAGAGAGCTCTCTCAGGAAGAGAACGCCTAGAGGTCGGTGACCATAACACCTACTTCGAAGAAAGATGATAAAGAGGTGGATCATTGGAGGGTGAACAGGCAGGTCGATGAAGGATGGTCTAGTGTGTGGAGAGGACCAGGCAGCGGGTCTAGGGAGGAGTGACCAGAGGAGCAATACGGAGATTCTTCAGAGGTAGGTTCATCAGTGGGGTTCAGAGAGCGAGGAGGCAAAGAAGTATGAACCAGAGGGAGGACTATGGACTGGAGGATAGCTCCTTCCTGAAAGGAGAACAAAGGAGGTCAGCAAAGGAACCTGACAGCAACTATTATACAAGCAAAACTGTGACCTGGTTACCGCGTTATGAGAGAGAACTATCTGGCATCTGCCCTGAGGAAACCACGCCTCTTAATGCTTCTCCTATGTGGCCAAATGAGCTGCAGCTGTGCGTACTCACCTGGCAGCCGCACCCTTCAATCAAGGGTAGTAATGCACACACACACACACACACACACACACAAAACCCTGCGGATATGGCAGTCAGAAAACAACATTTATGAGCCACTGTCTCGATGATGGGTTAATGTACAGTAATTAACAGAGCTCCACGTCATGCAAGGTTTCTGGTTTGTTTCTAAGAAAGCTTTTAGTCTGTTGTGTCACGAGAACAAGAAAAATCACTTTTGCAATTGTTCATCTTTGTTACAATAAGGATTGGCACTAGAGAACACACTTTTCTGTAGAACTAACAATAAGAAAGTCTGCAGACTGACCCACGGCTGTTTGCGATTGTTTCGTGGCAGCCAGCACGTCGCTGTTCTACAAAGAGAAAGACTTTGAAACTCAAAGATAGTGAGCAGACCGGTATTTTTCTCAGAATGCTGTCATCAAAAAATACTTCCCACAAGGAGTCAACTCCTTTTGCAGATCTTGTCTTTCTCAAAATGCTTTGTACATTAATAATCTCTAATAACAGAGAAAGTGAATATCCTATACATTTGAATTTTAGGACTATATATGACCCACCTAGAAAAAACATAAAAAAACTCACAATAATGTCAATGTCAAGGTCAACTTTATTTATATAGCATATTTAATACAGATACCTCTGTCCAAAGTGCTGCACACAGCGACAACAAAACATATAAATATGTACTGTATATACATACAAAATAAAAAATACACAACACAAAATGAGAACAGTTAACCATAATAAGTTATGGTTAAAAGTTCAAATATTGAAAATACTAAAAACACTAAAAGAAATTAAAAATATATATATAAAAGAATGATAAAGTAATCTGCTAATCTTAAGTTAAAAGCCAGTGCAAACAGGCCGTTTCTAACAAAGACTTAAACATGAAAAGCGACTCGGCTGTTCTAATACTTAAAGAAAGACAGTTTGAGTCTCTGCGCAGCCACAGCAAATGCTCGGTCCCCTGTAGTTTTCAGCCGTGATCTTGGCACAAACAAAGTCAGTTGATTTCCTGATCTTGTTGAACGAGTTGGAACATGGACCGACAAAAGCTTGGGAATATTGAGGGGATCTAACCCATTCAAACATTTACAAATCAATAACAAAATGTTAAAACGAATCCTATAGCTGACTGGAAACCAGTGCTGTGAAGCCAATACAAGAGTTATATGCTTTCGCTTTTTCGTGCTTGTAAGTAAATTGAGCTGCAGCGTTCTGAACACCCTGAAGGTGATGAATGGAGGCCTGATTGAGCCAACAATACAAATAGTTGCCCTAGTCCAAACGACATAGAGCAGCATGAGGTAGATAAGGCTGCACTTTACTAAACGCAACTGGAAAAAGCTAGATATAACAACTTCGCTTATTTGTTTATCAAATTTAAAAGAGCTGTCCAAGACCAGACCAAGGTTTCTGGCAGACTTGTTTCAGTAGCTACTCAACTTGCTCAAGGTAGTGACATCAAATGGATTTCCAAACACAACTCTTTCAGTTTTAGAGTTATTTAGCACCAGACAATTGTGTGACATCCAGTCCTTCACTTCCGTAAGACATTCAAACAGAGTTTGCAAATTTCCTGAATTTACAGGCAAATAAATTTGCAGATCATCTGCAAAATAATAAAATGAGATGTTATGCTTTCTAAATATTGACTCAAGTGGCAGCAAATACAAAGAAAATAGTAAAGGGCCCAAGATAGAACCCTGCATGCACTTCACAACTGAGTGAGGCAACATCAGAGGAGTAGGGACCAAGATGCACAGAAAAGGAGCGGCCTTCCGGATATGATTTACACCACTGTAAGGCAGTACCTTTGATGCCAATATGGTTCTCAAGGTGTGAAAGCAAGGTTTTATGATTGACAGTGTCAAATGCCGCTGTTGAATCTAAAAGCACTAATACAAAGGAGCCGCCAGAGTCAACGGTTAACAGAAGATTATTAAAAATTCTTCAAAGTGCCGTTTCACTGCTGTGACTTGTTTAAAACCAAATTGAAATTTGTCTGTTTCCAGCTTATATTCCAAATGAATTTGAATTTGCTCAAAAACGAACTTTTTCAGCATGTCAGACAAAAAGGCAATTTAGAGATTGGCCTATAATTTGTCGAGATTTCAGGATCAAGGTTTGCCTTTTTTAAGCAATGGCTGGACAGCAGCATGTTCAAAAAAGCCTGGGACACATCCTGTGGACAACAAGGAATTTACAATTCCTAATAAATAAGGCCCAATCACACCAAAAGTATATTTAAGCAAATATGGTAAAGCCAAGTAAATGGGCAATTAGAGGATATTAACTTATAAATAACATCAGATAGATCACCGAGAGAAAAAGGTTCAAACATCTCAAAAGAAACAGAATAAGCTGAGTTCATGGAAGAATCAACTATTAAATCAGAATTGGAGTCTATAATAGCAGGGATCTTATCTACAAAAAAATATTTAAGTTGTCACAAAGTTTGTGAAAATACAGCATTACTAGTTTCAACAATCATCGTCAAGAGTATAATCTTTTTGTGTTATGTTAATGTAAAAATTCCAGAATACACTTTTCTTCACAAAAAAATAAGGATATAGCATAATTATCTGCAATATATTATAATGTTTACTGACCAAATTATTATAAAATCACTATTACGTTTATTTAAAACAACCATTTTTGTGTGTGAGAGAGGTTGCTAATTTTGATTTAGACTTTGACTTAGGCAGTCTGTTGTTAAACTGCACATTCAGAATGTACATTTGAGCAAGAAAGTGTTGCAAGGTTCTGAGTAAAAACAGAAGACAAAAGAGAAGTATTCAAAAAATAAGCGTTTATTGTTGTGAATTCACTCAGCAGAACTTGTTAAACCTGTGACCAATTCTCTGAGGTATTTATTGCAGGTGGAGCTTAAACAACTCATGAGTCATACATGTGCTGATAAAGGGTTGATGGATGAAGGAGAAGACAGAAGAGCAAACAGAGAGCATCCCTCAGCGGTGGCTACGATGGAGAACGCGGAGAGAAGTGAAGATATCAAGTAAGTAACTCATAAAACTTGTCTTTCATTTTTTTGTCTATCGTGCCGTGAAACAATATTTGCCCTTTTACAGATTATTTTTGTCTTTTTTGTCACACTTAAATATTTTAGATGTGAGACAAACAAAGATAAACTGCATAAATACAAATTGGTTTTCTCATTTCAAATTAATTATTTTACTAAAGGGAAAATACTATGCATACCAAACTAGCCCTTTAAACAAGTTATTTTCCCCTAAACCTATTTAACGGCCGTGCGACCCTTGGCCGCAACAACTGGCATCAATTATTTATGATAACTGTCTTTACGTTTTTATGTTACTTGGAGAGATTTCCCCTCCCGCCAGTCTGAAAAATAGTTTTAATTCTGTCATTGTTTTTTTGTGATGAATCTTTAACAAAACAGAAACACATTTTTGTGTCAATAGAGCCATTGGAAGGGGGGGGGGGGTAACTGTTGTTCACACTGATATCATCAGCATATTTGAGTTTTAGATACAAAAAGTTGTTTTAGCTGGTATCCTTTATCAAAATGTAACATCTTGTATCTATCCAGGAGGCCGTGGGACACCTGCCGGGAGGTTCCTGTCATTGAAGACGAGCACACACCGTGGAAGCTGCTAAAGCTTTTGAAGATCATAGCTTTGTTTGTTGTAGCTATCATTGTGTTTGGATTGGCAATATGCAGCAAGGTTAGCTCCTTTTTATAACTTTCATTCATGACTTTCTGATATTATTATCCTACACTACTTGATTCCATTGTCGATACAATAAATGTAACTAAGGAATCATCCATTTTAAATGGTTTTATTGTTTCTTTTAAATACTTCCAGGCATAATCTTTTTATTCTTTTCATTCTATTTTATTTATTTATCTTTTAATGGATGTGTTTTAGCTTGTTGCAATGTACAGCACTTTGTTTCAGCTGTTGGCTGTTTTTAAGCGCTTTATAAATAAAGATGGCATGGTATGGTATATAGTGGCTAAAACAGGGCTGATCATGTTTTGTTTTCCAGGCTTCGTTCCTTCTCCTCATCACCTTGTCTCATGAAGGTACAAAGACCCTCCGAGCAGAGCAGAAACCCGTCACACTGCTGTGTATTGGCTGCTCACTTATTGCACCAAGTGTCCTTCTTCTGTTCAAAAGCATCTGGAAAGCATGTTATAAATCATCCAAGCAGCCGAAAAAAGCATCTGCAGCCCTGGTAAGACACAAGCTAATATTTTTCCATAGTTTCTTATCTCTTACTTATGTTTAAATCTTAAATTATGACATATATTTCTTTGTATCTGTGATATTTTGTTAATGTTGTTTTATCTTTGTTTTTCAGGTTTTTTTCTTCGAGTTCATAGTTTCTGGGGGGTTGGCAGTTCTCACCATTGTTGCAATGCCTCACTTGGACATTGTGACCAACCTGACAATCCTGAATAGTGTAGCTGTCCTCTCTGCATTCCTACAAGCGGTTTCTCAGTGTGCTGCCAAAAAGCTAAATGTCTTCCTGCTACCTTCCATCATTGCCTTTCTGGTTATTTTTGTTGGTTACAGTCTTTTCCTTATCCTGTATGTTCTTAAAGACCCTACAAACGTGAAGACAGCCACCTGGGTGGGTCTTGCTGTCTTTGGATCCTTCTTGGTGTCTTTCAACTGGTGGGAGAACTACTTTAGGGTAATCTGTGTGAGAAGCAAGTCCAACTTCCTCAAAAATCTGTTTGAAGACTTGACAAAGTGTCAGAACATGCTACACATCCTCTCCAGCTTACTGAGGATTGTGGTGACCGCCTGTGTGCTTGGTGTCTACGTCCCTCTGGCCAAAATGGACTGGGATGTTGTGACCTCTATTCCAAGCCAGGAAACAAGAATTGTAGCCATCATCATTGGGGTCCAGCTGATCTCCTCAGCACTCTGCCACTGGTTTGCATTGGCAGCCTGTAAGATGCACGCCATACGCCGATGCTTCGTCCTGCCTTTGTACCTGGCTTCCCTGGCTGTGATAGTATTGTTTATTGTTCCTGTCATCGTTTACTACCAAGACTACCAATTAAGCCTGAACACAACGGAAAACATCAACTTCACCAGTTACTGTGCCATAGCTGTGAATGAAAGAAATCAAAGTCTGAGTGGTAACCTGTTCCCCCAGCTGGTTTTGGACGTTACACACACTTTGTGCTTCCTGGACATGTCATCGATAGTTGATATCGGCTTGCTGACAGGTAAAAAATTTTAATAAATCTTCCTAAATATGGTAAAGGTACTTAATAAAAGTATTTAACGCAATGGGGTTTCACAAAGCGAATGCTATCAGTACTTTCTTGCACTCCTAAAAGCCAGACCAGTTTGTTGCTTTAGATTTATTTTTGCTGTTTTAGCATTGAAGCTTTATTAATTGTAATTTTCTTTGTCATTTTTTCCCCCTCATCAGGTGCAGCAGCATCATGGTGGATTGGCCTGGTTTTGGCCACTGTTCATATATGCTATTTCAACATCTATCGTATCCAAAAGACACAAGACCTGTTTGTTAGGAGGCTCTATGAAGGAGCCTTTATCGAGCAATCCTTGCTCCTCAACACCCGTTTTGATATTCGGACGAGTAAAGGCAAAAAGAAACAGTAAGTTAGTGTGTACTAATGTTGTACAGCTTTTCCATCTCATTTGTTTTGGGCAGCAATTTTAGTTTTAGTGTATAGTTGTCATTGTTTTTGTGTTAGTTTGATAAAATAATCAAATCTGCAACAGAAGCATGTTTCTCAGATTTGCAAATATTGTCATATCAAGTTACAGGGAAGACGCCACCCCGGCTATGTTGTATCTCTGTGCAACAATGTGGCATGAGACCTATGAGGAGATGATGAACATCATGATCTCAATTTTTAGGTAAGTTAAAGTTATTGGTTTTATGCCTACCTCAACTATCTGTGTTACATACAAACAAATAATATCTGAACTTCAGAGATTTTATAGTAGTTCAAAATAGACATTTCCTTAAAATGCAAAACTGTTTAGTAAACGGGTAAACGTTTAGTAAACGGGCTGCACAGTGGCGCAGTGGGTAGCACTGTTGCCTTGCAGCAAGAAGGTTCTGGGTTCAAATCCAACCCTGGGTCTTTCTGCTTGGAGTCTGCATGTTCTCCCTGTGCATGTGTGGGTTCTCTCCGGGTCCTCCGGCTTCCTCCCACAGTCCAAAAACATGACTGTTAGGTTAATTGGCTTCTCTAAATTGTCCTTAGGTATGAGTGAGTGCGTGAATGGTTGTTTGTCCTGTCTGTCTCTGTGTTGCCCTGTGACAGACTGGCAACTTGTCCAGGGTGTACCCCGCCTCTCGCCAAGTGAACGTTGGAGATAGGCACCAGCAACCCCCATGAGGGATTAAGTGGGTCAGAAAATGGATGGATGTTTAGTAAACCGTGTGAGATTATGTATTAATCCATCAGATTTAAAACATATGTTTTTTTCATTTATTTATTTTTTGTCATGGTTGTTTTATCAATGAAGACTGGACAAGTACAGACCAAAGATAGAACCAAAGTTGAACGATTTCACCTTTGAAGCCCACATCTACTTCGATGACGCCTTTGAAACTGTCCAAGGGCATCAGGATCGTCAGCTGAACGTATACGTAAAGGACCTTGTGAAGGTCATCCCAGAGGTTTATGGGTAAGAACCTTGTTTACAGATGAACTAATGTGTATTTCTACGAATTGCCACCAGAGTTTGTATGAAATTTCATTAGGTCTGAATAGCTATCATATTTCCCACAGAAATTACTTAATTCTTGTCAGAATATGTTGTTTATTTCAACAATTCTTAGAAGAAAGTTTTTTTTTTATTAAAAAAAAGCCAAATGTTTATGATCAACCTGTCCAAGTTCACAAGTAAAGTAGTAAAGTTTACCTACAACTAGTAAAAATGACCAGTTAGTTGAGTAGAGAACTGACCAAGCCATGGACAGAAAACAAGTTTTTTTTACATCAAATATGTATTTACATGAATGTGAGATCAGTACAGAAGCTCTATACAGGTTCAACACCGGGGAAAAAAGCGAGAAAGTGCGAGCACAGAATAAAGGTTACATCAGCATTGTATAGAATCTAGAAAGTACACTCCCATGTAAGGGAATGTACCTATGTGACATCCATGTTCCTCACGTGAGATCAGTGGACAATGCGTCACTACTTGGATGTTCTCTGATAGGGACATGCTGTCCCCAGGATTACCAACACATTTTTTTTATCAGACCCTTTTATCCATATCTAACTATGTCACTTCTCTGACATCCACAATGTCTGTGGATCATCTGTTATTTTCCCAGTAACTGCTTTCAACAGCTCCCGCAACCTGTAGTTTCATATAATATTTAACACAGTCTTACATGTTTGAATGATTTTGTTTAAGTGTGGAAAACAGGCTTAAATCGGAGGCAACCAGGCATTCACTTAGTGTTTCTAAAGACCTTTCGACACTTATTCAGGAGTCTTTGTCAATTCTGGTGGCACACACTGGAGCAACCAGTAGTTGGTGCGGTGCTGTTTTAAAGCCCATGGAGGCCCGTCCTCCTAAGCGCATTCCACGTCATATGCAAATTAGTGACCCACCTGTCACTGCAGAAGTGCAAGCCGCCAGAATTGACAAAGACTTTTAAATATGTGTCGAAATGTTTGAGAAATGCTGAGCGAAAGTCTGGTTGCCTCTGATTTAAGCCTGTTTGCTATTGCAATGACCCAGATAACTTAGAATTTGCAAAGGCTCGTCACAGTGTTTCTTTTCTGTTCAGCTCTGTCTTTGTGGCACTCTGGTTAAATTAGATAAGTTATCTGCTAATCTGTAACTCTCTTTTAAATGTAAAATAACTCCATGTCTGTCCACAGCATCTTCAAGAATCTTGATAAATCCTTCTTTGAGGTGCAGCAGCAAATTCCTGATCAGTCAATCATAGAGACACCATATGGAGCTCGTCTCGTTGTTGAAATGCCTCATGGGAATAACATCGTTGTTCATCTCAAAGACAAAGAGAAAATTCGGAACAAGAAGAGATGGTCTCAGGTAGGGAAAATCCCATGGATCATCTGAACACTTTTATTAGAAACATTTCACTTGTTAACTGTTATTTATTGTCTGCAGGTTATGTATCTTTACTTCCTTCTGGGCTGGAAACTAATGACCAAACATCACAGAAGCTGGAAGCTGGGATGTAGTGAAAATGATCTAAGACAAGAGATGAAGGTGAGATAGGAGACATTTTCAGGAAATTTCCTGAAGTGCATGAAAAGGCATGCTCATTTCATTTTCAGTAGACTGTGGAGGACTACAATGTTAAATATACAAAAACATACACATGGCATTTTCATCCCAGAGAGAGAAGAAGAACACCTATCTCTTGGCTTTAGACGGGGACACTGACTTCCAGCCCGCTGCTGTGATGATGCTCATTGATCGTCTCAAAATGTATCCTCGTGTCGGCGCAGCATGTGGCAGGATTCACCCTACTGGATCAGGTTGGGAGCAATGTAACGACGGCTATTTAGGCACAGTACAAATAATCCTGGTGAGGTTGTGAAACACCTGTGGGTTTTTTTCTGCAGGCCCAGCTGTTTGGTTCCAGAAGTTTGAGTATGCTGTCAGTCACTGGCTGCAGAAGTCAGCTGAACACGTCTTCGGCTGTGTGCTGTGCAGCCCCGGCTGCTTCAGTCTGTTCAGAGCAGAGGCGCTAATGGATGATAACGTGATGAAGAGGTATTCAACCAAATCCACAGAGCCCAGCCACTACATCCAGTACGACCAAGGTACAAAACTGAGCTTTTGTTATTATATAACACAATCTAATTTAATTTAATTTTAGTTATGTTGACTCACAGAAAGAAGGTCTTTGGTCTGAGTCCTCGCTGGGGCCTTTGTGTGTTCTCTGATTGTATGCATGTGTTTCACAGGGTACCTCCCACAGCTCAAAAACATGCCTGCTTATTTAACTGGTGAAAATAATTGTCTATCGTGTGTCACTGTGCTGCTTTGTAATTGGACTGGCAACCTGTCCGCTGCGTTGCTCACAGACCACCATTGTAAGGCGACACCCCCTCCCAGTGACCTTGCACAGATTAAATAGCTACAGAGAATGGATGTATGAATAGATCTGGCTATCCAATAAGGAAACACCTCATTCTCCAGCTTTGTGTTGACTCTTGGCTTTTCCTACATCAAATTATGGAATTTTGTATTTATTTTTATTTTGCAGGTGAAGACCGCTGGCTGTGCACTCTGCTATTGAAACAAGGGTGGAGAGTGGAATACAACGCAGCCTCTGACGCCTACACCAATGCACCAGAGGACTTTAAAGAACTATACAACCAGGTGATTGCAGGAACAGTGCAGAACCTTTTTAATTGGATTGTAATGCCAAATGTATTAACCACTACCACCTAAAAATATCATAACCTACTAATGTTTATATGTTGCACTTTATAATACCAAAAGTAAACTGATGAATTAAAGCACAACAAAATATTTGAACAGGCCATATTGAATTTAAAAATTACTCTCCTGTGGATTTAGATGATTTGGCCACAACAGACACCAGCAGGTGCTTAATTTGCAAGACTTCAAACTATTCATATTCTTCAAAGGCTTTAAAATTATGTTTTGTTCGACTCACCGCAGCTCTGTTAAACAGAGAATCTGTAACTGTGCTTGTTTGGTGCTCCAGTGTTGGTCTTTTAAACTGGGTGTTTTATAATGTTATGAACGATTTCAGTAAATAGCCAAATTATCCAAAATAAGTGAATAAAGAGTTCGGGTCACAAAAACAGATAATAACTGAAAAAAAAAACTGACTGTTTTTCAACTAAGCGGAAACGATGGGGGCCTTCCACGATGGCGAACATTGTGGATCTGCTCGGCTCCACCAACATTGTTTCCAAGAGGAACCCATCAATGTCCAAACCGTTCATGTTCTACCAGCTGTTTGCCATGATCTCATCCATCCTTGCTCCATCCACCATCTGTCTCATGGTTGCCGGTAAATGCCATTGTGCATGTGTCTTGTGTGTGTAAATGTAAAACACTTATACACAATCATTTAAACAGCTTGTGAAAATAACTTACAAAGTTATATTGTTACTTTGTTCAGGTAGTTTGTCCTTCCTCTTCAATATAAATGGTGCTGGTGCTCTGGTCATCGCTGTGATACCTCCTGCCATCTACTTGGGTCTTTGCTTTAAGCTCAAGCCTGACACTCAGATCACCATTGCAGCAGTGCTGAGTGCCATGTATGCATTCCTCATGCTGGTGGTGACAATGTCCATTATTGGTAATTACACATTTTTGCTTAGCAAATGTTCATTTTTGTTATTTTAACTCTAAAAGTAGTTATTATGTTTTCTACCAGCCTCAATGGTGAAGGAAAGAACCATTCTGACACCCAGCAGCATTTTCATCGTGGCCATGTCCATCATTTACGTTGTCACTGCACTGATGCATCCTCAGGAACTTCCTTTGTTGTTCTATGGCTTTCTCTACATCATCTGTATTCCCAGTGCCTATCTCCTACTCACTATCTACTCCATGGTCAATATGAACAGCGTTTCTTGGGGCACCAGAGAAACAAAGCCTGCTGCAGGGGCTACAACAACTGCCCAACAAACTAAATCACAAAAAGGTACATTAATACTTTTCAGAGTGCAACATAAGTCCAGAGTTGCTCTTTTCGTCAAATATAATTGATACTTAGTTTCACCTTTGAAGTAAAAAACACCTTCAAGCAGCTGTGCTTGTGGATGAAATGTTGCAAAAAATCCAACCAGAGACCAGAAGACGAACAGCTCACCATAAGACAGGAGAACTTTGTCCCAGAGCCTACACAGCTTGAACCTCAACCCCAGAACACTATTGTGGACGATGCCTCAGAAAACGAACAACAGTAGGTTTTAAAGATATGAAAAATAATTTAACTGCATACAATTATTTAAGAATTTGATTTAAGTGGCACAAAGCATTGGGTGATACTAATATTTTTTTTATTTTCTTTTAGACAAGAAGATATATTCTTCAACTCTCCAGTTCAATGTAAGTGCAAGAAAAGTTTGACTTTTCTTGAAAAAAGAATGATTGTACTATAACTTTATACATCTATAGATTTTCCTAATGACTTAATTAAGTAATGATAATGTATTTTGCATGCAGAGTTGCAGTTCTCTCAACACAAATAAACATTTTTGAAACTGTGGTATTTATGACTTAAACCTAATTACTTCACACAGACAAACAGAGATTTAGTGACATAGAAACGACACATTTAGACCCACATCAGGTTGTGATGATTATGTCACACAATCATTACAGTACTTTATTTCCCCCTTATATTTTTATCTTATTTTATCTATTTATATCCTTTTTTTCTCTTTATACATTTTCATACTACTGCTTTACACTGGCCAATTTCTTCTAACATCATTTACCTGTAGGCCGTGTTTACTTCCTGGTTTTTGAGCTAAGCTTATGAGATTTTCCAGGGTTCCCAAAAAGAGAGCGCAACATTTTATCTTGGCAAAAGAGCAACAACCTGCTAACATGGAAACAGAACAGAATACAACATCACAGATCTCTCCCGTGGAAGTAAAAATTTACAACAGCAACACAGTTTAAAAACAACATATACATTGTTGTGATTGGTAATCTGTTGTACCAATTTTAGACACGAGATGTCAGTATTTCCTATAGCTCATTTAAGACACACCTGTAACAGAATACATTTACCACAACATGACAAAAAAGGACAAAACAGAAGAAAAAAAGTAAGGGTTGCTAGGGATCAAATAAATATCAAAAAGGAATCAGAAATACAGTGAAAGACAGATGGTGCCCTCATTGTTCATAGATCCCTGTCTAGGCCAGCTCTAGTGCCAGGAGGTTAGTCAATCCAGTGTGGTGGTATGCTTTGCATTTACCTTAAAGCTTGGGTCAGCGATATTTCCGGATGTTTTCCCAAGTCCCTTTTTTAATAACAAAGCATGCGCAAGACTGGGTTACCTCGCTCTTCCACTCTTTTTAAGAGGGATCTTAAAAATCTACCAAATCCAGTCTGGTCTTATTCCTTTCTAATGAGGCCTTCCTCTTCTTCTCATAAACATGAATGTGGTTCGCTTCATCCGACTCTCTGCCATGTTCAAAGTCTACAGTGAGAGCAGACGAGCTGCAATGAACAGCTAACCACTAACCTAGCTGCTAATCTAACTGGATGCATAAACACTAGAAGTGTGCATGCGCAGCTAGCAAGTGGAAACTATTAAGGAACGAGCACAGATACTGGTGTTACATTAGTGCATCAGAATGACTGGAACGGGGGACAGCCAATAGATATGACACTACCCCGAAACTTAAGGGGCAGAGGCAAATGAAAGCAGGAACAACACTCTGTCAAATCCATGCCATTCAAACTCAGGGGCATTGATTTGTTAGAGTTTTTGCAGGTCTGTAGCTCCCACAATTTATTTTTTATTTTTAACCTCCTTTTTGTGAATACATAATGTATTTACCACTTAGTTTACTACTATGTAGTCTGCGTGGACATGTCCTCACAAAAACTGATCTATTAACTAGCATTCCAATCAGTAGAGTCCACACAGCTGTGTATCTTTACCTCATCAATCCACTGATGTAATATCACGTTTCTGCTCTGCTTTGTTGCATAGGTTGGAAAACACAACTAGAGAACTTGTCTGGGGACATTAAGCTGCAAGAGGATTCTCTGGATGAGGTGATTGTTTATTTGCACACAGAATTGAGCTTCCACTGTCAAACGATGTGTATCGAGGACCAATTTGTTCTGAGTTATGGCAGAACTTGTTCTCCATAGCGTGCTGACAAACTGGTAAAAATACTTTCATTAATTTTTTTGAATTTTACTCACTACTCTGTGTTAGCCGGTACCTTTATTCATCAGCTGCTATTTATACATATCCAAGAGTAAATACTAGTTTATTTGGTGTCAAAGCATTATGTTGGCCCCCAGCTTAATGATGGTAAATCCATCATTAAGCTGTATGTGTTAGAAGAGTGCATTCGCTGAATCAAATTGTGTTTAAATCTATCGACAGCAACATTTATTTTTTTATACTATAATAATTGTATTTACTTTTCCAAACATTCCAACAAATATACTCACTTCAATTCAGTTGTATTTATATAGCGCCAATTTGAAATACATGTCATTACAAGGCACTTTAAAAAGTGAATTTAAGTCAAATTCAATCAAATCATGCATACTGATTGTGGTCAGAGGGTTCCCCTATTCAAGGAAACTTTGAGAAACTTAAAAAAGTTAACAGTGAAAGTATTACATTCACTTGTTTAGTTGTTATATTCAGCTAACAATAAGTTTCCATTCAATAAAATGTTCACAAAGTTGATTTCAAATCCAAATTTATAGCATATACTTAACTTTAATAATATAATTGTTTTTTTTGTTTTTTTTCTTGCAGGACGAGGAGCAGTTTTGGAAGGAACTTATTGAAAAGTACCTGGAACCTTTGCAGAATGACAAAGAAAAGCAGGAAAAAAATAAAAATGACCTGCAAGAGCTGAGAAACAGGGTAACTGGAGGACTGGAATGAAATGTATGTGACATGCCAAATATTTTTCAAGCTAACCTGTTTTTTTTCTCCCAACACAGATCAACTTTTCGTTCTTCTTTTTGAATGCCCTTTGGCTGATAGCAATTTTCATAATTCAAGTCTTCGAGGTCTTTTCCTTCCAGATAAATGCTGTTGACCTAAACCTTAATGAAACTGGAGGAAAAATCCAGATTGAACCAATGAGCCTCATGTTCATTCTAGGCTTTGCTCTATCAGTTTTGCTTCAGTTTATCGGGATGTTGTACCACAGGTGATCACTAATCAGATTTTTTTGTCTTCACAATATTTCAATACCTGGAGTTAAATGAAAGAAAACAGACAATTCAACATTCTTTCCTCTGCACCTTCAGAGTCAACACTCTCATTCATTATGTGGCATTTATGGAAACTGAGCCAAAACAACAGAAACCAGCAAAAAAACAGGTATTTAGTTCTGCTTTTGTTACTTAAACTAGGCCTAATTGTTGCTCATATGTCTACTATGCGGGGCTGCACAGTGGAGCAGTGGGTAGCAATGTTGCCTTGCAGGTTCTGGGTTCAAATCCAACCCTGGGTCTTTCTGCATGGAGTTTGCATGTTCTCCCTGTGCATGTGCGGGTTCTCTCCAGGTACTCCGGCTTCCTCCCACAGTCCAAAAACATGACTGTTAATTGGCTTCTCTAAATTGTCCTAGGCTGTGAGTGTGTGCGTGAATGGTTGTTTGTCTCTGTGTTGCCCTGCGACAGACTGGCGACCTGTCCACGGTGTACCCCGCCTCTCTCCTGAATGCTGGAGATAGGCACCAGCAACACTGCGACCCCATGAGGGATTAAGCGGGTCAGAAAATGGATGGATGGATGTCTACTATGCTACATCACTGCATGTACCATAATTGCAAAGTAATGAAATAAGCAATGTTGTGACAGCATCTTTTCTACAAATCTGCTAAAAGGAGCTAGTCATCAAATGCAATACAGCAGAAGCAAAAATAAAAAGGAAAAGTCATAATATCATAAAAGGCCAATGCAATATGGAGTCCTCCATTGGGTACACTGCCAGTTATGTATTTACAAACTACTCTAAGTTATGAGAATGCTTTTATTTTAGATGTGGTTATTATTAGATTTTGGCAGAATATGCATTTATGAAAGTAACACTTGATTTTTCCCAATAAAAAGCCAAATTACACACACACACCCTTTAAGACATGAGACATTTGATCACCTTTGTATCCCAACAGGTAATGCATTAATGAGAGGCTGTGATACGCATTTGGATTGTTTTAAACAAAGAAAAAAATGCAAAAGTGATCTTTGTTTTACAAAAAATATTCGAATATTGGTAATACATAAAAATGTCAAAGACCATATTGGTTGCACCAGTGAACTGCTATAGGCCTGTTGACTCATCAAGATAAACATTTTTGTTAGCTGTTACTAAAATTTCCAAACGGTTTACAACTGATATATTAGATCTATTGCAATAACCAGTAAAATAATTCCCTTTAATTTCATGAGCAGTAATTATCTGCTTTATGTGTTTTAAGGTTGTGCTGCATCTTTTTGCACTAATGCTTGTCTGTTGTCCTTCCAGAGGGACTCTAAATCCAATGCAGATTCAAGCTCAGGCTTTGCCTCTGTCACTGACCTGAGCAACATGACAGAAGAAACTGAGATTGAAACAAATGATTTCTGGGACAGTGAAAATGAATTTTCAGACCTGGACTTTGAAGAAGAAAGTCAGGAGCATTAGGCTTGAAACAAGACTGGACAAAAATACGTTTAGCACTTTGATCTGTTTGCTTTTTAATTTTATTTTAAATAAGAACACAAAGAGAAGTAAATACCATGAAGATACCCTCAGTATGAAGATGTAATTAATTCCTTTGATTTCTTAACTATTTATCACTACTTAAATAGATTTACTGCAAAAGTTTTATGTTGCTGCTTTTTAAATAAATGTTTTTGCATTTTATAATGTGCCAACTGGATCTTTTAATTAGCAATAAATGTTTATTTTATATCAAGAATGTTGATATTTATATTTCATTATTTAAGCTTGTTTATCCATTAATAAAAGTCTTTTAATTTGCAAATAACATTTAATCAATCTATTCTATTTGTCTGAGATTTTCTTTTAGACTATAAGTTAAGTTATTTAATGTAATATGTTAATTAAATACCAAGAGAAAAAAACTGAGGAATGAATTATTCGTGAAAGCACATTGTTACTTCTCTTGTAAACTAATGAAGGAAGTGTTTTTACTAAAGCCTGTATATTCTGATTGGATCAATTCTCGGTTTCATGCAAAACAGGTGTTAACTTGAAAACTGTTCAAACATTAAGTTACTTTCATTTTTTTTCCCCGCAATGTTTTTGTGTGGCTACGAAAGCACAAATTGCTGGTGAAGATTCTACGTCATCCAGGTCATGGTCATTCAAAAAAAAGTAAAAAAACAAAGCAACTGGACTTGTTTTCTGTAGTTGAAGACGTTTCGCTTCCTCTCCCGGAAGCTTTCTCAATTCAAAAAGTCTGGAGTAATGTGGAGTAACAAGCTTTATACCATTACCAAACAAAGGCCTTGCAATGGCTTAGATAACATGCAAATTCAAATTGAAATTGCATGTTATGTAAGCGAAACGTCTTCAACTACGGAAAACAAGTTTTACTTTTTTTGGAAAGCACAAATTGTTTATATAACTAGTGTTTCCCTGTTGGCATGTTAGCCTCTTTTTTCTGTTTAAACTGTTTATATGCTATTTATATATTTTAAGTATTTCTTCATAAAGAAACAAGCATTCTTTCTTGTTTCTTTATGATTTGAGAAGAACAATTTGACAACTGTGAAATAAAGAAAAAATAATGATGGAATGGCTGACATAGGTTGAGTTATTTACTAGCAGGAATCTGGACTCATCAGTGAGATTCTTTACTTTTATGCTTTATGGTGTGCTTAATTTTTATATATTTTTTTTATTATTTTACGCTTTGTTTTCCTTATATATTATGTGTTCTCCGAATATTATTAGATCATCCTTTAAGTTCTCCAAAAGGTTTGTGCTCTTTGCCAGTTTACTACTTTTGCCTACTTTATGCTAGAAACTTAATTCAGATTTAAACAAGTCAAATGTTGTAACACATTCATACCGAATGCGATCCAGGCAATTTTTTTGCCTGCTGTTGGTTGCTTGACTTAATGCATAAATGGTGACATAGGCCTTGCTCACTTCATCAGGATTTGATTAAGCAGGCCTTTATTTACTATTGAAAGCCAAAGAATGACGTCGGCTTTCCTGGGTCCACTAGATCTTCGAGAGAAGAACCCAGGTTCGGCAAGAGCCACCACCTGTAACTGTTTGTGGATCATGATCACTTCCAGCGGGACTTCAGTCTTTCCTTGTTGGCCAGCTGGAAACATTTCCCCCGGAACACAGATCTAATTTTGAGACACATAATACAGACTGTGATAGCCCTGCTGTGAGGGAAGTGGCCGGAAACTCTGTGTCAATACAGGTCCTTGATTGTGGGAGGTGCTTCTGATTACCTGGCCACCTGGATGGCATTTAAGGAGCGCTGTTCTACCCACGAGGAGGTGTGTCACCGGGGTACCAGGTGTCATCAAAGTGCCAGGTGTGTGTAAGGCTCAGAGCACCTGTGGCTCCTTGGCTCCAGAGGTTGGCACAGCTCCGTAGAGTACCACATAGGACCAGGGTTGATCCATTCAATAGTGGAGACATGGTTGCTTTGGGCCCGCGGTGTACTCGTTTCAATTTACTTTCACTTTACACTGTATTTGCTCTTTAGCTTGTTTTTCCCCCCTGTGGCGTGTGTTTACAGTTTTGCGCAGAAATGGAGTTTGATCTGGATGATTTTGTAGCTGAACCTTCTATGGAAAAGGTTAATGGTGCTACTAAAAACGGTCTCATAACCATTGCTTCTCAGTTTGAAATACCTGTGGTTAAATAGGGGAAAAAAGACATATTTAAAAGGCGGGGGGTCCCGCGACCCCATGAGGGACTAAGCGGGTTAGAAAATGGATGGATGTATGGATGTATGGGGGGGTTGATTGAGCAAAACGTTTTGCCACCTCTTGAACCAACCACCCAGGGTGAAGTTGGGGCGTCTAACGCTGAGGTACCTAAAATGGAGTTGGAGATGGAGATGCGTCGTTTGGAGCTCTGAGAGAAAGAGTTGAGATGCGCAAATTGGAATTGGAAGCAGCTGCCTATCCTATACGCCTATAAGCTTGTGCCTGAGGCGTATAGACAAAGGTTTTGCCACTGTAAAAAAGCCGACAATCAAAGTTACACTGACTTTGGTCATGTTAAAACTGCTTTATTTGATTGTTGGTGCGCTACACAAATGTTGAGAACTTTGATCAGCTCCGCGACCTGATTTTGTTTTAAGAATTTAAAAATGGCTTACCGAAAAACATTGCAACTTACATTAATGAGCAGAAAGCTAAGAATGTGTCTGAGGCTGCAGTGTTGGCAGACAAATATGTGCTTACTCATCAGGATTATTCAGATCATGTGGGTTTCAAACAATTTTTTGGGCTAAATGTGAGCCGCATTGATCGGCGTGCTGTCACTAAGCAAGATAAGGCGATACAGTTTAAAAGTCCGGGTGTTTGGGATGATGATCAGGTTTGTTATTATTGTCACAGACGCGGACATATTAAAGCAGATTGTCATCAGCTCAAGGTCTAAATGAAAAAGTTTCAAACTACTCCTAAAGGAGTTGGTTTGGTTGCGTCGGTACAGAGTCCTTCAACGGACACGAAGGACGCTTGGTCTTCTGAAGTAAGTGTCTCATATCTGCCTTTCATTGGTGAGGAGTATGTGTCACTGCTAGTTGTGGGGAAAAGGTTTGAGTTAAGATTTTGAGAGACACTAGGGCGTTTGACTCCTTTATTAGAGCTGACATGTTGCCGTTCTTGGCTGAGTCTGAAACAGGTGCCTATGTTCTGATTCGGGGAATGGGATTAACCGTGATGTTTGTTCCATTACATAAAGTGTCTCTCGAGTGTGAAGTATTTCCTGGTGTCGCACAATTAGCTGTGCGCCCCATAGACATAATATAAAGGGTAGACCCCGCATCGACCATTTTCGCCTATGGGCGCTGACGAGATTTAGGGGCGCCTTCTTGGAGCGGTTGACAGCTCTGCTCAGTGTAGTGTGTTGACCAGGCACAGAATCAATTTTAATCAACTATAACTCGCTGAGTATTGAACTAATTTCCAGGTTTCTTTTTTGTTTGTTTTTTTGGTGAAAACTTTAAAACTATAGCTGTTTTAACAAATGGTTCAGTGCATTTAAATATTCTTAGTGGGGTTAAAAGTAATAGAATACTCTGATGGGAAGTCTCTTGCAAAACACTGCCTCATACATTGTTATAATTTCTTATTACTATAAATACAAACACATTTATACACAAATATACACATATACACACACACACTTCATATACAGTATATATATATATATATATATATACAGTATATATATATATACACGCATATACATATATGTCTTAAATTATTCATTTTTATTATATTATTATTTAAATTAAATTTAAATAAAAATTAAAATTTTGTCGGGAATAACTCTTTTGGCACAGCACCAGCACCAAAGATGAAAGTGTAGTGTCTATGTGTCAAGACATCTTGTCCATGAAAACCAAAAAAACTCAAGACTTAAAGGTGAACAAGCTAAAAGTAAATGTAATTCAAATAGTCACTTGATGAAGCGTGGGTTTGTGGTTTACGCAGTACAAAATTTCCAAAAACAAAATGCAATTCCATGTTGGTTTATTCCAGGTCTCTGCAGGCAAACAGCATGGTACAAACTTGAAACCATCCCTTGCTGCCTCTCCTGCTCTGGTTCCTGCATTGCTTCACCTGCTCACTTATGGATTGATTAATGGTGACTGACCGTTGGTTCCTGAGGACTGAAGGACCGTTAAACAGAAAAAAACATATGACCACCCACGTTCATCCCGAGCTACCTAAAGTCTATGCGTGTATGTGACACACCTAAGACCCAAACAAAATCAATTAACTAACTAAACAAATTATTAACAAATAAGCTAATTTTTAACAAAAATATCTTTACAACAAATAAGCAAATAAATCAAAATTAACTAAACAATCTAAATTCTAAAACATAACAAAAATAGAGAAATTAGACTTAAACTTAGACTTAGACAAACTTTATTGTCATTTTGTATGCACAGAGTGCGTACAGAACTAATTTTCGTTTGCATACAGCTTGAGAATTTCAGTGAATATCAGGGGATTTCAGAATAAAGTACCTTTGCAGGATAGTTTTAGGATAAAGTGCAGTAGTGATTTCACAGTACAGCAATTGAAATGTAAACAATGCAGGACACATGTGATACAGAGTCCAGTTTTAGCTTCAGGAGTTCAACAGTCTGATGGCAGCATGGAAAAAGCTTTTACAGAACCTCTTCCCAGAAGGTAGCAGGGAGAACAGTCCATGGTGGGGGTGTGTGGGGTCTCTGATGATGTTACGGGCTCGGGACACACATCACTGTGATGAAAGATCCTTAATGGAGGGAAGAGGAGCCCCAATGATCCCTTCTGCCATATTCACCACTCTCCTCACGTTCTTCCAGTCGGCGGCACTGCAGCCTCCACACCACACAGAGAGACAACTGGTCAGAATGCTCTCTATGGTGCTTCTGTAGAAGGTCTTGAGGATGGGCGGGGGCAGGCAGGCTCTCCTCATCCTCCACAGGAAGTACAGTCTTTTCTGTGCCTTCTTCACCAGTGGCGTGGTGTTCACAGACCAGGTGAGGTTGTCCGTGATGTGCACCCCCAGGAACTTGGTGCTGCTGACCACCTCCACAGCTAAGTTGTTGATGAGCAGAGGAGCATGGTGCAGCCGGTTCTTCCTGAAGTCGACGATGAGCTCCTTCGTCTTCTCTATGTTCAGGGTCAGGCTGTTGTCTCTGCACCAGCCCACCAGCTGCTCCACCTCCTCTCTGTAGTCCTGGTCGTTGTCGTCTCTGATCAGGCTCACCACCGTTGTGTCGTCAGCAAACCTGGGAGCGCAGTCGTGTGTCATCAGGGTGAACCCCGTCTTACCTGAAGATGTGACGTGAAAGAGAAGCAGCAGGCAAAAGTAGTTCATGATCCTGCTTTGTTCAAGCAGGAACGATTTAAAAACATGAAGTAAAGTCAGCCGCACACATAACAGGAACTAAAACAACCTAATGGAATGGAAAGGGGCGTGTCCACCTCCACAGACAGCGTGACACTAATCAATGTAGTCTCATCAAATGGGGAAATCAATGTTAGCCCTTAAGAGTAATAAAACGGGGTTCTGTAACTCTTTACACTGTGTAGGACACTTTAGCTAAGGTTGATTTAGCATGCATTACTACTCCTAAAAAGTTTAGGATATTTTATTTATTTATTTATTTATGTGGAGCCTCCACAATCTTTATAATTATTTTCCAAATCTCGGTTTAAGATCTGGAATCAATTTTGAAATCCTTCTTACATATAAACCTAGTCCCTTCATTGTTTCGTATTGTCCTACTCTTTACTCCAATACAGCAGGTTTAGCAGCGTTTTAGCTGATAAGGGTTTATAGCCCACCGAATAACCTCATTAATTGTGTCCCCACACATGGGTCAGTGTTTTAAGTAAATAAAATTAATTAAAAAAAAACAAAAACGAATGAGTGAGATTAAATACAATTCAATTTTATTTTTACAGAACACATGTCAAGGCACTTTAAAGTCAAATTTAATCAAACCATACAGACAGATTGGTCAAAAACTTTCTTATCTACTTGAAACCATCCCTAGATGGAGGAAGCAATTTCTGACATGCATTGCAATGCAAAAATCTGCATGCCCCTATATTGGAACCGACACTCATAGATGATTCAAAATGTTCTAACCTAATCACACTCTGAGTTAATGAAGTGAGTTTCATACCTCAATTTTGGTTAAAGGAGATAAGACACAAATCTGAAAAAAACAAAAACAAAAAAAAACAGCAATTTTCCTCTGGGATTATTAAAGTTTGTCTGATTCTGATTCTGATTTTAGCAGTGTCAGATTTGACCTTGCACAATGACCTCCTCCCCCCCAATTAATTTTATGACTTCAGAGCTTTAATAGTAATAGTAATATCATCTTTATTGTCATTGAAACATACATTTAAACATACATTACAACAAAATTTGTTCTCTGCTTTTAACCCATCATCACCCTAGGGGAGCAGTGGGCTGCCATGTGCGGCGCCCGAGGAGCAGATTTTGAAATACCGTATGTAACCAGCATATAAATAGGCTTAGTAGTAGAGTAGAAATTGCAGTATGTTCCTTTGAGTTAAAGTGACTTAGACAAAATTGAAGTTGCATAAAATCCTCAAATTTCAACTTTAGCAATTGAGCAAGTATACATTTAACCACTGGGTTAAAACGCCTTATACTGTGTTTTCTGTGTTGGTTTTCAGAATGAGACATAGATGGGCTGTAACAGAGAGAGTTCCACAATTATCCAGCCAGGCTTTGATAATGATGATGTCCCACCAGACTGAGAGGGTCCAGCATCATCCACTCTGCTGGGAAGCAGTCAGCACATCTCCATTTCTTTCCAAGAAATGGAGATGGGCGCAGATTTACTTCCAGCTATTATTTCGTTCAAATGAAAAATGGAGAACAAATAAACAGATCATGGCTTGTCTACTAGAACAAGGGATAAAAGAAAACATAGAGAGGAAAACAATGAGAACAGAGGGACAAAAGGTATAAAAAAAATAATGTATGTCTATTGTAATAAAATTTCTCTATCTGTATAATGGGTCTGTTTTATGTGTTGTCTTCACAATTCAGAGGGCCCCATCCCATTCTTTGCCTAGGGCCCCAGATTTCCTAAATCCGCCCCTGAATTTAATGTGCCAGTGCTTTATATCCTGGGGAAGGGGACATGTTCTTGAGACTACGAGATTTTAAAACGATTAAAACAAGTCTCGACGTCTATCAAACTGTGGATAACACAGATTTGAATTACATTTAACTGCAACCTGACTAAAAAGATGTTTGACATTTTTATTTACACTAAACAATTCATACATTTATATTCCCACATGTTTTAGCGCATAGTCTAAATGCTATTTCTTTGCGTGCTCAAATGTTGTCGCAAAGGTTTATTGTGGACTGTGCAGCAGCCGGACGGAACTCCAACCTCCTCCAGGATGCTCCTGAGCGGAACCCTTTTTTTATCGCGATATTTCATATGAGTCCTCGTCTTTCCTTTGTATGCTTCAGGTAAAGTGTTGCATATTTAGACGGAAAAACTTAATCAGAGGTATTGTTAAATACATTGTTGTAAAGCGGGTTTCTCGTCAGACATATATTCATTACCTGGTGCGGAATGAGCATAAACCAAAACTTGAAATGCTCCGAGTAGGACGTGTCATCGCGAGACTTCGACGAGTTTGGTTGAGCAAATGCCACGTCTGACAAGCAGCATCACCGCAGACGTGATTATCAGCACTTTTCCCTCTCAGGACTCTGCGTTATCTAGTGGCAAAACAAGACGGCATATCAGAAACCACTCGGTAAGATTGAACCGACTGTTTTTTTTATTGCATTCTGCACTTTGTAACGATGCTAAGTTGCTGCATGGAGCTAGCACATTCACTGGGTATTAGCTGGCTAGCTAGCTCGAGTAAACAGCTCGTAGAAACCGGTGGTCGTTGTTGTTTGATGGTCGGATTTTACTGTTTACTCTGAGATAAAAGTTGTTTCTGTTGTCAGGGAATCAAAGAGATTATCCGTTTTAGGCCCACAGCAAATAAACAATCTCAGCACAGTGCTTGCTGCACCGGATTCAAGAGGATAACCATTGTTATTCAACGTAAACAGTTAATGCAAAGGGATTTTTTCATAAGCCTATATTAAACCACTGTGCCGTTATTATACTACTAAGAAAAGCATTGTTAAAGATCTCTGAATACTGCAGTCTTAACCGTTTTAAAGCTTAAACATAAAATCGCCATAATGGTCATATTTCCTGTACACCAATCAGGCATAACATTATGAACACGTGCATTATATTCACCTTTTTCCTGCTAAGCAAACTGTGCTGTCCATACATGGAGGTCTATATCAGAACGTGGCACCAAGACTGCAAGGAATATTTAGATTTCTGCAGGATTAGAAGCTGGACACCCGTGGATTTGAGTTGTTTGTTGTTTGTTCAACATAAGTCTAAGTCTAACATATGTCACATTTGCTCGACTGGATCGAGATCAGGAGGGATTTAAAGGCAGAGTCAACACCCAGTCGGATGTGCTCCTCAAACCATTCCTGGATAGGCATGTCACCATAAATAATAAATCAGGATTAATTTAAATAAACTCATTAATTTGTGTATGTATGCAGGATTATTTTTCTTTTCCTTGTGTTTCCCTCTCCTCTCTCTGAGACTGGATAACAAAGGTTTCAGTGCATTGCTGTCCACTCACCCCTTCCTTCTCGTTTCCGTTAAATCTTGCCAGGTAGGCACATGCTCAAAGATAAGACAAGAGACTCGTGAGCGAGAGCCAGAGGAAAATTGAATTGGTGTCAAAGCCAAAGACAAACTCTGCAATGTGGGAGGTTTTTTGGTTTTAAGCCATAAGACTGCAGCCAACCTCTTGATCTATTTTAGCCTGTATTTTGAGAGGATATGCTTGCTTTATTATGCCATTATCATATTATTTGAAAAAGGTCATGATTTATGGCAATAATGTTTTTTAATCATCCTTTTTTATTATTATTATCGTCACAGGCCTATTCCTGAAGCCTTTCTACCTTGTAGCAGGTCCCAAACATTATGGGATACTCTGTCCACCCTGACTGGCCTGCATCCTTACAGCCACAAGCGGAGATTCACTTTTCTCCCAGAACCAGCTTGAACTTCTTCTGCCATTTGAGCTGAAGTAGCTCGTCTTTTGGATCAAATCACAAGGAGCAAACAAGGCCACCTTTCGCTCCCCACATGCTGAGTCATTGCCGTGTCGCCAGTTCGATAGAAACTGACCACTGCAAACCCAGAATAGCGAGGCTGTTTTGAAGATTCCCTGACTCAGTTTTTCAGCCATTACAGTTTTGCTTTGTCAACGTGTTTTAAACCCTTACATTGGTCAATATTTTCCAATTCCAAAACATTAATCGAGGGATATGGTCGTAACTTTATGCAATCTATATCCCTCTCACCAAAGTGAGTGCTATTCTCTTTTTTTTATGCATCACCCTGATGTTTACTCCTTTAGCTGAGTTTGAGTGCGTTCCCTTTTTTGGGCATGCGTGAAAAATATGCAGAGCTTTTTAGCGATTGGGTGGGGTTTCTATGACTCCAGAGAACCAGTTACGTTTCTTAAAGATTGTTAAAATGTACTTTGATGGTTGCTGAATGTTGCTAATACATGAGCGTCTAGAACAAAGGTGCAATAACCCTTAAGAACTGTAATTAGCATAACTTGAAAGTGTACATTTTGTTTTAACATGCCACACCATCAACAACAGGGGGAGTGGTGGTGATTGGTTTGATCAGGGTGCTTCCATCCTGTAAAGCTGCAAGTTTCTAAGTTCGAGTTCCCCACTCTGTCACTATGGGTCCCTGAGCGAGACTTTCAGCCCCAGGAGGCTCCCTGGCCACTCCACAGTGGCAGCCCACTGGCCCCTGAGAGATGGGTTAGGTGAAGAGGGCAAATATCATTGGAATTTATAGAGTTGCAAATAGGGATGCACCAATATGAAAATTTGGGCCCATATCGATTTCTGATATTAATATTGCTGTTATGTCCAATAACTGATATTTACTCATGTGTGTGTATGCATTTACATGTATACATACACAAACATTTACGTTTTCTGTGATGGTTAAATTTAGTAAAAGTGTGTACCGACTGAAAACTATTCTAACAGAATTTCTGAATGTGGGTTATAGTCTAGACTTACACTCTGCTTTTTTCCCCCTCTGCTTCATTTCAAAACCACACAATCCTGGCTGTGATGCATCACTGTCACTTTAACATGACCGCATGACCAACCCGTTCAACTCCCTCTCTTTAAACACTGGCACAAAGGGAAACTAGAAGGAAATAAACACCGGCTGTTAATATCGGCCCAGTTTTTCTTGTTGGACCGATACCGATATGTTAAAAAATGACTAACATTGGCTGATACCTCGCGAGCTGTTTTGCAGCTAAAAGCACACTGTGCTGTGAAAGTAGGCCTGGGTGATATTAAAAAAAAAAACATATCAACTAAAATAGAAATATTGATCGGGATAGATAATTGTCAACAAATTCAAAACATATTACGCACACATTTTAAGTGCAGCCCTGGTCATTTTATGCTGTTCCTTCATGACATATTTCTACATACAGAACACAGAAACACTGAATTCAAACTCAACCCATTGTTCAACCAATTCTTTATCATTAATTAAATGGGTTTTTAAAGTTTTAAAAAAAGAAAAAACACATACACTTTGAAGGGGGCGGAGCTTGGTGACAGAGCGTTCCTGGGTCTGCATTTGTCATTGGTTGGGAGGATGTAATAATTGTGCATGGCTAGAATGCAAAAGGAAGGAAAGCTGTTATTGTTTGGACTTTTTATTGACCTTTTTTACTATATTCAATAAATGTCTATGGATCGATATATATTGTTATTGAATCATCGTCCACCCCTATGCCAAAGCATGCAGGCTAGTGGAACATGGCACCAAGATTGCAGTAGATCCTTTGAGTTAGGGGTTGGCAGTATGGCTTGAAAACTAAAAAAGAAATAAATAATCTGATTTATTTAAAAATCTAATTTTTTTTTTTTTTTTTCAAATTACAGGTTATTTTTCAAAACCTTTAACTTAAATCAATCACCCCTTCCAGGAGTAAACCTAAATTCAAAGTGCAATTAATTAGCAGCCGTGAATAATAATAATAATAATAATAATAATAATAATAATAATAATAATTATTATTATTATTATTATTATTATTATTATTATTATTATTTAACTTTATTTATCTCACAATGGAAAAATTCACTTCTGCATCTTTACCCATCCCCTTGGGGAGCAGTGGGCTGCCACTGTGCGGCACCTGGGGAGCAATCTGGGGTTAAGGGTCTTGCTCAGGGACCCAGAGTGCAGGTAGTGATCGAACCGAGGTACTTGCAACCTTCTCAGAGCGCAAGCGCACTGCTCTAACCACTAGGCCACCACTCCCCCTAAAGCCTGAAGCCGGCTTATAAAACAAAACGGCAGGCCCTGCCACAGTACACAGTGAAAATATAAGACTCAGTGTCTGGCAATAAGTGGTGTTACTCAAGGAGTGAGTTTCTCAGGCCATCAAAAAAATTAATGAACAAATAAAAGCAATTTGACAATGTATTTTAACTTAAACACAAATTCATGATTGCAGTCTATTACCAAAACAATGTTTCTCTTGTGGGACTAATTATCTATTCCAAAGCAAAGTTTCATTGGACTTAACATATTTTTGATGAAAACATTCCATCTTTTATATAAAACACAGTCATGTTTCAGACACACATTTGTTGCATAGTCAGCAAAATCATTAGGATTTTCTTGGTGTATTTTTCTTTTCTTGAAGTGGTCTAACAGCCTTATTTACAGATTCCAAAACACTCATGTCTTACCTAGAGGGCGCAAGATGCTAGACTTTCCTGTCTGAACCCAGGACACCAGCTGTCTTTTCCTGTTCCAGAGACCTTTATCGTTTTTGGCAAGAAAATTAGACTCCATTAGTGGCTGCTGGGGTAGACCAAGTTCGGCCCGTGTTTTATTCATCTCCATTTTTTTTTTTTCAACTATAGGAGCAAGGAGCAGGCGGCAGGAGCCTTTTTTACTAACCCCAAATGGCACACTGAATCCATGGGTCCTTCACACCATTCTCTGGACTATAATGAAAACAAAGCATCCATTTAACTGTAATAAGGAGCTACATTCAACATTCTGGTCAATATGACTACCATATTTTTCAGACCATAAGGCGCACTGGATTATAAGGTGCATTAAATATTCTTCCCAAGTGTGTAATATCCCTCCACCCCTCCATGTCCACAGCTCTCTATCCGTCTCCGTCGGGAGACAAGGCCAAAATAAATTAACTTTTATTTTGAATTAACTTCTTGGTTTAATATTGGTTAATCTTTGAAAAATTTGGATTTTATTTTCCCAATGCACTCATTGGGCTTCCACGGAGAGAAGAGCTTGCAATGCTGAATATATGTTTAGGAAAATATATTGTCAAAATATTTTTTGACCTTTTTATCTATGATAAACAATTGATACATTTATATCCCCACATGTTTTAGCGGATAGCGATAATGCTATTTCTTTGGTGTTCAAATGTTCCAAAGGTCTATTACACACTGTGCAGCAGCCGAGCTGAGCTTTTTTTTTTTTTTTTTTTTTTTTTTTTTACCATAATACGAGGCACTTTAATTTACTCATTTGCTTATTTATTTATTTTTTTAAGTTAGTTTGAAGTTAGACAAGTGAAGGGAAGCCTGTTCTTAGCTCTTTGTGTAATGCCCCTAACTGTAAACATTTAGTTTTATTTTCATTGTTTACAACAGCCTGGCGTCCATTTTGTTTTACAAGCATATTTTCACAGCTTGTATTTAGTTTTGCTTTGAATTCAGGTAAAATTTCAGACCAAATGCTTGACATTAAAGCAAGTATTTATATTCATTTCTAGAATTTATTTTTGGGAAATGTCGGATTTGGTATAACTAAATCTGAGATTTTGGCCCAGCCCTACGCTGGTTCCAGTGAGGTGGGAACCAGCGTAGTGAGGTTAGGGTGGGTTAGGGTTAGCTGCCTCTAACTCCACAGAGCGCCTCTGTTTCAGGTGCTGAACTAAAATCTTGTGCTTTTTTCGGTGTATTCTTTCATGTGGACACCATCACGTTTATTCCTTCAGCTGAGTTGGAAGGTATTCCACGCTTTGGGGACGTGAGAAAAATATGCAGAGATTCTTAACGAGTGGGTGGGGTTTCTTTGAATCCAGAGAACCAGTTACATTGTTTTAAAGATAGTTAAAATGAGTTATGATGGTGGCTGAATACTAGTACATGAACTCCCAGAGGGAAGCCGCAACAACCAGTAAACGCTGAGCCCATCTCACCACTCGAGTGTAATTAACATAACTTCAAAGTGTTCATGTTGTAGTTGAGATGCCACACCATGCAGCTCCATATGCACAGAGCTGTTGGTCACCTTTCACCCAGAAGCGGCTTGAACGTCTTCTGCTGTTTGAGCTGCAGCAGCTCTTCCTGTGGACCGAGCCACATGGACCACACAGGCTGCCTTAAGCTCCTGACGGGCTGACGAGCCATGGCCTTCACCACTTTTCCCTCCTTTGAGTTTTGATCGAAAGAAAGGATTCCCTTTTTTTTTTTTTTTTTTTTTTTTTTTTTTTTGGAGACGCTGGGAAATATATGCAGAGATTCTTAGCAATGGGGTTTCCACCGTTCCAGATAACCAGTTATATTTCTTGGCCATAGTTAAACCGAATTGTGATGGCCTGAATGTTTACATACACTAGCTCACAGAGCATAGGCACGACATCCAAGTAAAAGTTGAGCTCATCTCACCAACCACAGTAATTAACGTCACTCAAAAGAATTCATGTTGGATTTGACATACCACACAAACAGCAGGTGAAAAATGTTAATAATTCACTCCTCTTTTCATTTATTTAATAAAGTTTGTCCCGTGAAGATCACATAACTGTTTTTGCAAAGGGCAACAGATCAAAATGGCAGTAAAAAAAAGTGAAAAAACCCATTAAAAAAAGCGGCAAACTACCTAAAAAAAAAAAAAAAAATTGTACCAAACAATCTTACAGTTAATCCAGAATCTAGAGGTTTCAGCAGAACTTTCACCAGAGGCACCATTTCCAACAAATGGTAGTTTATGAAATAAAATGTGCTTTTAATCATTTGCCTTTACCACTTCCCCTCTATTAATCAATAAAGATCTGAATCCAAGTTAAAGTTACTGGCTTTTAGATTTTATCCAAAATCCTAATTTGCATTCTTCTTAATTTAAACGGTTAAATAGTCTACACTATAAATGCAACGTCTTTGTGAAGCTCAAAAAGTGACTTGAAGTTTAGTTACTTCTTATTTTACTGTATTCTTATTTTTTGTCTGCACTATCAATACCAAGTCAAACTCCTTGTAAGTGCAAACCTACTTGGCGATTAAACTTGATTCTGAGACGGGCCAAAATAAAAGGCATTGCTAAAGTTTTTCCCCTTTTCCTCCTGATTTCTCTTTCTCACAGGCTCCAGAATGGGCTGCGTACGTCTGACACTGACACTGGCTGCATCTGCTGTACTGCTGTTAGCCTCTCAACCCGCCACGGCTCATAGCCATTCCCATGGCGGCCACGGCCACCACCACCATGGCCACTCGCACGGGGAGGATGATGGACACGCTCATGGTTCTCAGGTGAAGATGTTCCACGGAGCGAGCAAGTGGAGCGCGGAGGCCAACCTAGCTCAGCACGAAGAGGAGGATCACGGGCACGCTCATGGTCACGATCACGGGCACGCTCATGGCCACGATCACGGGCACGATCACGGGCATGCTCATGGCCACGATCACGGGCACGATCATGGGCACGATCACGGGCACGCTCATGGCCATGATCACGGGCACGATCACGGGCATGCTCACGATCACGGGCACGCCCACGATCACGGACATGGAGCAGAGAGAGTGAAGAGAGAAGCGGATGGCCAGAAAAGGGACTTGGTGGAGCTGTGGACACAGGTGCGCTCTAAGGAACCTTGTTGCTATCTTAGTAAAAGGTTTACAACTCTTTAATAATTAAATAATTACAACAGTACTCTTTACTTATCTTGTAATAATTAAAATTAAATTTTCTTTGGCATACACTGCTGATCAAACTCTTAAAACCAGTTAAAAAAAATTAAATTATTTACATTTTGCGCTGTTGGATCCTAACAAGGTTCTAAGTAGGGCTTCAAAATGCAAAAAGAAGAAATGGGGACAAGAGAACAAATGTGAGTAGGAAATGTATTGAAAGCAACAATTTAACCCAAGTAGCTGTTCATCAACTGATCCAAATTTTAAGACTCAAAAAAAAAAAAAAAAATCCTACAACAGAAATGAAAGTGTTACAAACAGGCTCAGTAATGAGTAGCTCTTCCATTATTATTGATCACTTCAAAAGTTAGTTTTGGCATGTTTGACGCAGGTTTTTCCAAAAGGCTAGTAGGGATGTTGCTCCAAGCTGTGAGGATGGCTTTCACTGTCTGAAGCCATTTTGTAAACCTCCCTTGCCCTCCTTCCTCAATTGTTCTCAATTGGATTAAGTCCAGGGGAACATGCAGGATGGTCCTAAAGAGTGACGTTACTCTGCTGGAGAGTCTTGGTCAGTCGGGCATATGTAGCGTTGTCCTGCTGAAAAACCCGGTCATCCCCACAAAGACGAGGGCCTGCATCAAGAGATCTTCACAGTACGGTCTTAAACGTTTTAACAGCTGATCAGCCTATTTGAGTTAAATTGTTTTCAATAAACTGCCAGCTCACAACAACTGGTCTCTTGTTCCCTTTTCTTCTTTTTTCGTTTTGAAGCTCTACTTACAACCTTCTTGAGATCCAAAAAATGCAAACGAATGAATGAATTTGCATGAATCTGGTCTTAAGATTTTGATCAGGAGTGTATAAGCTCCTGTATCAGTGTGGATCAATATCTTTGACCCGGATCAGTTCCACTTTACAAACCCAACCACCTCCTCCTCATGTCGCCTTTCTGAGGATCGTCTTACTGACATTGTTTTCTTCCCTGCAGGAAAAACAAAAGACTAGTAAACTTCCTCCCATCATTGTCTGCAGGCTATCGGAGCCACCCTGCTGATCAGCGCGGCTCCATTCCTCATCCTTTTCCTGATCCCAGTCCAGTCCAACAGCGACCAGCACCAGAACCTGCTCAAGGTGCTGCTGAGTTTCGCGTCTGGCGGACTGCTGGGTGATGCCTTCCTGCACCTCATACCGCACGCTCTCGGTTGGTTGTTTTTTTGCTTCATTTAAATTAATTAAACAGTTTGATTTACATAGTTTACATATCCAGAAAGACGGATAATGCGCAACGATTTAGGTAATTTTTGTCAACATACTGTACTAGCACAAGCAATGAGTTGAAATATTTTTGCACCGATTTTGTTTCAAAAATCCTGTATTTTACTGAGTGCAGCTGTTGAATCCGGCGTTTGAATTTCTCAATTGTCCTTATATCGTTGTGTTCTGCATAGAGCCTCATTCCCATCATGAAGATGGAGATGATGGACACTCTGCAAGTGAAGAGTCACATGACCACGGCCACTCCCATGGTAACCCTAGGATCTCTTTTTACCAAATCGTTCGACAATAAATTCAGGGATATTGCATGCTGATATCTGCCACTTGTGATCTCGAACTTGCACAGGAGCAGCCCACGGTCACATGATGTCCGTTGGTCTGTGGGTTCTCGGGGGGATCATCGCCTTCCTGGTTGTTGAAAAATTTGTGCGTCTGCTGAAGGGAGGGCATTCCCACAGCCACTCTCATGGTAGGAGGGACATTTTTCTGAACAGAACGTTTTACAGATGGGTTCTTTTGATGAATATTTAGGATTACCTTCTAATATTCCTCTGCTACTGATGGTTTCTACACCATTTTCTTCTTTTCTGTATTAGTTTGCGTACAAGTAATTATGGAGAGGAAGAAATAAATAAATGCTCTCTACTCTTAGCCACCTTCGGATTTGCTTTATACACATGAAGCAGCAGGGTTGTAAAGTGTGTTTAGATCTGCTTCCAAAATGCAATTAGAGCAGAAGATGCCAGACTGCAGCTGATTACATCAATTAAGGACAATTGATTTTTAGGATCACCTTTGTGAGCTAAATTGATTTTTTTCTGGATGTCACACTTTTAGCTGCTCCTAAAGAAAAGGACAGTGATGGAGAGGGGGAAGAGGAAAAGAAGACAAAAGAGAAGAAAAAGAACAAAGATGCAAAGGTGCGAGAGACGCAGGAGAAGAAGGGTACAGGTGAGTAACCTTTTGGGTAAATCCCTAAATTTCCTTGGTTTATCCCTATCACTGCCACTCTCCCTGCTAGGCTCTCTGCTGGTTCAGGAATTACTTAAAAAGTTCCACTTAGATTATTTGTTTGCACCCCTGAGGTACACATTAAGTTTATAGTTAAGAAAAAAACAAAAATAATTTGAGCAAAAACTGCTAAGGTGTCGAAGCTAAAACAGCCTCATCCTTCTCTTTGATTACAGTAAAGCTGTTTAAAGACTACATTTAGCAATTACCTAATAAGGTGATTTTGAATGGAAGGAAATAAATTGTTATATATAGGGCTGTTAAAATTATCTTAACTACTTCTGTTATTTCTTCACTGTGACACAATAAAATAAGTCAACACAACGGTTAATTTGAAAAGTGTCCCCTCTGCATTACAGTATACAACCATTTGCTCAGTCCAGCTAGTGATTGGGGGAGAGGACTCCACTAATTATTTACCTTAAAGGCAAGTAGTAATTTCCAAAATAGAGACGTTGAAAGACAAACCAGAAAGCAACGAAGCAAAGCCTGCTATAGAAAGCGCCACATATCACTCTCACATGCGGTCATTGGACTTCTGCTAGCAACGATAATGCTAGCAGCTCACCTCATGGATGCAAACTGGTCTGAACTCCTTTGCATCAGGAGAGTTGGTCCACTGAGCGCCACTATTTAGAAGCTTGTGTGCAGCATTTTCAGGCTGTCGCACAAGAACGGACGATAGAGAAACGTTTACAACACTTGGGACAGACAGTGCCTGCAAATATACTTAAAAGGCTCTTATTTAAAAGTTTGCTTGTAAATTGTTCTGTTTGTAATAGAAAGTGGGAAAAAAAAGTCGGCGACATCTCTAAATCCAGCTTTAAATGTCCTGAACAGATATTCTAGCTTTGGTTCATCCTGAGCCTTTTTGGCTTATCTTGATAAACTAGAACTTATCAGCAAAATAGTCGTTTTAGCTATTTGTGATAACAATATAGACCATGTTGGGTAACACACTGCTCTAATTCATATATTTATTATATGCATATTAAAAATATTGATTCTGTTGAGATATAGTTTTCTAACAAAGTCTTATAGAAAGTAAAAAATTATTGCACGTGTTCTCTGGAGGTGTGACTGTAACAGTTCATCATTCAGTCACTTGACAGCACCTGTCAGGACATGATTGATAATAATAATCATGATAATTATGGCGGTCACGTGATGGTATGTGCTCAGCTACCAGAGAAGACAGCCAGTGTTTGAGTCTAAAAGCATGAAAGGAGGAAGTTTTATCTAGACTATAATTGTATTATTGGATAGCTTCGTGGTTTTCCTAAACTTTTATTTTCCTCGTGTGGCGTGCTCATTTATGTTTTGTGACCTGACCCCACAATGCATACCCTACACTTCACTTTTTAGCACATGTATGTAGCAAAAAGACCTCACTAAATAATATTCTTACTTCTCTGTGATAACCATTTATTTGTCTCCATGGAAGCAGAAATCAAGGTGTCCGGTTATCTGAACCTAGCGGCTGACTTCACGCATAATTTCACCGATGGCCTGGCAATCGGCGCCTCATTCCTCGTCAGCCCAGCCGTGGGCGCCGTCACCACCCTGACAATCCTGCTCCACGAGGTTCCACATGAGATCGGGGACTTTGCCATCCTTGTTCAGTCTGGCTGCACTAAAAAGAAGGTACAAATATTTTTATATTGATGTTTATGATACAACTCAGTGACCTCTAGCACATCAAATCCATTTGTCCTAAAATGGTGACTGAAAATGGGAGATTATGGACACATTGTAATCACTATAAAAGTAGTGGAAATTATTCAAAAATCCATTGAATCTGTCTTGTCCACAATTAGATTTTGCATTAATACAGCAGCTGTTAATGCTTTCGTAGAACCAGCAGTAGAAATGTTGTTTTCTAAAATCACAAAGTTGCTTTTCTCTAATGATTGATTAATGGCAAAATAATAATTAGAATGTTCCCTTTAAATGAGAAAAACAGAAATGAAGGCAATAATGAGACTGAGTTGCCGCTGTTCCCCTCTGTGCACCAGGCCATGTGTCTACAGCTGCTGACCGCAGTGGGAGCTCTGGCCGGGACGGCGTGCTCCCTGATGGCCGAAGGCGTGGGCGCCACGGCCACCGCCTGGATCCTCCCCTTCACAGCTGGTGGGTTCGTTTACATCGCCACCGTGACGGTGCTCCCTGAGCTGCTGGCTGGCCGCTCCAGTTTCGGCCAATCCCTCATGGAGATCCTGGCGCTGCTGTTCGGAGTCGGCATGATGGTTCTGATCGCGGAGTACGAGTGAAGCGCTCGATTGGAGCGGCAAACTTTTTACGGCACAAGACTTGGGAGGAGGAGAACGGAGACGCTGAGAGGGAACAGCTGGTTTTACACAGAATTTAAATGATTTGTTTTATTACGAGTTTTTTTTTCTTCTTTTTTTTTGTGTTTTTTAGTTTTTTTTACCAAGAGGTCCACTTTTTCTTTATCTTTTTTTTTACAAGAAAGAACTGAAAAATAATGAATGGACAATAACTGTTAATCAGGATAAAGAGTTCTGCAGCAGTCCAGTAGGATGAGCCTGACTTCTGCACGAACAGCAGAGCGACTCCTCAGACGAGGAGCCGAGAGAAGGGTTGTCGGTTCGACACCGACCTGCACCGATGTCCAACTTTAATATCTTTTTGTTTGATACTGATGAATGTTAACATTTTTCTTTTTACATTCCACACAAAAATGAAATGTTGCTTCTGTTGATGTGGTCACACTGTGCTTTGTGCTGAAAGAAATATTTTTCAATAACTTGTTCTCCTGAGATGAACTTGGCTGGATGTCCCCAAATAAAGGTCCATCGTTTTCTCTTATCTGCTCCTCAATAAATGCAAAAATCAAATGCATAACGTTTAGCAGAATTTCTGTCATAACAGTAATTAATTTTATTTATGGTGTGCTTTAAATCAGTTTACCCATGTAAAAGTGCTGCAATTGTTATAAAAACGAATTAAAATAGATTAATAAATCAATATTGATTACAATAGTTAATTTAAAAATATTTCTAAGCACTGCGGTCTAGTCCTTTATTCAAAGGCGCCCTGAGGTGTGCTGGGAGAGCATGCCACAGGCGGGGTGCGGCTGTGCAGAAGGCTCCGTCTCTCTGAAGTTACTTTGATCCCTGGAATTAGCAGTCGTCATGAAGCTGTTGAACATGCTGTGCTGGGTTTTAAACAAGCCGTTCTTTAAGGCACCTGGGGCCATTTTTGTGAACACTGATGATCGAGGAGGCAGAAACAGGAGATGGAAGACTGGACTAATGTAATCATGTAATTGTATCCAGTTAGTTAAAACGTGTTTACTTAAGCATCAGACCTGTCAATGTTCCATGATCTAAGTTTCAACTCAAAGATCTGAGAGGAAAGCTGAGAATCCTGAAGTTATGACTTCCTTTGAAGAATCTAAACAGTAAGGAATCCCCGTCCTGTGTGTCATCTGATGGTCTCTGTAGTTGGTGCACAATCACCTTCAGTTTAGAGATGTACGATTTAAACTGCTTAAGTATTTAAAGCGCTCTTGGGTTTCTGAATCCTGATATTAATATGTTACTGAAAAAAGTAAAGAATTTACCTGAAAAAAGAGAATATACAATGTTAAAAATATAAAATAAAATAAAAAATGATTGACTACAAATCAGTAAATAGTGACGGTCCTGAGTGCAATGACAAGTCGAAGGTTTATATCTGTTTAAAAGAAACGCTGTCTTTATGCCAAAGATAGCCCAACATATTTACTTTTACAAGTGGAACATTGCTGCCACCATACTGTGTAGTGCTCTGCTTGATTTTCTATATGCAAAAAAGCTTTATCAGATATTATTTTGGAATTATTCAAGGGACACAGAAATAGAAAGGTAAAAGAGAAAGAAAGGAAGAGAAAAGGGATTTGGCAAATTGTTAAAAGGGAGAAAAGGTGAAGAAAATACAGTAGAGGAAAAAGAACACAAGATAACATCCTCGGAGTCTGCTTTTACACCTGCAGAGAGAGATATAAAAAGAGGTGCAAAACCAACCAAAAAAAGTATCACAGTTACAAACCTAACGCCTTGATAACGTCACTGAAAAACATGCAGTACTGTTTAATACAAATTTATCTAGGGAGAGCTAATCTGTATAGTAGCGAATCGATAAGCACCTGGATCCAAGCAAATGTTTGTGAGAGCGTTCTTCTATATTTAAGGTTTATCCATAAGAAAAATGCTCAATAGTGGTTGTGAGCAGCCAAAGATCCGGGGAGAAGAGAACCCCCAAAGGGCCCCCAGGGCACAGGAGCCCAAAAGGACCAAAACAGTGATAGCTGCCTCCCCCATCCCAGAGAAGAGCTGAGGAGAGCCCCAGGAATTCCCCCAACAGCCACAGTGCTGAAACCCCCATGGGCTGCAGCTACAAGCCTGCAGGCTCCGCTGGCAGCCAGCTATGCCAGAGCCATGGGTATGAGAGGGATGGGCTCCACACTTAGTCCTGAGATGTCCCAGTGGCGGGACATCTCTGGACATCTCTGGCCCCGGGGAGAGTGACAGAGACAGATCACAGAGATTTAATACTCTACAGAGATTTATTAGCCCACTCATTCACACCTCCTAAGGTTTGTCAGAAAACCACAAACTTGAAAGTGTTGTGTGTGATGGCATAACACAAAGTAACATACAACTGATACATAATGTATCGTTTTAAAGATAGTTTTCCTAGTTTTAACACAATTATAAGTCTGGCATGCCTGTTAGCCCCCCTGTAACTTGTCTTGCTGTGGGAATGCTTCTCATTTCAACTGGGACAGGGCAGCTTGATAGAAATTATGGGGAGACGGTTGTAGCTAAATTTAAGGCGATTTTGAAAGGCGTTGCAAAAAACTTGAAACTTTACAACAATGTGCTTTTTGTTGGCGCATCATTTAAATTCACTTTTTATTGCTTCTTCAGATAAAGTGCTGCACCTTTTTTCCTGTTAAAGAGAAGGTTTCCTTTAGACATTTATTTTGCAGTTGTATTGTGTTGAATAGATGTCATGTTACAGTCATATTCGATACATTAGAATATGCATTTCTGAGAGGCTTGTTTGTCAGATTAAAATAAACTTTTTGAAAAAAAGAGAGCTTTAAACATATTTCTCCCTGAAAGATTTTGATTTTTTCTAGCTCTGATGCAATATCCTAATATTAAATGCTATGTTTTGATTAGCTGGAGGTGAAAACAACCATAGCTAACCAAAATAAAGGCTTTAAAACATCATCAGTCTGTCTTAATCTATAACTATATGTGTTTCCCTTAAGGATTTGAGTTACTGAAATAAATTAACTTCTCACTAATATTCTGATTTATTGAACTGTATATGAAGAAAAACTCACTTTTCTCGCTTCGTTTTTTCTGTAAGCAAGAGAAAAATCCACAAAAACACATATGTTTTTATGTTTAAAAGTCTGTGCAGTTGTAGTTTGAATGATTACTACATTGTCATAAAAAAAACAGTTTAATATTTCACTCAATGTCTTGGTGTTTATTATTAAAACCTACAGTATAGCCAAGCAACCACAACAAACAACTGAAGAACTAATTTATGAAATATTTAATAATACAGCAATAAAGTTGGATTTTTCCTTCTTGGCTCATGAGTAGATGACCTTAAGGAGGAGATCTAAATAGTTATTACAGGAAGCATGGCTTGGTAAACTGTGAGGACTGATGGGAGAGGGAGGCTTGCTGTTTTTGGTGATGGTGAGAATGCAGGGGAAAAGGTGAATATATTCTCACAGGTCGAGGTTGACAGGTCGTGCTGCTGGGGACTGTTTCTGATGACGATTGTTTTCCTACTGTTACGACCGCTTCCCAAGACAACAACGGAGAAATTCTGGCACCAGGTGTAACACAAAGAAAATCAGTAATCCTAAACAGTTGGTGTCAGTAGTAAAAGATAGTTTATTGATAGTTCAGATAAAACTTCAGTCACATGATAGCAAACACAGGGAAGCTTTAAGCTTCAGGGTCTCCAAGGCCAAAACAACAAACAACCCCCTATTCTAATTATAAAATAAAAAGAAAACACTTGCTAGGGGAGAACTGAAAAGAAAGTACAAAACCTAAACTCCCTGGCTATCCACAAAACAGGAGAAAACAGTCACCAAACCAAAAGGCAGAGAACCCCTACCAGCTTCAACTGTGAAAAGAAACACAACTTTAGTTAGATATTTGATTGTTCACAAATGCTCACAGCAAAACCATTTAAGGTTCCTCACAAACAGTCAGCTCACAGACAAGATCACTTCAGATCAAGGCCCAGAGAAAGAACAAAAGGAATCTGGCATCCCTGGTGTGAAGTGCTTTATGGAGTGGCTGATGAGCTCCAACACATTGCACCTGTAGTGAGAAATAAATTATTGTTTTGTTTTTTTATTTCAGGAAAACTTCAGGCTTTTGGGGTTGTTCCTAAAATCACCCTTAGGTTTTACAGGTAGTTTTGGGATGTGTTAAGCATCATCCACTCTGCTGGTAAGCAGTCAGCACAGTGGACTTCCGGAAGATGATCCAGCTCTGGCCAGGTGTTTTATTTTCCCTTGGGCAGCCGGCAAAGACTTTCTTGCTATAGAACAAGCATGGTATAGACGTTGTGTGACAAACTCAAAGACATTAGAATGTGGTCGGGTGTCGGCTGACAGGAGCTGTTCCTTCAGAACCTTCAGTGGTCCTCTCACACTATACCCATAAAACTAGTTCAGCAGGGTTAAAACCATGAGACTCCTGTTTAGCTTCTCGGGCTGCAAACAGCAGAAAAGGAAGTCTTTCATCACAGTTTTTGTCTGTCTCATGACAATATGACAATATTTGCGCATCATGGCCTTGATAGTCTGATGCCATCTTTCTAGAGCGCCTTGTGACTGGGGATGGTAAGGACTGCAGGAAATGTGTTTAATTCCAAAAGACTGTAGTGTCTGCTTGAAGATTTTGGCCTGAAAATTGTTGCCTTGATCAGTTTGTATAACTCTAGGCAGACCAAAAGTTTCAAAAAATTTCCGAAGAGCTCAGACTCAGACTCATCCTCAGACTTACTTTAATGATCCCAGGGGGAAATAATTTTTGTTACATGCTCCAGAATACACACATTGTTTTATATATATATATATATATATATATATATATATATATATATATATATATATATATATATATATATATATATATATATATATTGTTAGGATAACTGAGGGAGGCGTTGTAGAGATTGATAGCCACAGGCAAGAATGATTTCCTGTGGCGCTCGGTGGTGCATCTGGGTAAGAGGAGCCTTTTGTTAAAAGAGCTCATCTGCTGGGTCAGTGTGTCATGGAGAGGGTGTGAGACATTGTCTAAAATGCACTTTAGCCTGGACAGCATCCTCCTCTCTGCCACCGCCGTCACAGTGTCCAGCTCCTCCCCCACAACATCCCCCACCCTCCTGATCACTTTGTTCAGTCTGTTGTTGTCGGCAGCCCACAGCCCACTGCCCCAGCATGTGATAGCAAAGAAGAGTGTGCTGGCAACAACAGACTTATAAAACATCCTCAACAGCGTCCCACAGATGTTAAAGAACCTCAGCCTACTCAGGAAGAAGAGTCGGCTTTGGCCCTTTTTGTAGACCGCCGCGGTGTTCCTGGTCCAGTCAAGCTTACTTGACTGGACCAGGTACTTATACTCCTCCACAGTGACAGTTATAGTGAGTGCTGTGATTTTCCTCAGTGGGATGGCTTCAGGGAAACGAGTGGCAACACACATGATAGTTAAGAGAAACTGATTACCAGTTTTTGTTCTGGGCAGCGAACTGACACAGTCCACCAGAACATGCTCAAAAGGTTCACCACCTGCAGGAATAGGCTTAAGAGGGACGGGTGGTACCCTCTGATTAAGTTTACCCACTATTTGGCAAACTCTACATGTTCCACAGAATTTAGCAACATCCTTTCTCAGGGCTGGCCAAAAGAAATGCTGCAGAATACGTTCATGGGTTTTAGTGATTCCCAAATAACCTGACCATGAGTGATCATGTGCCAGCTGCAGTATTTGTTCACGATAACTTTGAGGAATAACAATTTGATGTACTACTCCCCAATCCTCCTCAATACCCATCTGTTGTAGGGCAGGCCTTGAGATCCATTTTCTTATGAGCAATCCATTCTCAATATAAAACTTATGATTCTTGCCATTATTCATTGAATCACTCACACTTTCAAAGCATTTAGCGAGTGTTTCATCACTTCTCTGAGCTTGGCTCAAACTCTCATGTGACAGTGATAATGGGAGAAAAACCTCAGGCTTTGGAGTGACGTCCTCCTTGAGGGGTGCTGATTCCGAAAGGTCATCGGCTGACAGCTTGTCATCCCTCAAGGCAGGGTCAAGAACCGAGTCATCCAACTTAACTTACTTCAGCTTAGAAGCTTGGGACCTGATAAGAGCACTGACAGCAAACACATCAGGATGGGATTCCAACATCTCATCATCACCCGTCATGCAACTGGGATTATCCACCACATCAGGAATAGGAAGTACTTAGTCTCCTGCAAGATCATTCCCCATTATAAGCACAGGGAATGAGTTTCTCACCGCAACTTTAAAGAATCCAGAGGCCAACTTGGACTTTAGATTTACATGATGTAAGGGTGCCGGTATATCAGCAACTTTAGTTGCCTGGCACCATCTGTCAAATAGCATTCCTTTTTCTCTTGCAAATTCGACAAATGTTTGGGCAGTGGATTTTCTTAAGGCTCTGAACCGCTGCCTGTATGCCTCAGGCACCAGCTCATATGCCCTGAGTATGGCAGCTTTAACTTTGTCATACACAAGATTGTCAAGTTTATGAGACTGTAGCTCCAGCTGACGCATTATGATGGCAGTTTTAGCTTCAAGTCTTTGGCATTTAAGGTGGAACTCATATTCATTTTTTCGTTCCTGTTCTTTAGCTTCAAGATCTTGACGAACTAGAGGTACCTTTAAACGTACCTCAACACTAGGATTTGGGGACTCAATAGAGCTGGGCTCAAACCGTGGGAGAGACACTGGTTGTTTTCCTCTTCTGGCTTGGCAGCAGCAGGTGCAGTCTTCACTCCCTCCTCAGACTGATCAGTTTCAGGAGAGGTGGCCTCCTCTTTATCCATCTCCACTGAGAGTACTCCTTTTTCAATCAAGCTACTACAGACAAGAGATTTCAGTTCACTTTTAAGCAAAGACTTAGACACATGGATACCAAAATATAAAGCAATTTCATATAACTCATCTTTTCTACAAACATCAAACTGTTGTACAGTAGGATTACCCAAAAACTCCTCCAAATTAAACGTGCCATGTAAAAAATGTCTCCCGGACGAGCCCCCACTTCTGTTACGACCCCTTCCCAAGACCACAAAGGGGAAATTCTGGCACCAGGTGTAACAAAAAGAAAAGCAGTAATACTAAATAGTTGGTGTCAGTAGTAAAATATAGTTTATTGAGAGTTCAGATAAAACTTCAGTCACAGGACAGCAAACACAGGGAAGCTTTAAGCTTCAGGGTCTCCAAGGCCAAAACAACAAACAACCCCCCTTTCTAATTATAAAATAAAAAGAAAAGACTTGCTATGGGATAATTGAAAAGAAAGCACACAACCTAAACTCCCTGGCTATCCACAAAACAGGAGAAAACAGTTACCAAACAAAAAGGCAGAGAACCCCTACCAGCTTCCACTGTGAAAAGAAACACAACTTTAGTTAGATATTTGATTGTTTACAAAATGCTCACAGCGAAACCATTTAAGGTTCCCCACAAACAGTCAGCTCACAGACAAGATCACTTCAGATCAAGGCCCAGAGAAAAAAGAAAAGGGATCTGGCATCCCTGGTGTGAAGCGCTTTATGGAGTGGCTGATGAGCTCCAACACATTGCACCTGTGGCAGCCAGGCAGAACTGAAACACAGAGAGAGAGCTCTCTCTGGAAGAGAGCGCCTAGAGGTCAGTGACCATACACCTACTCTGGGAGAGAGATGATAAAGGGGTGGATCATTGGAGGGTGGACAGGCAGGTCAATGAAGGATGGTCTAGTGTGTGGAGAGGACCAGGCAGTGGGTCTAGGGAGGAGTGACCAGAGGAGCAATACGGAGATTCTTCAGAGGTAGGTTCATCAGTGGGGTTCAGGGAGCGAGGAGGCAAAGAAGTATGAACCAGAGGGAGGACTATGGACTGGAGGATAGCTCCTTCCTGAAAGGAGAACAAAGGAGGTCAGCGAAGGAACCTGACAGCAACTATTATACAAGCAAAACTGTGACCTGGTTACCGCGTTATGAGAGAGAACTATCTGGCATCTGCCCTGAGGAAGTCACGCCTCTTAATGCATAGCCTAAGTGGCCAAATGAGCTGCAGCTGTGCGTACTCACCTGGCAGCCGCACCCTTCAATCAAGGGTAGTAATGCACACACACACACACACACACACACACACACACACACACACACACAAAAAACCCTGCGGATATGGCAGTCAAAAAACTAAATTTATGAGCCGCTGTCTCGATGATGGGTTAATGTACAGTAATTAACAGAGCTCCACGTCATGCAAGGTTTCTGGTTTGTTTCTAACAAAGCTTTTAGTCAGTTGTGTCACGTGAACAAGAAAAATCACTTTTGCAATTGTTAATTTTTGTTACAGTAAGGTTTGGGACTAGAGAACACACTTTTCTGTAGAACTAACAATAAGAAAGCCTGCAGACTGACCCACGGCTCTTTGCGATTGTTTCGTGGCAGCCAGCACGTCGCTGTTCTACAAAGAGAAAGACTTTGAAACTCAAAGATAGTGAGCGGACCGGTATGTTTCTCAGAATGTTCTCATCAAAAAATACTTCACACAAGGAGTCAACTCCTTTTGACAAAACAAATAATGACCCAATTTCTTTATGTAAAAAAATAAAACATACTAAACACATAACATTTCTGTTTATCGGCTTTAATTAACTACACACCTCCTGCTTCAACATCAGATCCACCGAAGGTAAAAAATCTGATAAATGTTTCAACTTGTGTGTAAAACTAAATTAGTTACGATCCCTTCAATGTTCTTGACTCAGAGATGAGGTTGGTCAGCAACAGCATCTGCGTTGAGTTATGTTTTTTGTTTATCAGCCATAATACCCAGGTAATTGATCAGATCATTTGATTTTTACTTTGTAATGGAAATTTGGGTTTCACAGACCCACAATATCCTCTGAGATGTTGTTTCACATCTCAAACGACTGCAGTGTTTATCCAACTTCAGCTCAGGATTCTGATGTAGAAGATTTGCTGTTAACGAAAGCATCGGCCGATGTAATCTTAGATCAAGGCTCCTTTCTATTTGCAGATCTTGTCTTTCTCAAAATGCTTTGTACATTAATAATCTCTAATAACAGAGAAAGTGAATATCCTATACATTTGAATTTTAGGACTATATATGACCCATCTAGAAAAAACATTAAAAAAAAAACTCACAATCATGTCAATGTCAAGGTCAACTTTATTTATATAGCATATTTAATACAGATACCTCTGTCCAATGTGCTGTACACAGCGACAACAAAACATATAAATATGTACTATATATATGCAAAATAAAAAATACACAACACAAAATGAGAACAGTTAACCATAATAAAGTTCAAATATCGAAAATACTAAAAACACTAAAAGAAATAAAAAAAATATATATAAAAGAATGATAAAGTAATCTGCTCATCTTAAGTTAAAAGCCAGTGCAAACAGGCCGTTTCTAACAAAGACTTAAACATGAAAAGCGACTCGGCTGTTCTAATACTCAAAGGAAGACAGTTTAAGTCTCTGCGCAGCCACAGCAAATGCTCGGTCCCCTCTAGTTTTCAGCCGTGATCTTGGCACAAACAAAGTCAGTTGATTTCCTGATCTTGTTGAACAAGTTTAAACATGGACCGACAAAAGCTTGGAAAGATTGAGGGGATCTAACCCATTCAAACATTTACAAACCAATAACAAAATGTTAAAACGCTGTGAAGCCAATACAAGAGTTATATGCTTTCGCTTTTTCGTGCTTGTAAGTAAATTGAGCTGCAGCGTTCTGAACACCCTGAAGGTGATGAATGGAGGCCTGATTGAGCCCACAATACAAATAGTTGCCCTAGTCCAAACGACATAGAGCAGCATGAGGTAGATAAGGCTTCACTTTACTAAACGCAACTGGAGAAAGCTAGATATAACAACTTCGCTTATTTGTTTATCAAATTTAAAAGAGCTGTCCAAGACCAGACCAAGGTTTCTGGCAGACTTGTTTCAGTAGCTACTCAACTTGCTCAAGGTAGTGACATCAAATGGATTTCCAAACACAACTCTTTCAGTTTTAGAGTCATTTAGCACCAGACAATTGTGTGACATCTAGTCCTTCACTTCCGTAAGACATTCAAACAGAGTTTGCAAATTTCCTGAATTTACAGGCAAATAAATTTGCAGATCATCTGCAAAATAATAAAATGAGATGTTATGCTTTCTAAATATTGACTCAAGTGGCAGCAAATACAAAGAAAATAGTAAAGGGCCCAAGATAGAACCCTGCATGCACTTCACAACTGAGTGAGGCAACATCAGAGGAGTAGGGACCAAGATGCACAGAAAAGGAGCGGCCTTCCGGATATGATTTACACCACTGTAAGGCAGTACCTTTGATGCCAATATGGTTCTCAAGGTGTGAAAGCAAGGTTTTATGATTGACAGTGTCAAATGCCGCTGTTGAATCTAAAAGCACTAATACAAAGGAGCCGCCAGAGTCAACGGTTAACAGAAGATTATTAAAAATTCTTCAAAGTGCCGTTTCACTGCTGTGACTTGTTTAAAACCAAATTGAAATTTGTCTGTTTCCAGCTCATATTCCAAATGAATTTGAATTTGCTCAAAAACGAACTTTTTCAGTATGTCAGACAAAAAGGCAATTTAGAGATTGGCCTATAATTTGTCGAGATTTCAGGATCAAGGTTTGCCTTTTTTAAGCAATGGCTGGACAGCAGCATGTTCAAAAAAGCCTGGGACACATCCTGTGGACAACAAGGAATTTACAATTCCTAATAAATAAGGCCCAATCACACCAAAAGTATTTTAAGCAAATATGGTAAAGCCAAGTAAATGGGCAATTAGAGGATATTAACTTATCAATAACATCAGATAGATCACCGAGAGAAAAAGGTTCAAACATCTCAAAAGAAACAGAATAAGCTGAGTTCATGGAAGAATCAACTATTAAATCAGAATTGGAGTCTATAATAGCAGAGATCTTATCTACAAAAAAATATTTAAGTTGTCACAAAGTTTGTGAAAATACAGCATTACTAGTTTCAACAATCATCGTCAAGAGTATAATCTTTTTGTGTTATGTTAATGTAAAAATTCCAGAATACACTTTTCTTCACAAAAAAATAAGGATATAGCATAATTATCTGCAATATAATATAATGTTTACTGACCAAATTATTATAAAATCACTATTACGTTTATTTAAAACAGCCATTTTTGTGTGTGAGAGAGGTTGCTAATTTTGATTTAGACTTTGACTTAGGCAGTCTGTTGTTAAACTGCACATTCAGAATGTACATTTGAGCAAGAAAGTGTTGCAAGGTTCTGAGTAAAAACAGAAGACAAAAGAGAAGTATTCAAAAAATAAGTGTTTATTGTTGTGAATTCACTCAGCAGAACTTGTTAAACCTGTGACCAATTCTCTGAGGTATTTATTGCAGGTGGAGCTTAAATAACTCATGAGTCATACATGTGCTGATAAAGGGTTGATGGATGAAGGAGAAGACAGAAGAGCAAACAGAGAGCATCCCTCAGCGGTGGCTACGATGGAGAACGCGGAAAGAAGTGAAGATATCAAGTAAGTAACTCATAAAACTTGTCTTTCATTTGTTTGTCTATCGTGCCGTGAAACAATATTTGCCCTTTTACAGATTATTTTTGTCTTTTTTGTCACACTTAAATATTTTAGATGTGAGACAAACAAAGATAAACTGCATAAATGCAAATTGGTTTTCTCATTTCAAATTAATTATTTTATTAAAGGGCAAATACTATTCATACCAAACTAGCCCTTTGAATAAGTTATTTTCCCCTAAACCTATTTACCGGCCGTGCGACCCTTGGTCACAACAACTGGCATCAATTATTTATGATAACTGTCGTTACGTTTTTATGTTACTTGGAGAGATTTCCCCTCCCGCCAGTCTGAAAAATAGTTTTAATTCTGTCATTGTTTTTTGTGTTGAATCTTTAACAAAACAGAAACACATTTTTGTGTCAATAGAGCCATTGGAGGGGGGGGGGTAACTGTTGTTCACACTGATATCATCAGCATATTTGAGTTTTAGATACAAAAAGTTGTTTTAGCTGCTATCCTTTATCAAAATGTAACATCTTGTATCTATCCAGGAGGCCGTGGGACACCTGCCGGGAGGTTCCTGTCATTGAAGACGAGCACACACCGTGGAAGCTGCTAAAGCTTCTGAAGATCATAGTTTTGTTTGTTGTAGCTATCATTGTGTTTGGATTGGCAATATGCAGCAAGGTTAGCTCCTTTTTATAACTTTCATTCATGACTTTCTGATATTATTATCCTACACTACTTGATTTCATTGTCGATACAATAAATTTAATTAAGGAATCATCCATTTTAAATGGTTTTATTGTTTCTTTTAAGTACTTCCAGGCATAATCTTTTTATTTTTTTCATTCTATTTTATTGATTTATCTTTTAATAGACGTGTTTTAGCTTGTTGCAATGTACAGCACTTTGTTTCAGCTGTTGGCTGTTTTTAAGCGCTTTATAAATAAAGATGGCATGGTATGGTATCTAGTGGCTAAAACAGGGCTGATCATGTTTTGTTTTCCAGGCTTCGTTCCTTCTCCTCATCACCTTGTCTCATGAAGGTACAAAGACCCTCCGAGCAGAGCAGAAACCCGTCACACTGCTGTGTATTGGCTGCTCTCTCATTGCACCAAGTGTCCTTCTTCTGTTCAAAAGCATCTGGAAAGCATGTTATAAATCATCCAAGCAGCCGAAAAAAGCATCTGCAGCCCTGGTAAGACACAAGCTAATATTTTTCCATAGTTTCTTATCTCTTACTTATGTTTAAATCTTAAATTATGACATATATTTCTTTGTATCTGTGATATTTTGTTAATGTTCTTTTATCTTTGTTCTTCAGGTTTTTTTCTTCGAGTTCATAGTTTCTGGGGGGTTGGCAGTGCTCACCATTGTTGCAATGCCTCACTTGGACATTGTGACCAATGTGACAATCTTGAATAGTGTAGCTGTCCTCTCTGCATTCCTACAAGCGGTTTCTCAGTGTGCTGCCAAAAAGCTAAATGTCTTCCTGCTACCTTCCATCATTGCCTTTCTGGTTATTTTTGTTGGTTACAGTCTTTTCCTTATCCTGTATGTTCTTAAAGACCCTACAAACGTGAAGACAGCCACCTGGGTGGGTCTTGCTGTCTTTGGAACCTTCTTGGTGTCTTTCAACTGGTGGGAGAACTACTTTAGGGTAATCTGTGTGAGAAGCAAGTCCAACTTCCTCAAAAATCTGTTTGAAGACTTGACAAAGTGTCAGAACATGCTACACATCCTCTCCAGCTTACTGAGGATTGTGGTGACCGCCTGTGTGCTTGGTGTCTACGTCCCTCTGGCCAAAATGGACTGGGATGTTGTGACCTCTATTCCAAGCCAGGAGACAAGAATTGTAGCCATCATCATTGGGGTCCAGCTGATCTCCTCAGCACTCTGCCACTGGTTTGCATTGGCAGCCTGTAAGATGCACGCCATACGCCGATGCTTCGTCCTGCCTTTGTACCTGGCTTCCCTGGCTGTGATAGTATTGTTTATTGTTCCTGTCATCGTTTACTACCAAGACTACCAATTAAGCCTGAACACAACGGAAAACATCAACTTCTCCAGTTACTGTGCCATAGCTGTGAATGAAAGAAATCAAAGTCTGAGTGGTAACATGTTCCCCCAGCTGGTTTTGGACGTTACACACACTCTGTGCTTCCTGGACATGTCATCGATAGTTGATATCGGCTTGCTGACAGGTAAAAAATTTTAATAAATCTTCCTAAATATGGTAAAGGTACTTAATAAAAGTATTTAACGCAATGGGGTTTCACAAAGCGAATGCTATCAGTACTTTCTTGCACTCCTAAAAGCCAGACCAGTTTGTTGCTTTAGATTTATTTTTGCTGTTTTAGCATTGAAGCTTTATTAATTGTAATTTTCTTTGTCATTTTTTCCCCCTCATCAGGTGCAGCAGCATCATGGTGGATTGGCCTCATTTTGGCCACTGTTCATATATGCTATCTCAACATCTATCGTATCCAAAAGACACAAGACCTGTTTGTTAGGAGGCTCTATGAAGGAGCCTTTATCGAGCAATCCTTACTCCTCAACACCCGTTTTGACATTCGGACGAGTAAAGGCAAAAAGAAACAGTAAGTTTGTGTGTACTAATGTTGTACAGCTTTTCCATCTCATTTGTTTTGCGCAGCAATTTTAGTTTTAGTGTAGAGTTGTCGTTGTTTTTCTGTTAGTTTGGTAAAATAATCAAATCTGCAACAGAAGCATGTTTCTCAGATTTGCAAATATTGTCATATCAAGTTACAGGGAAGACGCCACCCCGGCTATGTTGTATCTCTGTGCAACAATGTGGCATGAGACCTATGAGGAGATGATGAACATCATGATCTCAATTTTCAGGTAAGTTAAAGTTATTGGTTTTATGCCTACCTTAACAATCTGTGTTACATACCAACAAATAATATCTGAACTTCAGAGATTTTATAGTAGATAAAAATAGACATTTCCTTAGAATGCTAAACTGTTTAGTAAACCATGTGAGATTATGTATTAATCCATCAAATTTAAAACATATGTTTTCTTCATATTCTCATTTTTCATTTGTTTATTTTTTGTCATGGTTGTTTTATCAATGAAGACTGGACAAGTACAGACCAAAGATAGAACCAAAGTTGAACGATTTCACCTTTGAAGCCCACATCTACTTTGATGACGCCTTTGAAACTGTCCAAGGGCATCAGGATCGTCAGCTGAACGCATACGTAAAGGACCTTGTGAAAATCATCCCAGAGGTTTATGGGTAAGAACCTTGTTTGCAGATTAACTAATGTGTATGTATATGAATTGCCATCAGAGTTTGTATGGTATTTCATTAGGTCTGAATAGGAATCATATTTCCAACAGAAATGTCTTAATTCTTGTCATAATATGTTGTTTATTCCAACAATTCTTAGAAGAAAGTTGTTTATTTAAAAAAGCTTAATGTTTATGCTCAACCTGTCCAAGTTCGTAAGTAAAGTAGTAAAGTTTACCTACAACTAATAAAAATTACCAGTTAGTTAAGCAGAGAACTGACCAAGCCATGGACAGAAAACATATTTTTTTACATCAAATATGTATTTACATGAATGTGAGATCAGTACAGAGGCTCTATACAGGTTCGACATGGGAAAAAGGAAAGAAAAAAAGCAAGCACAGGATAAAATCTAAAAAGTACAGTCCCATGTAAGGGAATGTACCTATGTGACATCCATGTTTCTCACATGACATCAGTGGACAATGCGTCACTACTTGGATGTTCTCTGATAGGGACATGCTGTCCCCGGGATTACCAAGACATTTTTCTTTATCCGACCCTTTTATCCATATCTAAGTATGTCGCTTCTCTGACATCCACAATGTCTGTGGATCATCTGTTATTTTCCCAGTAACTGCTTTCAACAGCTCCCGCAACATATAATATTTAAGACAGTCTTACATGTTTGAATGATTTTGTTTAAGTGTGGAAAACAGGCTTAAATCAGAGGCAACCAGGCATTCTCTTAGTGTTTCTAAAGACCTTTCGACAGCAAAGTTGGTGCGGTGCTGTTTTAAAGCCCATGGAGGCCCCTCCTCCTAAGCGCATTCCACGTCATATGCAAATTAGTGACCCACCTGTCACTGCAGAAGTGCAAGCCGCCAGAATTGACAAAGACTTTTGGATATGTGTCGAAACATTTGAGAAATGCTGAGCGAAAGTCTGGTTGCCTCTGATTTAAGCCTGTTTGCTGTTGCAATGACCCGGATAACTTAGAATTTGCAAAGGCTCGTAACAGTGTTTCTTTTCTGTTCAGCTCTGTCTTTGTGGCACTCTGGTTAAATTAGATAAGTTATCTGCTAATCTGTAACTCTCTTTTAAATGTAAAATAACTCCATGTCTGTCCACAGCATCTTCAAGAATCTTGATAAATCCTTCTTTGAGGTGCAGCAGCAAATTCCTGATCAGTCAATCATAGAGACACCATATGGAGCTCGTCTCGTTGTTGAAATGCCTCATGGGAATAACATTGTTGTTCATTTCAAAGACAAAGAGAAAATTCGGAACAAGAAGAGATGGTCTCAGGTAGGGAAAATCCCATGGATCATCTGAACACTTTCATTAGAAACATTTCACTTGTTAACTGTTATTTATTGTCTGAAGGTTATGTATCTTTACTTCCTTCTGGGCTGGAAACTAATGACCAAACATCACAGAAGCTGGAAGATGGGATGTAGTGAAAATGATCTAAGAGAAGAGATGGAGGTGAGATAGGAGACATTTTCAGGGAATTTCCAGAAGTGCTTGAAAAGGCATGCTCATTTAATTTTCAATAGACTGTGGAGGACTACAATGTTGAATATACAAAAACATACACATTGCATTTTCAATCCAGAGAGAGAAGAAGAACACCTACCTCTTGGCTTTAGACGGGGACACTGACTTCCAGCCTGCTGCTGTGATGATGCTCATTGATCGTCTCAAAATGTATCCTCGTGTCGGCGCAGCATGTGGCAGGATTCATCCTACTGGATCAGGTTGGGAGCAATGTAACGACGGCTATTTAGGCACAGTACAAATAATCCTGGTGAGGCTGTGAAACACCTGTGGGTTTTTTTCTGCAGGCCCAGCTGTTTGGTTCCAGAAGTTTGAGTATGCTGTCAGTCATTGGCTGCAGAAAACAGCAGAGCACGTCTTCGGCTGTGTGCTGTGCAGCCCCGGCTGCTTCAGTCTGTTCAGAGCAGAGGCGCTAATGGATGATAACGTGATGAAGAGGTATTCAACCAAATCCACAGAGCCCAGCCACTACATCCAGTATGACCAAGGTACAAAACTGAACTTTTGTTTTTATATAACACAATCTAATTTAATTTAATTTTAGTTATGTTGACTCACAGAAAGAAGGTCTTTGGTCTGAGTCCTCACTGGGGCCTTTGTGTGTTCTCTGATTGTATGCATGTTTTTCACAGGGTACCTCAAAAACGTGCATGCTTATTTAACTGGTGAAAATAATTGTCTGTCATGTGTGTCACTGTGCTGCTTTGTAATTGGACTGGCAACCTCTCTATTGCATTGCTCACAGACCACCATTGTAAGGCGACATCCCCCCAATGACCCTGCACAGTTTAAATAGCTACAGAGAATGGATGTATGAATAGATCTGGCTATCCAATAAGGAAACACCTCGTTCTCCAGCTTTGTGTTGAATTTAAAACTATCTCTTGGCTTTTCCAACATCAAGTTATGGAATTTTTTATTTTTTAATATTTTTATTTTGCAGGTGAAGACCGCTGGCTGTGCACTCTGCTATTGAAACAAGGGTGGAGAGTGGAATACAACGCAGCATCTGACGCCTACACCAATGCACCACAGCACTTTAAAGAACTATACAACCAGGTGAGTGCAGGAGCAGCACAGAACCTTTTTAATTGGATTGTAATGCCATATTTATTACCAATGATTGCCCTAAAAATATCATAACCTACTAATGTTTAGATGTTGTACTTTACAATACCAAAAGTAAACTGATGAGTTATAGCACGACAAAAGATTTTAACAGGGCATCCTGATTGTTACCTGGAAGTAAGAATTAAATTATTTGTCTTCTGTGGATTTAGATGATTTGGCCATAACAAGACACCAGCAGGTGCTTAATTTGCAAGACTTCAAACTCTTCATATTCTTCAAAGCCTTTAAAATTATGTTTTGTTCGACTCGCCGCAGCTCTGTTAAACGGAGAATGTGTAAATGTGCTTGTTGGGTGCTCCAGTGTTGGTCTTTTAAACTCTGAGTGCTTTTAAATGTTATGAAAAAAACGGACTATTTTTTTTTCAACTTAGCGGAAACGATGGGGGCCTTCCACGATGGCGAACATTGTGGATCTGCTCGGCTCCACCAACATTGTTTCCAAGAGGAACTCATCAATGTCCAAACCGTTCATGTTCTACCAGCTGTTTGCCATGATCTCATCCATCCTTGCTCCATCCACTATCTGTTTCATGATTGCAGGTAAATGCCATTGTGCATGTGTCTTGTGTGTGTAAAGGTAAAACCCTTATACACAACAACATTTAATCAGCTTGTGAAAATAACTTACAACATTATATTGTTACTTTGTTCAGGTAGTTTGTCCTTCCTCTTAAATATAAATGCTGCTGGTGCTCTGGTCATCGCTGTGATACCTCCTGCCATCTACTTGGGCCTTTGCTTCAAGCTCAAGCCTGACACTCAGATCACCATTGCAGCAGTGCTGAGTGCCATGTATGCAGTTCTCATGCTGGTGGTGACAATGTCCATTATTGGTAAGTACAAATTTTTGCTTAGCAAATGTTCATTTTTGTTATTTTAACTCTAAACGTAGTTATTCTTAATGTTTTCTACCAGCCTCAATGGTGAAGGAAAGAACCATTCTGACACCCAGCAGCATTTTCACAGTGGCCATGTCCATCATTTACATTGTCACTGCGCTGATGCATCCTCAGGAACTTCCTTTGTTGTTCTATGGCTTTCTCTACATCATATGCGTTCCAAGTGCCTATCTCCTGCTCACCATCTATTCCATGGTCAATATGAACAATGTCTCTTGGGGCACCAGAGAAACAAAGCCTGCTGCAGGGGCTGCAACAACTGCCCAACAAACTAAATCACAAAAAGGTAGATGAACACCCCCCAGAATGCACCGTAAGACCAATGTTGCTCTTTTGGTCACCCTAAAGTGATACTTAGTTTTACCTTTGCAGCAAAAAACACCTTCAAGCGGCTGTGCTCCTGGATGAAATGTTGTAAAAAATCCAACCACACATCAGAAGATGAACAGCCCAGCATAAGACAGGAGAATTTGATCTCAGAGCCTACACAGCTTGAACCTCAACCCCAGAACACTATTGTGGATGATGTTTCAGAAAACAAACCAGAGTAGGTTTTAACTTAACCCTAACCCTAACTACAAAGCAACGTGGGATACTAATATTGTTTCATTGTCTTTCAGGGAAGAAGAGATATACTTTCTCACTCCACTTCAATGTAAGTGCAAGGAAATTTAAATTCTTATATTACCATAATAATGCTATATTATAATACTTTTATAGGTTTTCCAAACACTTGATATTTTAAAGGAGCAATGAGTAAGAAATTTACTGTGAAATCAAACTAAATCATTTTCATTTGTCTGGGAGGGAAGTAACATTCCCTATAAAGAATTAATCCTCTCCATCAACAATATCAAGTTTCTTTCCTTTTAAACCTAGAGGTACGGTCCAGAACTACTTTGGTCAAGAGTTTAGCCCGTATTTACTTCCTGGTTCTTGAGCCAATCATATGAGAGTTCCCAGGAGTACCCAAATAGAGCGCAGTATTTGGTACTTTATTAAGAACAGAGACAAAGGACCGTTTAATAAATTGCTGGTCTCCGTGAAAGGCATTTTGTATGTGTTGTTCCGATTATTATCTATTGTTACTTTAAGTTATGCAATATTTTTTTGTTCTTTTGCAAAGGTTGGAAAACACAACTTGAGAGCTTGTCCAGCGACATTCAGCTGCAGGAGGATTCTCTGGATGAGGTGATTGTATAAAATAGAGCTGTCACTGTCAAACAATGTATTTAGAGGACCAGTTAATTCTCATTTATGGCAGGATTGGTTCTCCAACATGTGCTGGGAAACTAGTATAAATACTTTTAATCACTGAATTATCTGTTATTAATTTGCACACACATATATATATATATATATATATATATATATATATATATATATATATATATATATATATTGAGGAGTCGTCTGGCAATCAGAAGATTGTTGGTTCGATTCCAGCTTCCCCTTGCCACATGTCGATGTGCCCCTGGGCAAGGCACTTAACCCCAAATTGCCTACCGAGCTGCGGCTTGGTGTATGGGGAGTATTGGCCTAGTGGTTAGAGCAGCGCACTTGCACTCAGAGAAGGATGCAAGTACCCAGTTAAATTCCCAGCACCTGCACTCTGGGTCCCTGGACAAGACACTTAACCCCAGAATGCTTCCCGGGCACCACACATGGCAGCCCACTGCTGGTTAAAATAAAGCAGAGAACAAATTTTGTTGTATTAAATGTTTCAATGTATGTTTCAATGACAATAAAGATGATATTACTAACAAGATGATACAAACACTTAATACTAGTTTGCTTGTTATCAAAGGAATATGTGACCTCCAGTGATTTAATTATAATTACTTTTTCAGCTAAATCCATCAGTAATCTGTATGTATTATAAGAGGTCACTGAATCACATTATGTTTAAATCTGTCAGCTCTAAAATTTAGGATTTTACAGCTATAATAATTGTATGTACACACTTCAAGACGTTAACAATAAGAGTATTAATTTAAATGGTTCAGTTGTTGTTATTTTCGGTCAACAGTGTTTTCCTACGAATTAAAAATCTTCACAAAGTTATTTTAGAATCTTGTCATATTGATGACTTTAGTCATGGAACCGTTTTACTTTTTCTTGCAGGATGAAGACCAGTTTTGGAAGGAGCTTATTGAAAAATACCTGGAACCTTTGCAAAATGACAAAATAAAGCAGGAAAAGGATAAAAATGACCTGCAAGAGCTGAGAAACAAGGTACATGTTGAGGACTGGAATGAAATTTATGTGACATGCCATATGCAACATTTTTCAGGCTAACCTTAGCCTTTTTCTTCCAACACAGATCAATTTTTCATTCTTTTTCCTGAATGCTCTGTGGCTGGTGGGAGTCTTCGTCATTCAGGTCTTCAACATCTTTGCCATCCAGATAAATACTGTTGACATGGACCTCAATGAAACTGGAGGAAAAATCCAGATTGAACCAATCAGCCTCATGTTCATTCTGGGTTTTGCTCTTTCAGTTTTGCTTCAGTTTATTGGGATGTTATACCACAGGTAATCAGCTATTTTTTATCCCCAAAATATTTTAATACCTGATGTTAAGTTAAAAAAAAACCCCCACAAAATACAATATTCTTTCCGCTGCATTTCCAGAGTCGCTACTCTCATTCATTATGTGGCATTTATGGAAACTGAGCCAAAACAACCGAAACCTGCAAAGGTATTTATTATTTCTGCTGTCATTAGTTGAACTAAACACAACTGTTGCTCATACATGTACTATGCTACACCACTATACCGAAAGTGCAAATTAATAATAGAATAATTAGCAATGTTGTCACCATTTCTACAAATGAGCTAAAAGGAGTTTTACTATCTATACAAAGTTACGCTCAAGCAGAGCAAAATATTTGTTGGTACGCTTGAATGCTGCTTCATTTAATGGTTAGCACTGAATTACTTTAAAATAAACAGAGTTTAGGTAAGCAGCTAAAATGTATCCATCTGCTTAAATAAAGAGTAAAACTAATGCCTCTCAAATCTCAGCTCAGTATAGATTCTAACTTGCAAAACGTCTCTTTAAAGTTGGCCTTTAGAAGTTGAAATTGTGCTCACAGCTCTGCTCTAGTGGATGGAAATGAACAGAGGTTCTGGATGAGTCCGAAATAACAGAAATTACGATAAAAGCTGTTTAACAACTTTAAATTAAATTAGACAGATTGCATTGGACACAATATATGCTAAAAATCAGCTTGGACCTATTTTGATTTCTAACATAGTCATCAAAGATATTACTAAGTATGTAAAAGAATAAATGAGAAAAGTGGAAATAAACTTGATAATTGATTAGAGGGGAGGGGATGTTTGGCATATTTGAATTTAAGTGAAAGCTGAGACTGATATACTTTAAAACTAAATAAATAAAAAACCTGTGTGACAAAGCCTCTAGCGCCCTCTGCTGGATAGTTTTCAGGCAATGAGAGACTGGTCATTGTTGAAGCTCTTCTGGGAGAAAATAAAACGTGATGGTGATACTTTGGGGACCATATTTCAATCCCAACAGGTACCACCATATAGTAGAAATACACTATACATGCTTAGAGTATTAATAAGACTATATTTCACATAAATTTCATACATTTACACTTGGCTTAAACCTTACTGATCTTCTGTTAAACAGTAGATTCAAAAAGTGGGTGCTGCCACAGAGAAGGCTCTGTCACCTCTGTTCTTTAACCTGGCTTTAGGGACAGCCAACAAAAGCTGGTCGGCTGACCTCAGGCCTCTGAGTAGAGCGTAGGGCTGCAAGAGCTCAGCTTAGAAATAGTTTAGAAATTTAAAAACAATCAGTAGAACCTTAAATTTCACTTGAAAGACAACAGGTAGCCAGTGAAGGAAGCACAAAATGGGAGTAATAGATTCTCGCCTCCTTGTTTTTATTAGCAGATGGGCTGCAGTATTTTTGTACACTCTGCAATGGCTGCAAAGAGCTCTGATTCAACCCTAGATAGTTTCCCTAATGGGAAACCTGACCACAAGCTTATGGCTCAGGATAGACATTCAACTAGAAAAAGGGGAGTTAAGAACACCCCCTCCCGCCCCAGCAATTTCCTACCCTGCCATTGCTGCCAAACGCTACCCTTTGGTGGCGCCATTGAATAATCATTCAAACTTTACTCTGCATGTGTTGGTGCTCATGACAGGTTGTGTCATTTAGATTGGTTTACACAAATAATAATAATAAAAACTGCAAAAGGTACTCTTTCATTTATTAAAAACACTAATATTGTAATAGATGTAAAAAGTCAAAATAGCATATTGGTAACACCAGTGAGCTGCTACAGGTCCAATTACTCATCAGGATAAGCATTTTTGTTTTTTAGCTGTTACTAAATCTCCTGACAGAATAATATTTATTTTACAATTTCCTTCTTATGCTCACTGTGTTGAATATAAAAATAAGAAAACAGTTCCCTACAGTTCTTAGTGAACTCATGGGGTTTTTGCCAGCTGGATTTTCTTGCCTGCTGGATGTTTTCAAGGTGGTGCAGGATCTGTATCCACTAATGTCCGTCTGTCCTTCTTCCAGAAGCAGAATAAATCCAGTACAGCTTCAAGCTCAACCTTTGCCTCCGTCACTGACCTGAGCAACTCCACAGAGGAAGAAACAGAGATTGAATTCTGGCACAGTGAAAACGAATTTTCAGAGCTGGACTCTGAAGAAGAAAGTCAGGAGCTTGAGGATTGAAACAAATCTGTTTCTGGACCAAAAGACGTTTAGCGCTTTAATGTGTTTACTGTGCAAACGATTATTATAAATAGGATATTATAAATAAGTAAAGCTATTGCAATGAAATTAACCTTAATATAAAGTATTTAAGCTATTCCTAAAAAAAAGATTTACTGCTACAGTTTTAGTTTTTTTTATGTTCTTGCTTTTTTAATATGAAATATGTATGTATTTTGTAATGTGCCGACTGGGCCTTAAAACTAGCAATTCACATTTGTTTTTGAGGAATGTTCATAAAATAATGTAGTTTATCCATTAATGAAAGCTTTATAAGGGAGTGAATGATGTTTAAATGATCTATACTATTCATCTAAGATGATTATTAACACTATATATATATATATATATATATATATATATATATATATATATATATATATATATATATATATATATATATATATATATATACTGTACATATATTTGTGCCAGTTTTCTGCTCCTGCTAATTTTAAAGTACTATTGCAAAGTAATATCAAGAGGAATTATTCTTGAAAGTACAGTATTAACAGTGTTACTCTTCTTGGTAATTAATGAAGGAAGTTCTTACTGAGGAAAGCCTGTAAAATAAAGGTAATTAACTGTTTTGCTACCAATACAAACAATCGATTTTTATCAATATTGTTTTGTGTGATCAGGAAAGCATACACTTTGTGTACATTATTTCCTGTTGTCACTGTTTCAGCCTCTTTATTTTTTTAACTGTTAACACGTATAAGCCTGAACTGTTAACACGTATAAGCCTAAAGTATATTCTAGGGCAGGGGTCACCAACCTTTTGAAACTGAGAGCTACTTCATTTGTGTCATGTGAAGGGCTACAGTACTGACCTTTGAACTAGAATTGTCAGAGTTCACTTTAAGTTTATGTCAAACAAACACATTTTCACGCTTTGTTATTGATATTTACATTTTGAAATCTATATAAATGCAAATCTGATCAAACAAGAAGAATAACGGAATAAAATAAAGTTTTAGTTGCAGCTCACTGATGGATTGGGCTTTTTTAGAACAGGCTCATGGCACCAAATGTGGTCCTCTAGGGCTACTTGGTGGCCATTGGCATCATGTTGGTGACCCCTGTTCTAGGGCAACATTTTATCAGGAGAAAATATCTGGAAACAAGACATTATATGACTAGAATTGGAGATTCTTACTGTATTAATATGTTTTTTAATTACCAGAATTAGCTAAATCAACTCTGAAACATTTAAAAAAAATGGTGACCAGCCTAAGCCAGAGGTTTTCAGGAGTATCAGTGTGTCAAGAGCCTTGAAGATGTCATCAGAACTTTTTATTTAATTTTTGTTGTTTTTAACCACAGCATCTCTGAGCTGGCCATTTTGAGGTGGAACCTGGTGGTGTCTGGTGGACCTTAACTTGATGTCCCAGAAATATTCTTTTGGGTTTTGGTCAGAGGAGCCTGGAGGCCAGTTGATGGTATCGGTTTCTTCATCCTCCTGGAACTGCCTGCATACTCTGAGATCAGGCATTGTCACTCACCCAGGACTCACTTCACCAGTGAAGGGTCCAACAATAGGTCTGAGGATGTCATACCTAATGGCAAGACAAGGCATGAAAAAGGCAAGGGTAATTCATTTATAAAGCACTTTTCACAAACAAAACAATTCAAAGGGCTGAACAGAAAAACATTACAGAGGAAAATATTGCATAGGAAAAGATAAAAATTACAGTAACAAAGGAAGAAGCTAAATTAATTTTTGAACAAACATACAGAAAGCAAAAAATACTTAATTGTATCTATTTATAATAAGGAAAAATTATGTCCAACATTTTACAACTAGAATAACTTATTTTGTTGCATTGTTTAACTGGAACAAGCGTCATCGCTAACATTTTAAAGCTTAATTATTTCTATTAATATGTTATTAATTTTTTTATATTAAACTAAGGTAATCCTTGACTAGACTGCTTTAGGTTCTCTGGAACAAGTTTCACCACAAAAAATTCAAAGCTTAATTGTTTTATTCATACATTAATAAAATCCTTAACACTACAACTCAAAGTCTCTGATCTGACTTTTCTGAACTACAGCTAAAATAGGAGGCAAGCAACTGCAGTAAAAAAGAGCAGCAAAGGTGGCGTGTGTGCCTGTGTGTTTTCATGTATTCATGTGTTTGTGTGTTAGTCTGTGGCAGATAGTTCTTGCAGCCAAAGTCCTTGATACTGATGGCCAGTGGCGTCTCTTGCATGATAAGTTAAGTGGGGTACACAAAAACTCAACACCCACTAGCAGGGACAAATTTTTCTGTGGTTAATACAACCTGACTTTGATAAATTTTAAATTAAACAGATACATTTGATAAACCACCACACTAGAAATGCCATTTAACATAGGATAAATGTTATTTAATTTTAATACATAAAATTACAAATAAAGCTTACTAATAATGTTAATTTATCAGAAAATGATAATTTAACAGAAAAGATCCACATCAATCCTTCAATGAGCTATCAAGCACAACCATCACTAGATTGTTGCACACTTTCTGTCACAACCTAAACATAATGTGTGCATTTCCAGTATTTTGATCAGACGATCTGAAGTTGGGGCCAGAGGATTTGTCCCGCACGACTGTCTACTGAGAGCATGTTGATGATGCGTGCTGCAATTTCAGATCTTCAATATTTACACAAACATTGATGGGCCGGCTCCAATATCAGCTGATGGAACATTACCTGGCAGTTCACTAGCTCTGTTCAAGGCCATAGATGTCGCAGAGTGTCTTGTTTGCATAACATCCAGGAGAAATTAAGATTGTCTGCCTTTCAAGGCCGACACAGGGATGCTAAATTCTAATAATATAATTTGTTTTGGACAGGCAGACTTATTTTTCTGTCTGTATTAAAGTTTCAATGGGGATTCAAAATTGACCAACATTCTGTCATTCTGCCAAAGCCGGGGTTCAAACTTTCTCCAACATCTATTCTGCCAGCAGGTTCAGGAACAGCAGCTGGCCTACAGTTCTGGTTACATAGCATTTCAGTCTGAGTACTGGTAGTGGACATATCCTCACATGGATCAGGCAGCTTTGACACAGGCCAAAATAGCTGCCGATGTTTTCAGAATTTCCTGATACTCCAGGTAACCATCAGCTCCAAAAAGCAGAAGTCCTGCTCTCATAAATCTAATTTTGAATGCATTTTCAACATCCTCAATGGACAAAATGGACAGACACACGATGCACCTCCCGAGTCCACCGTGTGTCCAGCTGCAAATGTCCAGTTAGGGTACAGGGGCTCTCTTTTGGCCAGTCTTCACATTGAGGAAAATTTAACATTTGCGTTGAGAGTCCAGCTGACCGGATCCATAATTTACAACTTGGAAGAAATGTGAAAAGAAGCTACAAAGGCTTCTTTTGACATTATTTTCACATTGTTTGTACTCACTATGCAGTGAGTACAGGGCCTACTAGCAGACTTCGGGTTCTCAGGCCACCCCTTGACCATGTCATTAGTCTATTTCTAATGACCTAGTCAGAGACCTTCACACCAGGGGCCTGCTGGAGGTTACTTTGTAAGGCTCTGGCAGTACTCATCTTGTTCATCATTGCACAAAGGAGCATATACTGTTCCTGCTGATGGGCTAGATGATGCCCATAGATCATTTAGCATGTTTTTCATCGCCACAACCCTCATAGCCAGCTCTTTTGCTCAACCTAAAAATGTATTTTTCTTGAAAATGTGGCTCCACTTAAATGGAAATTAACAAACTCTGCAGTAGTACAAGCAATATGGCCAGGAGTCAATGCTTAAAAAATAAATAACCCATCAAACACAGTGCTAAGATAATGTATTTCTAAATGCACTTTGTGCATATGATTCTCATGAAATAAGGATGTGTTGTTATTTCACCCTGGAAAAAAAACCCAAATAGCTACTTAAGCCTTAGAATTAAACCAGTATTCATGAATGTAAGCTTCTGACCTCAACAGTGTATATACATTAAGGTAAAATATTCACATTTAACTAGCAGGCTACAGTACAAAGAGGTGGTAAGCTGCAAGAGGTGGTAAGCTGCAAGATGTTTATCATACCTCTTCTCTGGTGTGATAAACATCTCACTCTGTCTTATGAAAGGACAATGAAATAAAACTGTCAAACATTTATAATGTTTGGATTGTGCAGCATTGATGCAGAAACTAAAGCCTTTCAAAGCTATTGTAACACAGCCTGGTTGATGACCAATACAACCTACAAGATAAGATAAGATAAGATAGTCTTTATTGATCTCACATTGGAGAAATTCACTTGTCACAACAGCTCAATAGTCAGTCAATAGTCAGGAGAAGGTGCCAAAAGTAGGAAAGGGTGCATCAGTTATATACAGTGTATCTTTCTTTATACAGTGGATGAAAAACAAAATGAGAAAGAAAATAAGAACAAAAATACAAAAGAAATCGGAGTGGGTAGATGATGTCTTGTGTACTTCCCGGTTATACACACACACACACACACACACACACACACACACACACATATTATATATATATATATATATATATATATATATATATATATATATATATATATATATATATATATATATATATATATATATATATATATAGGAACACATACATATGCACTGACATATATTCATATATTCACATATATTCTTGGTGATAGCAGCAGAAGTTCTTACGGATCATAGCACAGGTTATAGCACGGTATATTAAATAGATTATTGCACATTAGTTATTGCCCAAAGTTATAACAGTTATGGTTACTGTTAAGATATCAACTGGGTCAGTGGAGTGACCAGCTTGACGTAGGAACTGCCTGCCACACATAGATAGCACTGACCCAAAGATTGGCACATATCTATCAGATACCACCCCAGAGGTGACACAGTTTATCTCCAAGTGTCTTTTGCTTCCTGGAAGGGCTGGTTTTTGCATTACTTAGGGCAGAGAAACAGTTTAGATGAACCGGTTGCAAAGGTGTTGACGAGGACTGTGAGTTTGAGATATAAAAAATAAGCTCTCACTGGACCGGGCTCCGGGCACTATACCGGCAGGTTGGCCAAAACGTGTGAGTGCTGGAATGGCTGAAGATCCAGTGGCAAATGAGCTCCAGGGGTGTTCTTTAAGAACACTGCTGGAGACAGGAAAAGGGAGCATAATGACAAGCTTTCCACACAAAGACGCTGAACATCATCTGAAACAATTCGAGGAGTGGTGCAAAAAAATGAGGGGAGACGGGTTTTTGGTGGTGCAGAGAGGCCTCCGCCAGAAGCCCAGATGTGTACTCACTATTTACAAATGTTAAAAAATAGACTAGCCCAAGCACAGGTGAGTTTTCTCGGGAAAAATGACAAAAATTGGAAATCAAAATAGCAGGCTTGATAAAACTAACCAAACTTTATTTCAGCATATGCTTCTCAGGCCTTGACAAACAACAACAAGAGAGTGAAAGTCCGCAGGGAGTAAGTGAATCATCTTTTTTTAAACAAGAAGGTTAGTAGGTAAAAGGGACACAACTCCTCCAGTCATTCCGGACATGTCTGCTTCTGGTGCAGCTGCTGTTATGCAAAACAATCTGTGTGGTGATACTAGAGAACTGTTATCCAAAGCCAGGAGTGTGGTGACTTCATCAGACCCTTCGGTGCAGGTGCCTGGTATGGAGTTATGTGGGGGACAGATAAGCTGTGACGTAAGACCGATACATGGAAAAAGTAGGTTAGATAAACACAAACAAGACCAGCTATTGGATGCGATAGAACAAGTGGTAAGACACGCTCTTAAAACTGCAGAATCAGATTACACAGACGTTATGAAAACCGATGACATGCGCCACAAGATACGCGAAACAGGGCGGAGGGAGGGCCCCAGATATAATCTGCATTCAAACAAAACTGATCTTTCTTTGCCTGCAACAAAAGTGTGCAACTGCCATTGTTTCAGACTCACAGTGCTACAGGACAGGTGCATGCAGTTGCTTGCAACCCTCTATCATGTGCTGATGGTGTTCAGCTGAGGAACATGCTCCCTGATCCAAGAGAAGGGGCGCACCTTTGGATCAAAGTATTCTTGAAGATTTTGAGCGGATATGTATTGGCTATTGGTGATGTGAGGACTGGCATATCAGCATACCTGGAACCACATGAGGTACATGCGGTGGAAGTTTCTGCTGGAACTGACGAACTAGGAGCAGCTGCTCCTTTGGTCCCGATGGCACGGCAATTTTAGAGCACACTGAGAACGTTTTATCTGGTGAGTACGGATTCTGGCCTTTTAAATGACACTACACGTGCAGGGAAGACGGCTTCAGCATATGTGAACAGAATGTTGAAAGTATGGGAAGACCAGACGGGCTCTTGCCTGTTATCAGGCACGCTGCAGGAACTCTTTAAACAGGCAATGTTAGAGAGCCAAACCTAGGATGTTAAGGAGGACATGGACAGAATGGTTGAAGTTAGAACAACAACTCTTAGCTGAACAGCTAAAAAAGCTGAGAGACAAACAAAGTAAAAGGAGGAAGAAGAAGAATGTTGCAAAAGCTCAGATGGTTACTGCCCCGAGACCTGTGTTTGGTTCTGACCAGGTTGTGGGGTCCCTTCCTCCAGATGTCCCATTTTAGATGTATCAAAGACCTCCATGGGGTCAAATTCCCAGTAGAGATACACCGCGGTACAGAAATCATAGAAAGGGACCAACCAAAGATTACGATGTGCCCTTATGCTGGGCGTGTGGTTGGACAGGGCATTTTGAAAGACGCTGCCATAACCGTCATTAGGATCTGACCAGCCATACCTTCCTGTCAGAAGTAAAGGCATGCGTGTGTTTGTTTGTCTGAATGTCGTCATTTCTATGTAACTGTATGTATGTATGTATGTATGTATGTATGTATGTATCATATGTATCGTATGTAACTTAATGTTTGTCTGTGTGAATTAATTCAGTTCAAATTATAAATGTCATGGTTTCAAAAATGTTCATTTGTTTATGGGGACTGCGGCTCCGTAATTCAAATACATTTTTAAGCATAACATAGGTCAAAAGCTAAAGAAGGAAAAGGGACACTTCAATAACAAAGTTTGTTTTCTTCCCACAATAAATATCCGGCCAAATTAAATTGATAAAATGAGAGATTAACATGGCATGAACGAAAAATATTTCAGCTTTGTTAGAAATTGAAACTGGTAATAATCCGTGCATAAAGCTTCCTGAGTTTACTGTATGAAATTAGATCCTATCACTTGTTTTTAGCCCTACAGTAATAAAATTACTGAGATCTCATTGCTTGTAATAATAATAATTCATCACAAACCAGTCCATTTGAAAGGAGTTTAGATATACATAATCTTAGATTTAAATAGATGTAAAAAACTGTGCTATGGGTTTGAACAAAACTGTATGGAACTAAATATGGTTGCTTTTTCTAAGGGTTTTCTGTTCATTTGTTTTATTTCCTTTTTACTTGGAATTTGAATACAACTAAAGAGACATTTAATGAATATCACGGCGGCCACACTTAGCGCATAATCAGTTACAAAACCATCTGATGTTATTAGTTATGCTGAGCTGAGGTGAACCTCAGAGGAACAGTTCAGCCTGAAACATGGACAATAAATATGATAAAACAAATCTGACCATGATGTAAACATCTAACAGACAGATTACGCTCCTTGGGAGACATTTTATTTTTGGGATTTTATTTTTTTATGTATATTTTGGTTATTTCTTTGTTAAATAATTCCTTTGCTTTAATTTTTGCATCACCAGTGGCAAAAAAAGTGACAACATTCAAGGTTGCTCGGCATATAAATTAAGAGAAGGAGATGTTTTAATACAAAATGCTCAAAGAAAAGTAACGTGAGATTCCTACCTCCCCTGGACTTAGACACATCACATTAAGAACCAAGACACTAAAAAGACCAGGTTTTCTTTTGTCACCTAATACACTAACAGAATTGTTTTTATCTGAGTTACTTCTTTCAGATGATGGGAGATGAAGCTGCAAAGCCACCTTTGTTACAACAGAAGACTCTGGAAAGTGAGCTCTTTCAGGTCGTACGGTAAGAAGTCATGATCTAAAATGGACATGCAGGGATTGACAAAGGTGACTAAATTATGCTAAGTTTTAACAAAATTAGGCCAGGTAATATTGAGACCTTTTAGTGGTAGAAAGGTGGCTTTAGAAATTTTTCATGTACCCCCTTCCCATTGTTCCCCTTCCCACTGTTGCCCTCTCCCCTGACTCACATTAACATTCCTATCCTGTTTTCTGCCTTTTTCTTGCAAAGAAACCTGGTCATATATAATTGGAATGTGCTAACAGAGAGATTTTAGTCTCTTTTCTTAGGCATTCTCAGAGACAAGCTAGTACCAAACGGTGCCACAGTGGTCCAGGGGATGGAGAAAAAAAGGTGATGTACTTGACTCCTGTCTAATCCAGGTTTTAATCAAATTTTGGACAAAAATTTGCAATTTTTACAGAAGCTGCATCGGTTTTTGTATTATTGAACTTATACAAAGAGGTTGAACTATCTGTGAAAATATTTTGCTTGGATAAATGTTTTAAGGGATCAAGATTTGGGGTAAATGTAAAGAACTTTAAGAATAGTTTGTTTTAGAGGGAACGCTGTGGTTGATTTTGTTTAGAGACAGTTTTACTGTAATTTTTGTTTTAAATTTCCAAAATCCATATTGGCAAAATGCTGGCAGAATTCCTTGTGGTTTCAGACCCAACCATTGGAGAAAGAAGATTCATGGACAATGCTCGTCCTGGAAAGATGTTGTGCTGCTGAACTCAGACATGAGGACTGAAAATGGACAACTAATGGCGAGGGCAAAGACAGAGGCATCGGATAACCTTCAATGGACAGCAACACGAAAAAAAAAAAGATGAGTTGGCAGACACCCCTTCTGCATGTCGCTTCAGATTTTCCTGTACACAATTAAATAACAAAACACACATTAGAAACAAACACATTGTCAGTGGCGCTTAGGAGAAAAATTTCAGATTGAAAGCAATCAAGATTGTTATTAAACCACTAGGATGTTAATTGTTTTAAGTCAGAGCTGTTATTAGGAAGCGATAAGAGGGTCAAATGCATTCGGACAAGAGGTTCTGGTCTGGACAAAAAGATGAGATAGGAGCACTGATATGAAAGATTTTCTTTCACTTTTCTAACAAAGTTTTTATTTAAATCATCTAGACATATATAGATATGTTTTGGAATTTTATTAACCCCACAAGGGGTTTGACTAGGATTCAAAGAGGTGCCTTTAAGATACAACAAGCTTGTAAAACACAATGTGCATGAGAAGAAATAGGGGACACCGCTAAAAGAAATGAGGTCAATTAGATTAGTTGGACATTTGGAAGCTGGTCAGGACAGCAGAAGCGACTCCTGGACACAAGATGATGATAAGAGGATAACAGCTTTAAAATGATATCAATGCATGAAAGTTGGCTCTGAGGAACATCAGAGCTGCAATGGTACCCGACAGTGAAACTCCTGCTGTGCTAAAAACATCTTGAACAGGACTATGCATGACTGCTTTGCTTCACAGGTGATGGAATTCAACTACAAGGTTTCACGAACATGACATGGAGAGGTTGGCGTACAGGAAACGCACCTAGAAAACACTCTTGGACTCTTAACAAAAAAAACGTTTGAAAATGGGGATTCAACAGTATGCAACTTGGGGTAAATGGGCTCTAAACGGGGTCACTTAAGAGGAGATAAACTGAAAGCCTGGTGCTTACGACGAGAAACATTTCACAGACAGGGGGTGTGGACACCCAGGAATAGCTGCTGTGGTTCGAAAATGTCAGAGATTTGTCGCAGGTGGTGGAGTGTTTCGATGACCCAGGCACTTGGAACCAGGTTGGACCAAGGAAACAACGTTGTGTTCCCACAGGGATTACCTGTAACCTAACACTAACTGTGAACATTTTGTTTTTGGGTTTGCTGGGGTTGCCAAAAGGAGCATAGGAGATGACCTCCTCTATCCTGACCAGGTTCACGCTTAAAACACAAAGAACAAAATTATAGAGGCCTAAAAATATACGGACACAGAGAAGTGTTCATACAAAGAATTCCAATAATCCACAAATTAAGATGCAGATAATAAGGCTAAACAAAGAATTAAAAGAGGGGCAAAACTTAATGTTGATCATTTACCAACGGGTGGTCAATATTTAAGAGGGTTTAAAGGAACTGCACAATTCCTTCAATAATCAAAACAGACAGTGATTGATGAAACAAAAAGGCAAATTCTAGAATGGGAATTTTTTATCTGCTGGGACAAGACAGTGCAAGCATAGAATAAGGATTCATAGATCACTGGGTGATTATAATTTAACAAACACAGATCCTAAATTTGTAAGAATGCAGAAAATGCAACAATAATAATAATGGATAAATGTACATATAAGAAAATCACTCATAGTAATGTCTGCTTAAAATTTTTCAAGGGTAAACTAAACACATGAGAACCGAGAACAAGATATTTATTAAAAGGTTGCATTAGATGGGGATAAGATTATGCTTGGGTGTATTATCAATTAAACTAATGTTGAATGACTGAAAAAGGTTTAAAGACTCATAAAAAACACTACCTAGAGCAGTATGGAGCTTCTTACATGGTCAGGGGCCGATGTGTTTAATAAGCAACAATGAGTTACTGTTCACAGCATACTACAGTTTAAAGGTTTGTTTCAAACAGGATTCAAACAGGGGGACATTAAATACAACCAGGGTTTATTAGAAAAACTGTCTGTCAAAACAAACAGAAGTGATTAAAAAATAAAGAACAAATAATGGGGTTAGAATTGCTCTTCGCTTTAGGTGGAGGGCGCATTCAACTAGAAGTCTTTTGGTTTGATGCACGTCAAGCTGAAACTGATTCACAGAACTACTTCCTGTCTCCGCCCTGGGCTACGCCCACTTCCTGAATAGCATCCAATTACGACTTTGTGTTCACTTGGGACATGCACAACACTTCCTTTTTCCCAGCTGAGTTTTTCAAAATAACACAAGAAGTACATAGGGTTGCTTCTGAGTACCATCACAACAATATTCTGGGAATATATATAGTAGAGCTTTCTTTTACAACCTTAAGGGTTTTTTCTGTTGGGCTTTTTAGAAAAATGTGAGGTGTTTTTAAAACTGGTTCAGCAAGAAGTTTCTGAAAGGTTTTAATACAATTCCTTGTGTGCTAAATAAGTTGAGATGAACCGTGACACAGTAGCCATGAAACATATGATGATAAATTTATGTTACAGAGAACTTTCAACTGTCAGACACTGTAAGGTGAGACACACATGGAAAAATTTGGTTAAGAATTATAGAGAAATACTGCTGCAGATAAAGATGAACTTTCAGATTTCTCCTTTAATATAAGAGTAATGCAAGATCTAATGATTACAGTAAAGGAGGTTAAGCTAGTAGCACAATAATTGTGAACGGAAATATCTGCATGTGAAAGTGTTTGAAGAAGGTAGATGACACAAGATTTGGAATCTTGATAAGAACACTAATTACACCTTGTTTCTGTTCTTCAACAGTAAACAAGGCCTGGTGTCTGCCAACCATCTTCACAGAGTATTTTACTAGGAATGCTTATTGCCCCAGCCAGGAACGAACACTCCTTACAATCCAACTAAATCGTTTTGTCCATGCTGAGGAACAAGAAAAGGACTTAAGAAGTTTTGGGAGGAACATGCCAAGAGAAATGTGATTTTTTTTCTCTCTCTCTCTCTTTTTGTTTTGCCACGAAGGAGCAATTGCCTGAGAACCCTGAGCTGACCACTTATGCGCGAATAGATTCATGCCTGCCACGTGCTCAGACTGGCCTGATGTTTTTTACTTGCGTTATTGACGTACAGACTCTTTTTATATCACAAAACTGACTTTTTTTCTTTTCTCTTTTCCACTGACTTCCGTGTTTGATTTTATCTGTTATGACGTTTATACTTTGATGTTGCACTATGTTGATCGCTATGGCTTTATGATCAAGGATGTAAACTGTCTGTTACAGACACACACACCTAGACCTACAGTTCTTGTAATCTTTTTGCTTTGTTAAATAGAGATCCAGGATCTGATGGCTATCACAGATCCATAAATTACTCAGTAAGGCTAATTTTTAGATTTAATACGGGGTGTCTTCTCGCTCAGATTGGCCCAGAGCTGGATTACCCTTGACTGGGCTGCATCGGGTCTTTACCATTTCTTATGAGGTGGCGTTTTTGTGGTGGAGGCCCAGCCCGCCCTGTGATGCCCCCTACTGGTACTCTTGGATTTGTAAGGTTTGAAAGTGATGGATGTTTGTCCATGGGAATGGAGAATGGAGGACCAAGTAGAAGGTTTCTTGGGGTGGGGGTACAGTAGACGAATTTGGCCTTGATTACTGAACAGTCTTAGCTTACCTAGTCTAAAGTAAACTTAAAATAATGTGCGCTTAGGAACTTAAAACAGGCCTAGCTCAATTAGTTGAACCCTAAATTGTAGATGAAATGCTGGGACTGTGGTCTTGAGTGATAAATGCTGAATTATGAATTATTCATGCTGATTGATGCTAAGATGTTTTCATTGATGTTTGTCCGGTCGATTTCTTGGAAGTGTTTTCGTTGCGATGTGCCTTTGGGGCACACCAACAGGGGGGACTAACGGACAATAGGACTGTTTTTTAATGATGTGCCTTTCGGGCACACCAGCAGAGACTGTGTGACCCCAGAGACTGAGCCGCACTATCGAGTGTCAGATATCGAGTGGAGATCACAGACGGATGGACTCTGGAAGCCGGAAGCTGACGTGCTTGGACTGGACAGAATGACCGACTGTTTTTGGAGAGGGACAGCCTGGGAGCTGTCGCACCTCTGGTCCAGGCCCAGTTGATCATCTTTGGTGATGTACCATTTAGGAACATCATCAGGGGATCTGGTAAGATATCAACTGGGTCAGTGGAGTGACCAGCTTGACGTAGGAACTGCCTGCCACACGTAGATAGCAGTGACCCAAAGATTGGCACATATCTATCAAATACCACCCCGGAGGTGACACAGTTTCTCTACTGATGTCACAGTTTGGATGTGTACAGCCCTTGCATGGGTGTGTACCTAGATCCCTACATAATATTTGTGTGATGAGCAATCGGGGCTTCTTGCCATCAAGAGCCCATCAGCGCTGATATGTCTGTAACTGTTTCTCTGTCTAAAGTAGATAAAATAATAATAGAAAAGAATACTTGTCTGTTTCATGTGTCTTGCATCCAAAGTAATATGTAAGTGGGGGTCGCCTGAAGGGTACAAAAGAGCTGGATCCACCGAGGGTAGTTCCTAACATTACAGTTATTGATGGCAGCAGAAGTCACTTCTTTTTATTGCACTGGTTGTCGCACAGTAAATTAGATAGATTATTGCAAATTGTTTAGTGTGCATTAGTTATTACAGTTCTGGTTACAGTTACAGTGCAGCATTGTATAATCTGATAGCAGCAGGAATGAATGACCTGCAGTAGCGCTCCTTAAGGGTTGTTTGGCTCGTTGCTGGGTATGATGTCATTCTCTGCTCAAGAGCACAAAGTCAGCACCAACTGAAAAGCTGCTTTTGTTTCACCTGTGCTTGTTGCAGTGTTGTTAGAAAAGAGTTACATGTATAATTTGTCAACATTTTTAGAGATTAAATTTACATTAGTTATTGATGATAGGAAATTAATAAGACTTAAACACACAGGATCTGTAAATTTTCCACCCCTATTATTATTTACTCCCATTAACGTCTGGCTTATTTGCTCTTCTGTCTTCATTGTTAGTTACGTGACATTTTTTCTTACTAATAATAATACCAAACAAAACTAAAAGGAAACAAAAGATTAAATATGTTTCTTCTACATGAAGCCAAGAATTACTCAAACCAGTTTCAGTGAAAGAAACAAAGATTGCAAAAGGTTTGATTTAAGGTGTGACCTCCTAGAAAAAGGTCACCGGATTTTCCAGCACTGATGTTTATTCACCAACTAGTTCAAGTAAAACACAACTAACGCCAAAAGATGATTGAGGACTGAAACGCCTCAGTCAGTGACGTCCGTCTGTGGGTCTGGGTCTGTCGGGGCAATGCGAGAAGTTTCGTCTCCTTTCTCCGTTTCTGTCACTCTACGTTTTCTTGCTCATGGTTTTTCACGTACTTATATACATTTGTTGTGTTTCCACTGAATTTAACCGGCTTTTTACAAAACATACAGCTTGATGTCATTTACAGTATTAAAATATCGCCAAACAATGCTACTTTCCCTCTGTGTAATAAGACCTTGAAAGAACCCAGTACATTTATCGTATTAAAAAGAGTTATTAAAGATAAGATAACATTAGCTAATCCTTCATGTATCCCACAATGGGGAAATTTATACAATTAAAGCAACAGGCAAGTGCACACAACACAGAGAAAATTACGTAAGGATTGAAAGATATAAGAGGTGGATTAGAAAAAAAACACTTTAAACATAACATTATAGAAGATTGGCTTCAGAAAAACTGGGTAACATTTGTATCTAATGGAGCCAGGGTATTGTTTGGAAAACGGTACTGCAACTGACTTTTGAGAATTAGTATTTGCCAAAACTAAATTAAACAATAAAAAAATAAGCTGCTATTTCATTTGTATTTTTTTTTTTTTGGAGAAATCAAGTAATGAATTTAATCGTATAAATAAAGCCTCTTAGGCTAGGTTCACACAGCAGGTCTTGATGCTTAATTCCAATTCCAATTAAAATTTTTTGCTGAAATCAGATTTTTTTTCATATTATTATTGATATAAATGTGACTGCCGTCATATTGTTGTCTGAAAGGTTCAAGACCGCAAAGCGACCCGCATGTGTAGATAATAGAAGGAGACGTCACCGGGCTGCACACTGTTTGCGGAAGTAAAGGTAAATGTAATTGTTTCTAGAAGTGTTCAAAAAAGTTTTGTTAAAAAAACAACAACTTGAAAATAAATTAAAATAAAATGCGGATACTGGTTGGCATCTCTCCTTGTTATTATTAGAAAGCTGTTGTGCAATGGGAGCTGATAATATTAAGACCACATCATAGAGAGATGAAGTGAGGTAAGCAGAAAGCAGCACAGCTATTAAAAACAATGTTCCATGTAGCGTTAGCTGCTGCTACCGTGTGTGGATGTGTAGGGAGAGACAAGGAGAGTGACGTGAAAGACGGATAAAATGCGACACGAACGTAAGAAAGAAAATAAATATGTATCCGAATTAGTACCACATATGGAAGTGGCTGTTATAAGAATTATTATTCTGAAGTCACTATGGCCTCACACCACTCGGACAGAGGAGGCCTGGAGACCTGATGTCTGTGTATAAGATCCACTGTTTTCTGATTGCAAGGCCAAATGCTGCAGCTGCTGAGGGATACTGATTGTTTACGATAGACTGTCTTTGTTTTGTCTCATGGGAAGGCCACGGTGCAGTATTAGGGGAAGCCCGAAAAGTGACACAGGCAGAGACAGGGCAGACAGAGACTGCAGCGGAACCGTGGGGTGCGATTACTTTCCATCTATGTGAATCTCTGCTCTGTTTCTCAATAAAAGTGCTGGAATGTCATACCACCGTCTTGTCATTTAGTAAAGATGGGAACTCAGTTACTATTGTTTAGAATTCCACCCAAAACTCCCACAACAATTTGGCGTAAACGAACAAGATCTCCGACCGACGAGCGAGGGAGTCCGGGGACAGGAGCTGCTTTGGCCGGCCCGGAGAGGTTATCCGGCCTCTGGTACCCCGAATGGATTTTCAAGGGATGTGGAGGAGCTCCTGGTCTCGGAGCGTCTCTGGGCGTCGGCGCGAAGATCCGAACCTTTCTTTCATGAGACGGTAAGGGGATTATTTTCCAGCTCTTTTAAAAACAAACGCAATTGGTCAAAAAAAAATGCTTGCAAGCTTTTAAAATTTAAACCCCATTTTAAAGTATACCTCAAGAAATTTTAAAATTTAAAACTGTAAACCTAAAAGGTAGTAAAAGTAAAAGCCGGTAGAAATAATGAATTATATTTAATCCTTAAGGCAAATAAAACAGGGTTCGCAATACCGAACGGTGACTAAGGTTTAAACATTAAACTAAAATTCAAAATTTAATTAGAATACGTTTTCAGCTGAAATACGGACTTTCCCACAAGGGGGGAGGAGTGGCAGAGTGATTTTCACCTGGAGAACAGGTGACCGGCTGAGCAGTTTCCAGCTGGTCCATTAAAGTCCTCTTGTCTTGGGTTTGTGCAAGAGGCTGTCCACTTCTGTTGTGGATGAAAGCGGCAGGGATGCTTAAGTCCTTGACTGTTGCGAAGACGTTTGCAGCTTTGATAAGTGGGGACCCCGACCATTATACCAAAAAGGCGACCATCGGATGTGAGGCCTTTCATTTAGTTGGTCGATCGTGCTAAGGACAAGTAGAAAATAATAATAAAAAACAAAAAAGGATAAAATAAATAAAAACAAACAAAAAAAAAAGTCTGGAAGCAGAAGAGTCAGTGTAATGGGGGAAAGGCAGAGGTTTTTCAGGGTCAAGCCTAGCCCCAGGGTGAGACGTTCGATTTCATGCTGACAAACGTAGGGGCCCAGACGCATGACATGCATAAATAATTTGATATGATTTGATTAAACATGCAGATTTCTCACATAGGGGTTATTATTATTACTATTATTTTATTTTATTGCAGTACTGCTACTAAATAATAAAAATAAAATTAAGAGAAAAAAGAAAAGCGAAAATTGAATAAAATGGATAAAAACAAGGAAACGGAAACGAAACTAAAAAGGCGTTGCACCGGGGAAGCGTTTACGTGGGGACCGATTAGGCACTTCCGTTGTGGATAAAATGGGTCTAAACTGCTAATAGCGACGTATAACTTTCAAAAATGGGTAAGCGTCCAAGTGTCTGCGAGACACAGAGTTGTATCCTTGCGGGACTGAAGCGTAAAACCGCGTGTGGACGAAGCATCGGGGGGTCGTAACCAGCGCACGCTCTCCACCTTTTAAACTAAACGGGAACTTAACGCGTTGAAAACATCTTTCGGCGTTGACGTTTAAAAATTATGAAAAACTATTTAAGATGGTGAAAAAGCAGGCCTGCACGTGTTTGTCTGTCTGAATGTCATCGTTTGTATGTAACCGTACGTGTGTATGTATCTATGTAACTAAACGTTCGTCTGTGTGAATTAATTCGGGGGTAAAAGTAATGTTCATGGTTTCAGAATGTTCATTTGTTTTGGGAGAACTGCAGCTCCGTAATTCAAATGACATTTTAAGCATGGACTGTGTTAACAATAGACGTACAGTCAAAAGGGAGATTTAAATAACAAAGTTTGTTTTTTTTAACATTAAATATCAGGACCAAATTAAATTGATACACGGAGAGATTAACATGGCTTGAACAGAAATATTTCAGCTTTGTTAGAAATTGGACATAAGCGTTACATAAGCTTGTTAAGTTTACTGTTTTACAAATTTAGGCTGAGATCCTATAATTGTTTTTTAGCCCTAAAGTAATTTAAAATTACTGAGATCTCATTGCTTGTAATAATAATGATTCATCACAAACCAGTCCAGTTGAAAGAAGTTTAGATATACAAGATTTTTGATTTAAATAGATGAGAAAAAACTGTGCTTTGAACAAACCTGTATGGAACTAAATATGAATTGCTTTTCTAGGGTTTTCTATTCATTTATTTTATTTCTTTTTACTTGGGATTTGAATGCAACTAATGAGAAATTTTGAGAAGCGTCAAAATATCAGAAGGCCACGTTACACGCGTCATCAGTTACAAAATCATCTGATGTTATTAGTTATGCTGAACTGAGGCGAACATCAGAGGGACAGTATAACCTGAGAAGGACAATAGATATGATAAACAAATCTGACCATGATTTAAACATCTGAATGTTAATGGCGAGGCTGGGTCTGTGTGTTCTGGCCTGGAGGCACGAAAACTATGTCAGAGGGAAAAAAATAGAATAAGCCAGCTTCGGAAGGGTTATATTTTAATTCTAATCTTGGTTTGTTTTGGGTAGTCTTCTTAATGTGCTAAATTACGGGGAAAACTCTTATAGAGAAACACTAGAAGCTCAAAACCTAAAAGGGAACAATCATTGCTTTAAAGTTTCACCCTTGACCAATTAAGATTGAAAAGGTATATATGAATAAAAGTATTACTAACAGCAAATACACATGGTCAAAGGACCAGAAGGATATCAAAAAGGTTTGTAATAAGTCAAAAAAAAAACCTATGTCATATTGGAAAAGACATAATTGTGCTCCTTGGAAAACAATTTTGTTTTAGTTTTTTTTGTTTTCTTTCTTTTGGAGGTGTTTTGAACAGAGTTTCAAAGGAAAGGGGAAGAATAGAAACCTTCCCAGGATCAGAAAAAAAGGGAAAAACATCACGTTAAAGGGACACTAAGGGGACCAGGGTTTTAACTGCATGCTATTAACACTCTTGTTTTTCTCTGAGTTATTGCTTTCTTTCTGCCATTAACAGCTCTATCTTTCTGCTTCTTTTTCTTTGCAAAGAAACCTGGTCAATATGATAGGATTGTGCTAACATAGAGATTTAGTCTCATTTTAGACATTCTCAGATGCGAGAGAATGCAGAAACAGTGCCGCAGTGCCATGGGGGCTGATCCTTGGGACAAGGACTAAAGGTGATGTCATTGACTTCAGCCTGATCCAGTTTTGAGTTTTATTTTGTCAGAGACAAAGTTTGATTTATTTTTTTATCCTTTTGTTTCTTTTATGTTTGTCATGTTAGAGGGAACACTGTAGTTAAAATGTTTGTGACTGTTTTGCTGTAATTTCTTTTCAACCTATGGAGCGTTTTCTTTGGCAAAAAATGCTGGCAGAATTCATTCTGTTTGCAGGCGTGAGGACTGGAGGATGGACTCTTGATGATAAGGAGAATGTTTGGCTGCTGAACTCAGACATTGGACTGAAAATGGACAATGAAGGACTATGACTGAGGCATCGGACAACCTTCGACAACAAACACAGATGAGTTCTGCAGACACGACTTCATGCATTTCACTTCAGATTTTGTTGTACACAATTAAAACAAAACACACATTACAAAACACATAAAGATTATGTAAAGGTGAAAACTTTTAAAGAAGCACCTTGATGGAATCATGGAGCAACTTAATAAATTAAGTGGGTATTATATCAACAGTTAAATAAATAAATTAATTAATTAGTTTTCACTATTTAGGTAGAGTAATCTGAACTTTTAAATAGCATTTCATTTAATAAACATCTTAAGAGTAAGCTGATTTCTGCTACTCTGGCAGGCTTCAATAAAACGCAAAGAAAAGGTTACTGGCTAAAATGGGTAATGTTGCAATAAAATTTGCATAATGACACATCCTACTAACATGGGTAAATTTAGGATTAAAGCATCAGGGTACAATGGTTACAATATTTATGGAGATTTAATATCTTTCAACTAGAACAAATAACTCAATAGTCTTATTAACCAGTTAAACATCCTAAGGGAAAAAACACAACACTGAGTTTAGCAAACTTTTAACCTGACAGCTTTTAGATCAGGATAATTTAATGGTTATCGTCTTACATACAGAAAATAAGTAAGATTATTTTAATTAGATTAAATTATGGGGACATTTTGGATCTGGTCAGGAGGGTTGGGGGGCTGTGATGATAAAAGGGTAACAGCTTGAAGGTGATATCAATGAATGAAGGTTTTCTCTGAGGAACATTAAAGCAGCAAAGACACCCCACATTGGAACTCCTGTTTTGAACGGCACGTAAGGTGAGCTCCTTACAACGAGAGACGTTCCACACAGGGGGGTGTGGAGACCCCTGGGGCATGGCACCCAGGGACGAGCTGCTGTGGACTTGACACAGCTGGTGGAACCAGAGAGACGACGAGGTGGTCCCACAGGTTACCTGACACCTAACACTGACTGTAAAGTAGGGTTCTGGGTTTTCAGGGTTGCTGAACACAGAACGCTTCAGAGAACCTTTCACCCTTCCTGACCAGGCACTCAGAATACATAGATCATAGATCAGATTGCAGAGGCCTAGACAAATAGGAACGCAGAGACGCGTTCATCTAACAACTTCTTAATCAAAATCCTTAATCCTCAGTTTAAGATAAATAAATAATCACAATGTACACAATGTATGGTTTACTGTATTTTAGGATTAATTTGGGAACTAATTCTGATTTGCTTAAGTAGCTTTGGTTGTTCAACAATGTTAGAACATTTTCAAAAAATTTCTGTTCTCTCCTGCTCTCTGCTTTGTTTTGTTTTGTAGAACCTTGGTATCCTTGAACAGTAACAGCATGGTATAAATATTTGTCTTCTCTGTGCAGAACAGCACCTCACTTTCTTCTTAAAAAAAAAGAGGGAGAGAGGGAAAAAGCTTTCACATGGAAAGGCTTTCTTTTTCTCAGTTGGGTTTTCAAAATAAATGGGAAATGTCATGAAACGAATATGTTGATGAAATTATGTTGCAGAGAACTTCAACTGTCAGACAACAACAGTTAAGACACACATTAAAAGCATTCTGTTAAGAATTATTATGAATTTACTGCAGATACACTTGAACTTAAAGATTACTATTTTAATTCATAATTAAATTGCAGAATTCTGAAAGCTAAATAATTGTGCACAGAAATATCTTGAATGTGAAAGTGCTTGAAGAATGTTTTAATAAATGACACATGAAAGGGGTTTTGATAAGAACACTAATTACACCTTGTTTCTGTTCTCTAGTGGGAACAAGGACTCGTGTCTGCAGACCATCTTCACAAAGTGTTTTATTAGAGAGAAATGCAAAATAAAATGCTCAGTGCCCATCCAGAACTGAACGCTTATTACCATCCAGCTCAATCGTCCAGCCTGCGAGGAGGAACCAGAAGAGGACTGGGGATGAAGAAGCCAGAGAACTCTGATTCCTTATTCTTCAACGGGAGGAGTTACCTGAAGAGACCCTAAGCGCGATTAGATTATTTTCTGCCTTGTGCCTGAATGGCCTGAAGGCTTCCTTAACTTTGCGTTCTTGACGTTTCAGACTCTTCTCATATTGTGTTGCTGTTTGTTTAACTGCTCTGTTCCACTGACTCACACGTTTGATTTTTTTGTGTTATGAGATCTACACTTTAATGTAACATCATGTTGATCAATATGGGTTTATGAAAAATGGAAACTGTTTGCTTCAGACACACAAGGATCTATGGTTTATGCACCTTTTGATTTGATATAGGAAGAACCAGGATCGGATTGGCTCTAAAGATCCTTTAATATTAGCTGGTAATGATAACACTTAGATTCAATACAGGGTTTTCAGGCTCAGATTGGCCGAGAGCAGATCTCCCTGGGAGGGGGCCTTGCAGTTTTTACTGCCCCCTAGGGGTAGCGTTTTCTGGAGGTTCCCCTGCACGCACTGAACCTCTCCTGCCTTTGCTCCTGGTGTTATACGTTTGGAGTGGTGGATTATTGTCCATCGTAGGGGTGAGTGGAGAAAGGAGTAGGAGGGTATTCAGGGTGGGTAAAGAGTAGACGGATTCGACCTTGGTTAATGAACAGGGTTTAGCTTACCATAGTCTAATGTAATTTTAAAATAATGTGCGCATAGGTACCTAAAACAGGCCTTACCTAATTAGATGAATCCTAAATTGTGGACAAAAGCTAAATCTTTGATCTTGTGTGTTAAAGCTCTATGAAGCATTCATGTTGATCTGTATTAAAAGTTCCAGCACTACCCGGTTCCAACACGGGAACCCTTTGGGTCCCACTTTACGAGTTTACAGAAATGGTTCCTCTGTGCTTTGTTCACATTTTCAAGTGATGGGTCATCTTGTTTTGTCTTGATGCTGATGACGCCATCATCAAAAAAAAAAAAAAAAAAAGAGAGGAATGTTATAAGAATTATTATTCTGAAGTCACTATGGCCTCACACCACTCGGACAGAGGAGGCCTGGAGACCTGATGTCTGTGTATAAGATCCACTGTTTTCTGATTGCAAGGCCAAATGCTGCAGCTGCTGAGGGATACTGATTGTTTACGATAGACTGTCTTTGTTTTGTCTCATGGGAAGGCCACGGTGCAGTATTAGGGGAAGCCCGAAAAGTGACACAGGCAGAGACAGGGCAGACAGAGACTGCAGCGGAACCGTGGGGTGCGATTACTTTCCATCTATGTGAATCTCTGCTCTGTTTCTCAATAAAAGTGCTGGAATGTCATACCACCGTCTTGTCATTTAGTAAAGATGGGAACTCAGTTACTATTGTTTAGAATTCCACCCAAAACTCCCACAACAGTGGCACAGATCAGATTTTTGGGGGAGCAAAAAGATCAGATTTGGTCGGCATTTCCCTGCAGTGTAAATGTAGCCTAGGATTTTTAAAAGAAATTGTATGTTTACTTGCAAGCCTTTTTCACTGAATTTCTATCATCTGTATGTAAAAATAGTGATAATATCTTACCTTACTACAAACTGCCAGTCCAAAGATAATGATAGCCACTGCAAGCAAAGATATGATATTTAAAAGCTTAAGCAGCTTCCATGGTGTGCGCTCATCTTCAATGAAAGGGACCTCCCAACAGGTTTCCCATGACATCCTAAATTAAGACACAAAGTTTGAGAAAGCTAGATGGTTAGGGGTTTAGTTAGGATGAAAATACTCATTAATCTTTAAGCTCATGAAGCTTTGATGTTTGAAAGAATGTTTAACACAAAGTATAAATTTATCAACAAAGGGGAAATGATAAAGAAATCCTTTTTATTTCAGTTTTATGAGAGTAATTTCCTTTTACTGTCACTATGGAATTTAATCTATAGTTATTAAGGTCTCATATCTTGTATATTTTCAGTATTTTTTTTTAAAAGGATAACATTAAGTTTTAATAATGCATTACTTACTTAAGTTATGTTCTCCTCTTGCTGCTCTTCTCCATCATATATCCGCCTTATGGATGTTCTCTGATTTTTTCTCACATATTTATCTGAGATAAACCTGCAACCACCTGCATCATTCATGAGCCATTTCAGTCCCGCCCTCCATTGAACCACTGCATTGTGTGGTAAATGTTTGGTAAATGTTCAGGAACAAGGAAATCTCAAAGAGCAACCTATTCTGACATCAGATACGGTAAGTCATTTGAATATACAATAACATTTGAGGGCAACTAGGCTTGGTTGACAAAAGTGAAAGGTTTTGACCTATGACTTTGCTATGTGACCAGTTGCGAACAAGGTAATAAGGGTTTTTGTTATCTTCTACCTTGCCATATCCAGCTTCATGGCAATCAGACTGGTTCTCTGGCCACTGCAGTGGTGCCACATATAGCGTAACAAATAAAGGCTTTCTGCTTATAAACCTATATAACTCTATTTAATCTTCTACAGTTAATGTATTAGATGCCAACTAATATCAAGCATGAGAGAGAAAGAGGGGAAGAGGAATAACATCCACTTACGGCCAATATGAGAAAACCGGGAAAATACAACCTCGAACACCTGTAAAGAGACAGGTGTTCGAGGTTACAAACTAACTGGAAAAAACAAAAACAGAAAACACAAACAGCAACAACACCAGCAGCCAGGATACAGAAAGAAAAACTGTTGATAATGATGGAGAGAACCACAGGGCAACACAGCTACTGTATCACAAATGCATACACGTGTGAGTGTGAACACGCAAAATATCTGGTGTGGATCTTTCATGAATTGTGCTCAGTGAATGGGGCAGAGGGCCGCAGCCACCAAAAATACATTGTTTTGTAAAAAAGGATGGCAAACTTTGTTAATAGCATCTATTTTCATCCCAGTTTTAAGTCTAGGTTCCTTTTATTGATGGAGTAAAAACTACTAATTGAAAACTACTTTCAATTATTGTGAAAAAAATAATCACAATAAAAATAATCACCAAAAAAGATATGAGAACCCTTATGTCAAAATAAATTTACTAACCCCCCCCCCCCCCAAGTTACACAATGACCCCCACCACCACCACCACTTCTCTCATAATATAAGGCCCTTTCTCAAACCTTCATACTGATTGAATCCATTTCAACATGGCGTCAGAAAGAACCAAGCATCAACCTATCATTTCTGAGACACCTGTCACGATGTGCCACGACCAGACCGGCGTCCGGAAAGGCCAGCAGACACCTCGCAAGGCTACGCTGTTTTTATGCAGTATTTAGATGCCTCCAACCCAACCTCTGCAAGAAGAATGGTCTTTGGAACCCTATGGAGCCCGCAGTAAACAGGGGTACATTTTTTTTAAGTATCAAACCATATATGTGCCTCTATCAGCTGCATGAAGGAGCTGACAAGCTGCAAACTATCCACTCCTTGGGGGTGCTAACATCAAACGATTGGGCTGTTCTGAAACTCGTCATGCTCCGCAGACTGGACTCCGAAGAATCGAATGCAACGGCAGGCCCCGCTGTGAAACAAGGAACCTAGGATGGAATCTTGGATTCACCCGTCGCCAAGTGCAGCAAGCGGTAGCGGCCCCTGCCGAACGAAACTGACATAGATTCAAGAAATGTCAGAGTCTCCAAGGTGTGTGGAGCATTTGACAAGAACCTTGAACTGGCTCTCCGTCTAAATCTTTCAGTTTGAATAGGAGGAGATTGTTGTATCACTTCTGTTACTGTAAAGATTTTGTCCGTAAAACTATGTTTATATTTTTTGTCAAACACTCCATGCCCCTTGGAGATTCTGACATGGTCACCTTGCTCAAACGCTATCTTGAGTTTTGTGCAGCGTTTGGAATTAGTCCTGTAAAAGTTCTGAAACACCTGAAAACTTTTGACCTGATCCTGAAGTACATTTAGATATCAGAGAGTGTTGTTTGTGGTGAAATATCTCCACATTCTTGATTTACCCAAAAGAGCCTATGTCCGGGTAACGGTTAATTGTAACCGTCATTTTCTTTGCACAAGCTCTGCATATCACAAAGATCTGCTGGGAACTGTTTCAAAGGCATGGTGTCAAACACTCTATTTCTCAGAAATGTTATTCTTACAGGTTTATGCAAAGAATAAGTATCTTGTTCTGATATAAAGTCTTCGAGCTTTTCAACCGGTATCCCCTTACCAGTTTCACGTTCCAGAGCTTTGTTCAGCCTATTTACTCCACCAACAGAGCCAGGGTGAACAGGTGTGTAATATACCCGTTTCATTATGTTTTTTTCAGCCATACCTTCCCACACACACATAGTAATGCTAAATGAAAGAAAGGATGAATGCAATCGGGCTTTTATATATATATTTTTTAACATAATTGGAAAAAATAAAACATTTATTTATGTTATCACAAGCTAATTTTAAAAACAGTAATTTAATATAAAAAAGACATGAAAATAGAAGAATACAAAGAAAAGACAATATTTTATTACAATGTCATAAACTAATTGTAGAAAACATTAATTTTTATATGAATATCACAAACTAATTGTAAAAATAGTAATTTAATATAAAAAGACATGAAAAAACATTATTTTAATACAATGTCATAAACTAATTGTTTTAAAAAACAAACACTGAATTTGAAAAAGAAAAATATGCATGCTTTGGTTTCAACACCCCCGCCAGTAGGGTGGGTTTAAGCTGATCTCTTATTCCCGGGCCTTGATGGGTTCCAACACATGCTTGACCAACCTCAATTCATACAGATACGGCAAGGTGGAAGATAACAAAAATCCTTATTACCTTGTTAACAAGTGGTCACATAGCAAAGTCATAGGTCAAAACCTTTTACTTTTGTCAGCCAAGCCTAGTTGCCCTCAAATGTTATTGTATATTCAAATGGCTTACCGTATCTGATGTCAGAATAGGTTGCTCTTTGAGATTTCCTTGTTCCTGAACATTTACCAAACATTTACCACACAATGCAGTGGTACAATGGAGGGCGGGACTGAAATAGCTCATGAATTATGCAGGTGTATCTAAGATAAATATGTGAGAAAAAATCAGAGAACATCCATAAAGTCGATCTATGATGGAGAAGAGCAGCAAGAGGAGAAGAGAACTTAAGTAAGTAATGCATTATTAAAACTTGATGTTATCCTTTTTTTTTTTTTTAAAATATATACTTTTATTTATTATTTAATATTTTGTTCGGCAGAAAATATACAAGATATGAGACCTTAATAACTATAGATTAAATTCTACAGTGACAGAAAAAGGAATTTACTCTCATAAAACTGAACTAAAAATGATTTCTTTATCATTTCCCCTTTGTTGATAAATGTATACTTTATGTTAAACATTCTTTCAAACATAAAAGCTTCAAAAGCGTAAATATTAATGAGTATTTTCATTCTAAATAAATCCTTTAACCATCTAGCTTTCTCAAACTTTGTGTCTTAATTTAGGAGGCCATGGGACACCTGTCGGGAGGTCCCTTTCATTGAAGATGAGCGCACACCATGGAAGCTGCTGAAGCTTTTAAATATCATATCTTTGCTTGCAGTGGCTATCATTATCTTTGGACTGGCAGTTTGTAGTAAGGTAAGATATTACCACTATTTTTACATACAGATGATAGTAATTCAGTGAAAAAGGCTTGCAAGTAAACATACAATTTCTTTTAAAAATCTTAGGCTACATTTGCATTGCAGGGAAATGCGGCCCAAATCCGATCTTTTTGCCCCCCCAAACAATCTGATCTGTGCCCCTTCTACATGTCGTACTAATTCGGATACATATTTAATTTCTTTATTAAGTTCATGTCGCATTTTATCCGTCTTTCACGTCACTCTCCTGTCTCTCCCTACACATCCACACACGGTAGCAGCAGCTAACGCTACATGAAACATTGTTTTTAATAGCTGTGCTGCTTTCTGCTTACCTCACTTCATCTCTCTATGATGTGGTCTTAATATTATCAGCTCCCATTGCACAACAGCTTTCTAATAATAACAAGGAGAGATGCCAACCAGTATCCGCATTTTATCTTAATTTATTTTCAAGTTGTTGTTTTTTTAACAAAACTTTTTTGAACACTTCTAGAAACAATTACATTTACCTTTACTTCCACAAACAGTGCGTGGCTCTGTGACGTCTCCTTCTGTTATCTACACATGCGGGTCGCTTTGCGGTCTTGAACCTTTTAGACAACAATATGACGGCAGTCACATATAATATTAATATGAAGGGCCACCTAAAAAAAAATCTGATTTCAGCAAAAAAATGTAATTGGAATTGGAATTAAGCATCAAGACCTGCAGTGTGAACCTAGCCTCAGAGGCTTTATTTAAACGATTGAATTCATTACTTGATTTCTCCAAAAAAATAAAATGAAATAGAAGATTATTTTTTTATTGTTTAATTTAGTTTTGGCAAATACTAATTCTCACCAGCCAGTTGCAGTACCGGTTACATGAATTTTGTTTTTGTTTTCCAGGCTTCGTTCCTTCTCCTCATCACCTTGTCTCATGAAGGTACAAAGACCCTCCGGGCAGAGCTGAAACCCGTCACACTGCTGTGTATTGGCTGCTCTCTCATTGCACCAAGTGTCCTTCTTCTGCTCAAAAGCATCTGGAAAGCATGTTATAAATCATCCAAGCAGCCGAAAAAAGCATCTACTGCCCTGGTAAGACACGAGCTAAAAAAATGAACTACATATATCCCCAACTGATGACAAACCCAAGCTTTATTTTTGTGGTATTTAGTCAAATGTATCTCTACTTTCTTTGTTCTTCAGGTTTTGTTCTTCGAGTTCATAGTTTCTGGGGGGTTGGCAGTGCTCACCATCATTGCAATGCCTCACTTGGACATTGTGACCAATGTGACAATCCTGAATAGTGTAGCTGTCCTCTCCGCATTCCTGCAAGCAGTTACTCAGTGCGCTGCTAAAGGGATAAAGATCTTCCTGCTGCCTTCCATCATCGCCTTTCTGGTTATTTTGATTGGTTACAGTCTTTTCCTTATCCTTTACATTCTTAAAGATCCTACAGGCATGAAGACAGCCACCTGGGTGGGTCTTGCCATCTGTGGATCCATCTTAGTGTCTTTCAACTGGTGGGAGAACTACTTAAGGGTAATCTGTGTGAAAAGCAAGCCCAACTTCCTCAAAAATCTGTTTGAAGACTTGACCAAGTGTCAGAACATGCTGCACATCCTCTCCAGCTTACTGAGGATTGTGGTGACTACCTGTGTGCTTGGTGCCTACGTCCCTCTGGCTAAAATGGACTGGGATGTTGTGACCTCTATTCCAAGCCAGGAAACAAGAATTGTAGCCATCATCATTGGGGTCCAGCTGATCTCCTCAGCACTCTGCCACTGGTTTGCATTAACAGCCTGTAAGATGCACGCCCTGCGCCGATGCTTCATCCTGCCTTTGTACCTCGCCTCCCTGGCTGTGATAGCATTGTTTATTTTTCCTGTCATCACTTACTACCAAGAACACCAAAAAAGCCTGAACACAACGGAAAACAGCAACTTCACCAGTTACTGTGCCATAGCTGTGAATGAAAGACATCAAAGTCTGAGTGGGAACCTGTTCTCACAGCTGGTTTTGGACGTTACACACACTCTGTGCTTCCTGGACATGTCCAAGACAGCTGACATCGGATTATTGAGCGGTAGGATTTTTCTTCTACCTAATTAACTGCAAGGAAACTAATTAATAACATTATTCATGCTTTAGTAAAGTGAAGTTAAAAGTAAAGTCATTGAACCTCTTTGGAGGTTAATAGTTTTCTTGCTCCCCCATCAGGTGCAGCAGCATCCTGGTGGATTGGTCTAGTGTTGACCACTATCCATATTTGGTACCTAAACACATTCCGCATCCAGAAGACTCAAGACCTGTTCGTTAGGAGGCTCTATGAGGGAGCGTTTATTGAGCAATCCCTACTCCTCAACACCCGTTTTGATATCCGGACCAAAAAAGGCTGGAAGAAACGGTAAGTTAGTATGTGTTCGACACACTAATTTACTGTTAGTATGTCTGCTCAGCACACATTACCACATTCAGTGCAAAAACAGAAAAAACTGTGAACTTTGTTTAGGCCGTTTGCTATATAACTTTTGTTCTTTTGAATTATCTTTCCAACTATGGTTTCAGTTTTTTGCAGGTGGTATGCATTTCCTGTAAAATGGTAAATTGGGACAGACGATTGATTTTACATTTGATATGTTATGTACAATTTTAGGAAAGATGCTACTCCTTCCATGGTATATCTCTGTGCAACCATGTGGCATGAAACCTATGAGGAAATGATGAATATCATGATCTCAGTTTTCAGGTGAGTCATATTGACTTTTTACCTTTCTAGCTTTTTGTTATATCCATTCCCATTTTGTGTTTGTCTTATCTGAGATTGGTCAGGTAACATGTCCTAGAGAGAAACCCAGTCAATCCTCAGATGTAACTCTCATTCTGGGGTAATACAAAGTATTTACAGGGGAGAATGGATACATAGTGAGTCTGGTCTTTATTGGGATCTCTTCCCACACAGACTTTAAACCTCAAAGAGAAGCATATAGTAGGCATCTTGATCAGATGTCCAAACTACAGAGGATCAGTGACTCTACTCTGAGCTACTAGCCCTGAGCTCCCTAGAACCAGTGTTCTGCTACTTTTAGATATGCCTCTGCTTCGAGGCAAGGCAGGCTTATTTATATAGCACTTTTCAGTAACAAGACCACTCAAAGTGCTATACATGAAGAGAAAAACATTACAAAGTTACTACACCCTGTTGCTGATTAAACTGCTTGGGGGACCCCAGCTCTTTTCCCCTCAAGCGAACTCTACTTGTTGTAAAAATGTTTTGAAGGAACAACACTCAAAACAGAATACTATACTTTAGCATATTTAATCTAACCAGGCAGAGGGATGGGAGCTTCTGTACTGGACTCTCATACATAAAACAATACAAGAAATGGAGAGCCATCTTCAACAAGACTATGTCGAATTTGGCTGCATGCTGAGGAAGCAATTCAGTCAATTTATTCGGGTGTGTAGGACTAGAGACAAATCCAAAGCACACTACTGGAGTTTGAAACCCCTGCAGATCCTCCAGGCAACACAATGGACAAAGTTAATTCCAGCCTTTTGGGTTTAGGATCACTAGTCTTGATTTATGTCTCATAACTACTGTATGCCTGAGTGTTGGTACATAGTTGGATGGGAGGGGTCAGACTAACTTATTTTAAGATCTTGGTGAAAAAATACCTGTTGATGTCATGTGAGCTGACTCCCAACATATGTCTTTTATAATCTGTTGGTCAGGAATAAATAATATTTACACTTTTTAAATGGCAACAAAGTATAGAAATGTAAAAACACAAGAGAAATATAATTTATGTTCAAGACAACTTTAGGAGGACAACAGTCATTGTTCTTGTCAGAACAGTATGATCTTAATATCCTTATTCTAAGTTTTTCAAAATGGACTTCTTCACACGTTCTCTTCATGTTTCTCATTACTGAAGACTGGACCAGTACAGACCAAAGATTTTGACCCAGCCAAAGTTTGATGATTTCACCTTTGAAGCCCACATCTACTTTGATGATGCCTTCACAAATGTTCAAGGAAGTCAGGACCGTCATCTGAACACATATGCAAAGGACCTTGTGAAAATTATTGCTGATGTTTATGGGTAAGACCCTTGTTTAAAGATGGTCTGATATTGTGTTTCTTAAGTGTCATTCTAGGCTGGCCACTGGAAGCATTTACCATGTCAAATAAACTGATTTATTTTGTGTTGCCAGAATCTTCAAGAACTTAGATAAATCCTTCTTTAAGGTACAGCAACAAATTCCTGATCAGACAATCATAAAGACACCATATGGCGCTCGTCTTGTTGTTGTAATGCCTCATGAGAATAACATTGTAGTTCACTTCAAGGACAAAGAGCTAATTCGAAACAAAAAGAGATGGTCTCAGGTAGGGAATATCCCATCTTTGATCAATGTTTCTGTCTTGGCAAAACTTGGCTTTGCTAACAGTTCTTTGGGTATTTAAAGGTAATGTACCTTTACTACCTTTTGGGCTGGAAACTGATGACCAAATATTACAGACACTGGCAGGAAGGACAACATGAAAAGGATCTTAGGGAAAAGATCCAGGTGAGATTATGATCTTTTTCTCAATGTTTTTGACTTTATCAAACATGCATGCAAACTAGAAATTCTGATATTGACTTGACAAACTACTTTATTTACAGAAAGAAAAGCACAACACTTTCCTTTTGGCGTTAGATGGGGACACTGACTTCCAGCCCGCTGCTGTTATGATGCTCATTGACCGTCTGAAAATGTATCCTCGTGTCGGTGCAGCATGTGGCAGGATTCATCCTACTGGATCAGGTTGGGAGCAATGTAACGAAGGCTATTTAGGCACAGTACAAATAGTCGTGGTGTGGTTGCGATCGTGACAAATAGGTATGATGAGGTTTTAAAACACATGTGTACTTGTTCTGCAGGCCCGGCTGTTTGGTTCCAGAAGTTTGAGTATGCTATCAGTCACTGGCTGCAGAAGTCAGCTGAGCACGTCTTCGGCTGTGTGCTGTGCAGCCCCGGCTGCTTCAGTCTGTTCAGAGCAGAGGCGCTAATGGATGATAACGTGATGAAGAGGTATTCAACCAAATCCACAGAGCCCAGCCACTACATCCAGTACGACCAAGGTAATAGGTGCTGTCAGATTAAAACTGAAAACCTATTGTTCAAATCGTTTGAAGTTTAATAATTAAACTAATAAAACACAGCAGAACTGTGATAAATCATCCACTCTCTAATGATTAAATTCTTTTCCCTGATATTTCCTGAACTGTGTTTTAGATTTTCACTAGGCTCAGGTGGTAAATTCTGCTAAATGCATTTTCTTGTTACTTCAGGCGAAGACCGCTGGCTGTGCACTTTGCTTCTGAAACAAGGGTGGAGAGTGGAATACAATGCAGCATCTGACGCCTACACCAATGCACCAGAAAACTTCAAGGAGCTTTATAACCAGGTAAGCACCGGAACAATGCAGAAGCCTTTCAACAACACTGCAATGCTAGAATACCAAATCCTTATTAACCAAAGGGTTAGCACCACCCTTACAATATTGATTAATGATCCATGTCATCTAATCCCATTATAATAGTTTTTGGGATTGAAATTTTTGAGGGCCCACTCCTGCCCTGCAAATTAATGTGTGTTGCACTGTTGGGGAGTGTTTATGTGATTTGGTACTGATCTCCAAAAGGTTTGGGGGAGCTTGAAAGCTCATCAAACTGTATATCTGTATATGTATCAAGATATACAGTGCTGGTCAATTTACCTTTCATGCAGTGCCTTAACCGAGCAATAAGTACAAAATTTACTATGAAATTAATCAAAATCATCCTAACTTGTCACATTCCCTATTAAATAATCGGTTCTCTCCATCAACAATGTTTTGATCAAAATTTACTCCTTTCAAAATCAGAGGTACAGTGCAGAACTACTTCGGTACAGTGAGTTGCACATGTTTACTTCCTGGTTCCTGAGCTAATCATATGAGAGTTCCCAGGTTTCCCAAAACAGAGTGCAGTATTTAGTATTTTATTAAAAAAGCAGCACCTTGCAAACATGGAAGCCAGTAAGAAAAGTGGACCAGAAATAGAACAGACTAGAACATGACAAACCTATCTTGTGTATGTAAAAAAAGCAATGGGGTTTCACACCAGGGAAAAAATGGTACAGGGACTCTCAGCGCTTTTCAAAGTATATGGTCAGAGCAGTGGAGCTACAATGATTGCATAACACCAAAATGCACATGATCAGCCAGCAAGTTGAAACTAATAAAGAACATGCATGCACATTGGTGTTACGTGAGCACGTCAAACCTCCGTTTTGTTGTATAGCGAAGGACTGTTCACAGTTCTGCTGTTATCATTCTACTCTGCTCCAGTTCAGGTCCTCTTTGGGCCCTTTTGGAGCCAGGTCAACATCACAGCCATGATCGGTTTCCTCGGAAACACCGAAATCCACTTGAAAGTACAGCATGCATTGTGCACCAAAACCAAAGAGTCAATATTTTTCTCTAAACAAACAGGCTTAAAGCTGTAAGCTGTAGAGAGGACAGGACATGGTACCTACTGCTGGGGAAAGCTGGAAAAACTTCCAGTATGCTGAGGGATAAAATGTACTGCATACCGGTACTACATAGTAGTGCATTCTGGCCCACTTAAGGCACTGCTATCATGGATGTTTCGTATAATTGGTGTCCCTGTTTGCATTATTCTGAATAGATAAATAAAAAATCATGGACAAAAAATGTAACATACATACTGATTATTATTGTTATTCTTAAGCGCAAACGATGGGGCCCTTCCACAATGGCAAATGTGGTGGATCTGCTGGGCTCAACCAACATTGTTTCCAAGAGAAACTTGTCTATGTCCAAACCCTTCATGTTCTATCAGCTGTTTGCCATGATTTCTGCCATTCTCGCTCCAGCCACCATCTGCCTTATGGTTGCAGGTCAGTTTCACTCTGAGTCTGTGAAAAAATGAAATAAATGAACAATGAAATGCATATGAAGGTGAAAACAATATACACAATAATAAAAATATCTGTCTACCTTGTCCTACAGGTAGTTTGTCCTTCCTCTTCAATATAAATGCTGCTGGTGCTCTGGTCATCGCTGTGATACCTCCTGCCATCTACTTGGGTCTTTGCTTTAAACTCAAACCAGACACACAGATCACCATTGCAGCAATACTTAGTGTCATGTATGCATTCCTCATGGTGGTGGTGACCATATCAATTATTGGTAAATATAGATTTCAGTTCTAACTACTGTTGTTGCATCTTTTTGCCTTATATTTAATACCTCCTCTGTTTTCTTCCAGCCTCAATGGTGAAGGAAAAAACCATCCTTACACCCAGCAGCATTTTCATTGTGGCCGTGTCCATTATTTATACTGTCACTGCGCTGATGCATCCTCAGGAACTTCATTTAGTGTTCTATGGCTTTCTCTACATCATCTGCATCCCCAGTGCCTATCTCCTACTCACCATCTACTCCATGGTCAATATGAACAGTGTTTCATGGGGCACCAGAGAAACAAAGCCTGCTGCAGGGGCTGCAACAACTGTAGACACTGGCCAACAAGCAAAAACAAAAGCAGGTAGATAAATGCCGCTCAGGTTCCAACCTAGTTGTTTTCCCCCACAAAACTAATAGTTTTTACTTTGCAGCTGGGAGCATCTTCCAGAGACTTGTCTCATGTGTAAAATGTTGTAATAAACCCACCCCAAGTTCAGAAGAATCCCAGCTTCAGATAGAGCAGGAGAACTTGATGCCTGAGTCTAAGCAGCCTGAACCTCAACCCCAAAACACTATTGTGAAGGATGTCTCAGAAAATGAACAAAGGTAGGTAATAAACATGAGTAAAAATCACTGCTGTGTAAGTCACACGAAGCACCAGATATTCAATTTATTTCTGAATTTCTTTTAGGGAAAAGATGGGAGTTTTTGCTAAATGTGAGTGTAGGCAAAGTTCTATCTGGATATTTTTCTAGAACTTGCAAAGTTGTGAAATTCTCCTTTCCTCTCTATTCTGCAGGCTGGATAACAGAACTAGAGAGTTTGTCCAATGACATACAGCTGCAGGAACAATCCCTGGACAAGGTACAAATGTTCTTTTATCTTCAATAGAGCTGCCACTATCAGACCTGATGTTATTACTAACAAATTGTTTTGCAATTTACCTGTTTGATAGTGAATGTTATTAACAATTAAAATTGGATATTATAATTAATAATGTGTCACTCAAATCAAACGGTAGCTACGACAAAAATTATCTCAAATCGTGATCAAGGGCTATCAGCCTTTAATGATTACCATTCGTAATTGGTTTATTAATTAACAATTACCACCTTATTTAGGACATGGGTAACTAACCAGCTGTAAAATTGAATTAGGCTTGCCTGAGCAAATGTTTTAACGTTAAATTACACTTGCAATTGAAGTTATTAATCATTAGTCATTAACCACAAGCAAATGAAAGTATATTTGGTTGTTACCTCAAAAGACAGCAGATTCATGCTCTTAGAGACCATTCGATCACTGATTCAAAATAATCACAGAACGACCACGATTAAGCTAGTTACAATTCATTAAACCAATAATTCGCTGTTACAGCAATTAGTCTGTTAAATAACAATACCTGAACACACTACTAAATAAAAACACGAAAATAGGAATCAAATTAAGATAAAGGTCAATACAAATGGATTAATTGTAGGGGGAGCTATCTGTAATTAATTCACAGTTGATTAAATCCTGCTGGATCAAACATTGAATAATGACCATCAAAATAGCAGCAGTTGTGATGTAAAAAAGCATTGAAAGGGGTTTTGGCTTGTGTTATGTTCGTTTCATAACTTAACTATATATAAAGTCAGCAGAACCTCAGTGAAACATAACTTGTTTATTAGACTGTATTTTTCCAGAACAATGTGAGATCAATGCGCCGATACCACATTTGGTATTCTTCCGCATACAACACAAAATAGTGCCATTGAATAATGTATTGTTTTGTCACATACATAACAGCTAGCAATAGGTAATGGCTGGTATACACTAGGCCTGAAGCTTAAAATGGCGGTGCCCAGACAAAAAGCAGGTGTTAGTCCATGCAACAGTTAGTTTCTAAACAGTTCTGGCTTGGGGCCCCAAGATGGTGGCTGGCTAATGATGGCTAGCCCGTTAGCCACCCAGCTTCACAATAGCTCTCAGCTAAGGCCCTCAAAACAGCTTTGACCCAAATAATAACCTAGTTTTAATCATGGTTAGCTCAGCCTCTCCTTGCTCTGCACAAGATAGCGTTGGCTAACGATAAGCTACCTCACTAACCGCTGGATGTCACCACGCGCAGACAAGGGCGGATTTGGCTAGAAAAATGGTTACTGGCTAACACAAAGAGCTGAAGATGTAAACCCTGGGGAGTTGGAAGGGCAATCCTCCCCCTCTGTTTAGTGATGGCTTTTCTCTTTTGATCAAGATTACTTCTTTCACTGCTCTTTCAAACCATCTGTTCTCCCTGTCCAAAATCTTGACATCATCGTCATAAAAATAGTGCTCTTTGTTCTTGGGGTGCAGGTGGACTGCTGGGTCTTGCCCCGAGCTGCTGGCCCTCCTGTGTTTTTTCATGTGTTTATGTAACTGTTGTTTAGTTTGTCCGATGTAGGAGTCTGAGCAGTGTTTACAGCATTGGACCACAGACACAATGCCTCTCAGCTGTGGTTTGGGTGTTCTGTCTTTGGGATGAACCACTTTCTGTCTGAGAGTGATACTAGGTTTGAAATTTACTGGTATGTTGTGTTTGGAGAAAATACTCCTGAGTTTCTCAGAAACTCCTGGCACATAAGAAGTGACACTATTTTTGAGTCTGTTTCCTCCTCTGTGTTCAATGCAGATTTTTTTCTGCTAGCTTTGTTGGCTGATTTGACATTGGCCCATTTTGGGTAACCACAAGCTTGTAGTGATTTCCTGATGTGCTAGTGTTATTTTTGTTTCTACTCTGTATAATGTGGTCAGCCCAGTAATTCAGCGTTCTGATAACAGAGTGTTTGTGCTCCAGTGGATGATGTGAATGACCCGGATAACTGAGTATTTGCACAGGCATAAAACAGATATCTTTCACCATGAGCAAATTCTGCGTCCTTCTTTGGCTACCCCAGTCTTTACATATGAGTCGGCTATTATAGAAAACCTTTGGGCAGAACTAAAGAAAAACAAATTGTATAAGGGGAGACAGGAGTCTGGAAGATCTGTATTGGATTGTGCAATTCAATTCAATTCAATTCAATTTTATTTATATAGCGCCAAATCATGAAACATGTCATCTCAAGGCACTTTACAAAGTCAAGTTCAATCATATTATACAGATTGGGTCAGATTATACAGATTGGTCAAAAATTTCCTATATAAGGAAACCAGTTGATTGCATCAAAGTCCCGACAAGCAGCATTCACTCCTGGGGAACCGTAGAGCCACAGGAAGAGTCATCTGCATTGTACATGGCTTTGCTGCAATCCCTCATACTGAGCAAGCATGAAGCGACAGTGGGAAGAAAAACCACCCATTAACGGGAAAAAAAACCTCCGGCAGAACCGGGCTCAGTATGAACGGTCATCTGCCTCGACCGACTGGGGTTACAGAAGACAGAACAGAGACACAACAAGAGAAACAAAAAAGCACAGAAGCACACATTAATCCAGTAATCTGTTCTACATTAGATGGTAGTAGCAGGTGAGTCGTCTTCTCTGGATGATGTCAAAGTTAACAGAACGCCAGACCAGGTGTACCTACTATGAAGAGAAAAGAGAGAGAACAGAAAGTTAAAGCAGAAATGACAACACATAATGCATAATTGAAGAACAGTAGAACTCAATATAGTGAGAAAATTAGATCCTGATATACTCCAGTAACCTAAGCCTATAGCAGTAAAACTATAAAGGTAGCTGAGAGTAACATGAGTCACTAGTTATAATTCTTGTCAAAAAGAAAAGTTTTAAGCCTAGTCTTAAAAGTAGATAGGGTGTCTGCCTCACGGACCAAAACTGGGAGTTGGTTCCACAGGAGAGGAGCCTGATAGCTAAAGGATCTGCCTCCCATTCTACTTTTAGAGACTCTAGGAACCACCAGCAGACCTGCAGTCTGAGAGCGAAGTGCAAAGAAGCATGATCAAAGATCCGTTTCTCTTTATGCTTCAGTCATTTGAAATGGTACAGAAGACCAATTGCTTTCTCGTCAAGAATCAGTGGTTCAAGAATCAAGACTCTACAGTCTTAATTGTCATTATGTAACCATAAAGACATTTTTGGTGAAACACTGGCTTAGAATGCACAAATAATACACAAACATAAATCAAAAACACTCTGAATTCTTAGAGAAGACCCTGAAACATGTAAAAACACCCTGAGAAGACACAAAGTATTAAACATTAAACGTGTTTTATTTTTTTTAAACATTTAAATGAAGCACTTACATAAAATGCAGCTTGTTCTGAGACAGTCTATGAACTGTAATGGTGGTTTATTGATCCTGAGCAGGGGATAGTTGCCTTGGGAAAGTGACTATTGCGGAGTCTATTGGTGTTTTATTTAATCTTCCTTAAATGTTTACCCGATGGAAGTGGGACACACGGTGCATTACCTGGGTATACACACTGAGAAACAGGATACTTTTAATTGCTGCTCTACAAAAGTTTATGAGCAGCTGAGTAGAAGGTCCAGTTTCTACTATTCTTCTGAAAAAGAAGAGGCATTTTTGGTGCTTCATCACTAGGTGGGAGTTGTTCTCAGTTCAAGAGAGATAAGAGGAAATGTGAATGCCCAGGAAGTTCCTGCTGTCCACACACTCCAGTACCCCCCCCCCCTCTATGCAGAAAGGAGTGTGTTTTCATACTTCCTGGACCCACTGTAGTCCACTATGACCTCATTGGTCTTGCTGATATTCAGGCAGAGGTTATTCCTGGAGAACCACTGTGTCAGGTTCTCAGTGGGGCAGATGTTAGTTTATCATCACCACCTGGGGCCTGTTAGTAAAGAAGTCACTGATCCAGGAGTAGACGGTATTAACACTGTTTATTTAACAGGGATGACAAAGAGGTGTTGCTTCAGAATTTTCCCCAAATCAATATTGAAAATAATGAAATATATTTGTAAATGTATTTAGGCTTTGTCTCACTTTGCAATTTAGTTTTATTTTTTTTTGCATTGTTGCAGGAGGAGGAAAACTTTTGGAACGAGTTTATCAAGATGTATCTTGAACCTGTGAAAGATGACATCGAAAAGCAAAAGAAGACCCAAAATGACTTACAAGAGCTGAGAAACAAGGTCATTGTGAAGGACTGAAATGCTGACAGTGTTAACGTTTGACATTTATTTCAGTCTAACTCTGCATTTCTATCCCAACACAGATAAACTTTTCCTTCTTCTTCTTGAATGCCCTGTGGCTGGTGGCTGCCTTCATCTTCCAGGTGTTTGATGTCTTCTCCCTCCACATCAATATCGTGGACTTAAACCTGAAGGAAACTGGAGGGCAGATCCAAATCGAACCCATGAGCCTCATGTTCATTCTGGGATTCGCTATTTCAGTTTTGCTTCAGTTCGTTGGCATGCTATACCATAGGTGAACACTAATATCAAATTAAATGTTTTACATGTTTTGATAATTGGGGTTGAAAACGAGAGAGTAATTGTGACATTGTTTTCGTTGTTTTAGGGTCTCCACCCTCATTCACTACATAGCGTTTTTGGAAACAGAGTTAAAACAACAAAAATCTCCAGATAAGCAGGTACTGGCTATTTCTGTTGAAATGAAGGTATTCCTAACTGTTTTTATTTCCTTGACGGTGTGTCATTAATCCTGAGTCTGACACCATAGCTGTTGGAGGTATTAAACAGTAACACTATGTTTGTGTTTAAATAAAGGTAAACAATTAATCAGGGGTAACGTTCAGCAGCATAAAGTATTAAAATAGTTTTGCTGTTGATACATAAACAGTCCAGCGATTCTCATCTCATAAAAACCTCAGAATTCTAGCTATTAAATTTACCTTTGCATTAGTGTTGCTGCAATTTTATCTAGTAATGATTTTTTTAATCTCTCTGCAGGTAAACTCTACCTCCATTGCGGATTCAAACTATGAGAGGACTGACTATACAAACTTAAGCTACGTATCCCAGGAAAGCTTGTCTCACAAACTTAACAACAGTGGTGAAAATTGGGCGCATGGAGTATAAGTGAAATTTGAAGTATAAGAACCTGGGAGTGTACTTTAACAATAAGTTGGACTGGACCAGAAACACAGAGGCGGTCTACAAAAAGGGCCAAAGCCGGCTCTTTTTCCTGAGGAGGCTGAGGTCTTTTAACATCTGTAGGACGCTGCTGAGGATGTTTTATAAGTCTGTTGTGGCCAGTACAATCTTCTTTGCTGTCTCATGCTGGGGCAGTGGGCTGAGGGTTGCGAACAGCAACTGACTGAAGAAACTGATCAGGAAGGCCGGTGATCCTGTGGTGAAGGAGCTGGACACTCTGACAACCGTGTCAGAGAGGAGGATGCTGTCCAGGCTTCAGTCCATCTTAGACAATGTTTCACACCTTCTCCATGACACACTGGCCCAGCAGAGGAGCTCCTTCAGCAGAAGACTCCTCTTACCCAGATGCACCACAGAGCGCCACAGGAAATCATTCCTGCCTGTGGTCATCAATCTCTACAACGCCTCACCCTGAGAGTCAGAAACCCCCCCCTGCCCCCCCCCCCCCCCATAATTCTGACTCAGAATTATAGAATTTTTTACAATTATTGACATTTATCCATTCTTTTTGCTCTCTATTGCACATTGCCATTATCACTTTACTTTAGATCTGTAAATAATTATAAATATATATATAGCTATATATGTACATATATTTATATTTCTTTTGTGAAGAATGTTGTATATATATATAATTATGTTGTTTGTATATATGGAGCGTGTACCGAAAATAATTTCCCTCTGGAATTATTAAAGTATTTCTGATTCTGATTCTGAGTTTGAATATAAGAATTCAAAGCTAAACATCAGAAGTAATTATCCAGAAGATTCTGTTTAAAACAAAAACCCTTTTAAAGCTTTCACAATCTGATTTTTAATTTTTTATTTATTTACAAATACTTCTTAATTAAAATGAATAAATTATTTGGCATGAGGCTGTTGTTGTTTTATTGATCTGTGATGCCTATAGAGTGGACATGCTCTTTTTCAACCTGGTGACATGGTGATGTAGAGCTGTGTGTCATCTACATGGGGAACTCCACATGTCATTTTTGTCGTCTCTGATGTAAAGTTATCTACTAACACAAAAAAGCCCCTGTCCTTTAAGTAGGATTTAAACCAGTTTAGTGCTGTACCAGAAAGGTTGACCCAGTTTTCCAGTAGTTCTAAGAGAATGGAATGATCGACAGTATTGAATGCTGCACTGAGGTCCAATTATACCAGCACTGGTTCTTCCACAGTCTGCATTTATGTGGATGACATTTAACACCTTGACAAGGGTGGTCTCTGTACTGTGGTGAGCACAGAAACCTGACTGGAAAACATCAAATTAGCTGATTATAGTTAAAAAGGTTTTTGATAGCACCATTGTATTGCTGTGTTTCTTATTTGTCGCCCGCTGTGAGAACAGCGAGCGATACAGTCAGACGAGCGACAGCACATGAAAGTGGCGACATTGTGGGGCTAATGTGAACGCATCTTCAGAGTGTGCCCAGCGCAATGCAGTGCAGGTGAGTCTATTTTGAGCTTTTGTTTATTTATGAGGGGGAGGGAGACAAGGATGAGGTGAGAGAGAGAGAGAGAGAGAGAGAGAGAAAGAGAGATGTGTGTGTGCAGACGGATAGCGGGTGGAGGGGGTGGAGTAGGCATTTTTACTCATAACTATTTAATTGTTTTATGTTACTGGAACAGCTGTAAACTATTTAAACATATTTAGGAAAGCAAATAGCGATGCGTTTACACACACACACATATATACATATATATATATATATATATATATATATATATATATATATATATATATATATATATATATATATATATATATATATATATACAATCAAAGCAAATTGTATTTTTGTCAGATATCTGTAAATGACCACAGAGCAGTTTACTTATTTATAAGGTTCAGTATTGAGCATTAATGTTGTGGATGGAGATTAAACAGACGTGATTATCCTTAGCCAGTCTTGATATGTTGAAACAATCATGGGAGAACAGTTGTGCGTGTTTTTTTCTGTTTTAACCCACTAACTGAACAATAAGGGGTCTACACTCCTCTTTCACTTTTTAACAAAAGTAAAACATTTCTACTTCCATGTGTAGATGTCTAGTTGGTTAAAAATTAGATGGAGTTGTCTGGATCCACTCCAGTTGCCGTGACAGCAACTGGGCGCTGTCACTTCTGAAAATTAACATAATCGGACTCTGACCTTTCCATAAATGCTGAGAGGTCTGACTGTAACCATTACTGGATTTTCCATTTCTTCAGTTTCCAATATTTCCGTTTCAGATTGACTGAAAATGTAGGGGCAGGCTGGTAGTAATTTAAATCCCCGTGTGTTTGTGAGCATAGTAGTGTTATTACAGTTCAACAAGACAAAGAACAGGATACGTCAACTGAAAGACTGGGCCCAAATTTTTTACTGCAAGCCCACAATATAATTTCAACTTTTACACAGTTTCAGGTTTTACGACAAAAGGTCAGGTACACAGCTCAAACTGAAACAAAAACAGAGAAGAGACAAAACAAACCGTTGTGCTTTCTGTTTCAACCCTTTTCCATGTGAGCCAACACAAAGAGTATCTTGTGATTGAACCTTTCAAAACAGATGGTTGTGGAGACACTGTCCATTCTTAAAAAAAAGAAGCAAATGAAAAATAAATAAAACAAGAAAAAGACCAGCTTGTTAGGAATCGGCTTTAACTGTATGGGCACAGCATGCAATTTGTCACACGAACAGCAGGTGGTAGAGTTTGCATGTTAAATAATTTTTATTGCAATAGAAGTTCAGCATCAAAACAAGTCAGAAAAAAATAAGAGAAAAAACACTCAGTAGTGTTACTGTTGTCATGAGTTGGACATTTGGAATAAAAATGTAAAACTCACATTGACTGTAAATGTTTAGACTTGTTTATAGTTTCAGTTTTTAAGATCGACATTATTGCAATCGTAACATTTTATTTTGATTATATCAGTTTTCATAATGTGCACAAGCAAGTCTATTTCAAAGTTTCTGAGTTTCGGCTTCACCTCTGCAATCATTTTTAACTAAAAATATTAGCTTTCTGAACAGCATGTAAAGCATTCACTTGTCAAGTAAAATTGGCTAAATTGAACAGGTTAAATGTTTTAGATTTTTTTTTTATTCACACAAATATGGGATTCTTTGAATGAATTACATAACTAATACCACAAAACAAAGAATCAAATCTATAACTACTTTAGGCATTCCAATTTGACACTGGCTTATGTGACACTGCCATGGCTGCCTCCTTTCTGCAGCAGATGAGAGAGCTGTTTATAGGAGCTGGGTCAGAGGTGATAAGTCATTTCAGAATCTAAAGCCTTCACAAAATTATTTATTACAATGAATGCAACAGGACGGAGCTGCAGCAGGACAGGATTATACGTCATTCTGTACAGTGACATCTTATGTAACCAAACTAAGAAAAAAAGAGGAAAAAATGCAGTTCCTTATTCATTTCATTTATTCACCCAGACTTCTGTCAAAACAGAAATAATTGTGACTATTACTGGATATCTTTCAATGGTTTCCATTCCCTCTGCTTATTTGGTAATATACCTCAACGCACAACAGTTCTACTTTCCTTGTGTGTCTTAAATCACTAGTACTAAAAAAAATTCCTCGAAAGCTTTGGGATGAATGATATTTAGATGAAAGAATTCATTCAAAAATGAATGCCATCACAAATAAATGAATAAATCCAAACTTGTGGATATCCTAGACAATGCCGCGAGAAAATCAAGAAATCACACCACTGACCGAAATAAGAAAAAGAACAATTCCAAAAAGATTTGTATCTTGTGGTTTTAAGTAGTTTTAATAAGCGTTTCGGTAAGAAATTATCCTCCAAACTTCATCTGTGAAATTTGTACATCAAGGTTATGAGCCAATTTTGAATCTGTTTTTGGACTCTGCTGATAGGCTGGTCTGTCCTGAGAACCTCGCTGCTGCAGCGTTGAGTCGGCCGTTTGATGAATATCTGCAAGTCCCAGATATCAAATGTAAAAATCTTCACTGAATGTCTTCGCCATTTTAAGTTGATTATAAACGTTTTTGCTACAGTTCTGTAATTAGATACGTAGATATTTAGAATTAACGATCAAACGTGGCCCTTTCATTGTTCCTTGTACAAAGACAACACATTTCCCCAAAACTGACTTTTCATGTAAATCTAAGTTTGTGGACTGTGAACTCATACTATTTACAAATCATGAACAATGAAGGAAACAAAAGAAAATATTAAAGATATTTCAGCTTTCTAGATGGAGACGGGCGCTCTTCATTTAATTCAGCTGTACGATTTAGCAACGTTTTCTCTCATTTTACACACTCATGGTTTGGTCTCTAAAGAATCCGCTTCTGCCACTGCCCCCATAAGGTCCCCGCGCACGCAGGGGGAAGCTGTGCTTTATTGTTATTTATTTATACCAACAGGAGTAGAATAGAGCGGGGCCGAGTAGTCAGAAAGCGGTAGGGCCGGTGTAAAAGGGCTAAGGAGATGTAATGCCATAAGCAGAACTAGTTATGCATTCTCCAACCTGTTTCTCTGGAGTCTGGATTAGTGACACAGATACAGCTTCTTGCCTTCTTGCTGCCACCCGTTGGACCGGAGTTGTACACAACATTCTCATGTCATTGGGCTGATCTACAAAACAGTGCCTAGCAAATGGAAATGCAACAAACTTAAACGGCGCAGGTTTTGGTTTACCCCGGGAAACCAAAACCTGGGCATTTAAATCCTGGGGCTTGATATGGACTGTGCTTTGACTTTCATTGACTTCTATTAATTTTCAACCCTTTTGAAAAATGTTGATATGATAGACTTTGCAATGTGCCTTGACATGATGTGTTGTGGCACTGTATAAAAAGAAATTAAATTGATGTGAATGGAAACCACAGACCTTAAACTCTGTTGAAAACGAATAGATTCAGATTAAAAGCCAGTTCTGTAACAGGAAACCAACTGGGTTAAGTTAAGTTTTTCCACCTGAAAATGTATCAAACATCTGCCAGACTGTTTTTATCTTCACAAGGGTAGGGTAACCTAAAATAAAATAATCCCAGTTTATGGAAAATAAACATCCGTTAAAAATATTATTTATCTGAGGCTAACTTGTTAATCAAACCCACAGAGATCAAACTAAGTCAACCTGTTTCAATCTGAAGGGCAATTATTATATTTAAATCATATTTATGTTTTAAATACACATCAAAGGTTTATTTTGGGAGATCTATATATCAGAGGTAGCGGAGGTAAAATCAGACTAGAGTGAAGGCAAAATAAAGCGAGCAAATATTACAAGAGCTTCTTTTAACAATGAGCATAAATATCTTTCAGCTCTACAAAAGTCATCTTTAATATTTGAAGGTGAAGTATTACAGCAAGGGGGATATTAACCCGCAATGTACATTCCTGCAGTGGATTTTATTTTTGCAATAAAGCATTGACTTTATAGGCACTTAATCAGAATAAAGTGATCAAAGTGCAGCATTCACTTCAGCATTTTAACCAAAACATGAACCTGGGAGTAATTAAAATCATTTAATGCATTACAGTCACATAAATGATATGCTTTGGTCAAAGAATAATAGAAATATGTCATTTATAAAATAAAATGTACAGAAATAAATTGTTTAAATATTTTTATTATGTCTTTACACCATTATATGATTTGATATTTGAATAACTTACAGAAATAAACACAGAGCTTACAGAAATAAACACAGAGCTTACAGAAATAAACACAGAGCTCTAACTTTCTTACATATTCTCATTTAAAATATAGCAACACATCAGAATGGTGCTACAGAAAAACATAAATATGCATCAGATAGATAAACAGTCACCCTTATTTCCAAATGATATGTAAGAACTCTGCACATCTTTTCCTGCTACACTGCTTAATGAGCTTTTAGTTAGAGATCACCAGATTCTTGACTTCAGCTTGTTGTTCAATAGACTTTAGTGACGTTGAACTGGTGTAAATAGTAACTGAAACTCTACAAGGCACATTAAATGGAGGCAAACAAAAAAAGACATGCACTTGAAACCAAAATATGTATTCTTTTGAAAAACAGTGGACTTTCTGTACAGTTTCAGTTCATCTGTTTGCTTTGAGCTCTATAAAAACAGACAGAATCATGACTATTACTGGGTTTCCTGTTATAGTTTTACTTCCCTCTCTTATTTTTAATTCCTATTCCTCCAGACTTTACACTTCCACTTTTTCTCTGTGACTTAGATCACAAGCACCAAAACAACTCATACACCTTTCGGAGGAAACTCTGCATCCAAGTTCAGTAAGAATGTGAATTGTAAAAGCTTTTTTGTTGTTAATTTTTTTTTCCATTATGTGGTTGCTAGTTTTAACATAGTTTTTATGTTATGTTAACGGTGGATAATTATTAAAAAAAAATATTATTAAACATGTTATTTAATTTAAAAAGCACATTTTGGAATTTCTGTCTGCTGCTTACATAGAAAATGTGCTTTTTAAAATTACTTCATTTCAGCCATTTAACACTGCAAGATGTATTGCATTACATGGTTATTTCTGACACATGTCGGTCCACAAGTAGCATGTGTACAAATATAATACATTGTCAGATCTATTCATGTAAGAGATCAATGTCAGAGAAAAAATTTGCCTTAGAAGTATTGACTCAAAAGTTAACTTAAAAGTTAAACTGTTGAGTCAATTTGTGTAGAAAAAACACCCTCAGAGCCAAACTAAAGCTTCTTCCTCTAGGAATAAGATATAAAATAGTGAGAATGTGTCTTGTTCAGTCTATTCACCCTTTTAAAGTTCTATTTTAGATTTCAAGAACCATGAACATACACATTATTCTTTTGAGCTATCAAACCTGATTACCATGGTAAAACCAGAGTACCATGGTCAGCTAAGTAACAACTAAGTAAAAGTCTGCAACTTTGATAGCAAAATGTGCTGAAATTGTGCTGTTAGAAGCCTGGAAGACATTTCAACATATAGAATAATTTCCATAAGTAGTTTCTTATAACTCTGAATTGCATGAATTAAACTGGAGTTCTTTCCGTCACCACAGCATGACTGATTTTTGATGCAATGGATTCATCCAGAGAGCGGTCGTTAGACTGACTCGTCTGACCTTCAAAGTCATCAGCAAAAGCTTTCTTGTAAATACCCATCATACTTTGTCTAAACTGACCTTTTACATCCAGCCCCATGCAGAAGTACAATAACGGGTTAACACAGCTGTTAAAATAGGCAAAGCCATTCGCCAAAGGCTGCCATATTTTCAACACTGGATTTTTTTTATCCACCATCTTCACAAGCAGCAGACAATGGTAAGGACCCCAGCACAAGAAAAACGCAATGACCAGCGATGCCAGTATACGAAGGGGGCGTGACTTTCCTGAAAAACGTGTGCGTCGGATGCCGATGCCGGTCATGATGTAACAGATAAGAATGGCCATGAAAGGAAAAACAAAGCCACACAGGAACCTGTTTAAATACAGAGCATATTTGATGGTGATGTCTCCCTCCTTCTTCTCCTTCACCTCCATGGAACATTTGCTCATGTTGTTCTTTCCCAGGTAGACTTGGCGGTAGAAAAAGTAGGGACTGCTGAAGAGGATCGCTGCGATCCAGACGCAAACCGTCACCACCCTGGCAGCACACAGGGTACGTCGTCGCTTTGTAAAGACGGGCCTCCAGACACACAGCATCCTGTCCAGACTGATGACAGCCAGCAGGAAGACGGAGCAGAACATGTTGGCGTATTTGAAGAAGCCGTTGAATTTGCAGAGGAAAACTCCAAAGGGCCAGTATTCGAAGCAGAGCTTCTTAATCAGGGAAAGGACTCTTGTGATGGAGAAGATCAGGTCGGCTATGGCCAGATTCACCAGCCACACATTGGTAACCTTTGTCTTCATAGAAAAACACAGAAGAGGAAGGAAACAAAA